>NC_133619.1:480587162-481187162 GCF_048593235.1 Sminthopsis crassicaudata | reverse complement strand
GAACTGCAATAGATCACTTTTAGCTTGCTGCAAGGGAAAGCAAAGATTTCAAAGAGAAAGTAGTATGAACTAAATTTTCACCAAATACAGACATAAAGACTGAGACAGCCTGAACAAATATACTGGGACAGAAGAAGATGGGCTAAGACTGATTTGGCTTGAATATGGAGACAGCTGGAAACAGAATCTGGCAAGCAGCTAAAATACTTTAAACATCAGGCCAAGAAGGTTGTATTGTATCTTATCAGCAATGGAGGAAAACTAAACATTCTGGAATGGGAATGGGGTAAAAACAGACTCATCCACAAAAAAATTAAGAGATGATAATAGTCTAGACTATTACAATATTACAGAAAAAGATATGGTAGAGATGAGGACACAGATATAGGAAATGGTCCTGATGTAGCTTCCATCATTCATATCTGTTAACAATTAATAATAATGGCAGTAAAGGCTACTCAAATTTATATAGCAGTTTGAAGGTTAACAATGAGATTTCTTTAGAACTATTCTGTGGAGTGAGCAGAGCAAACATTATACCATCCCTGTTTTATAGATGGGAAAATGGACATTCCACAGTGCACCTCAATAAGAGAGGCAGTAGGTTAGAAAACCTCACCACATCCCAATGTTCAAACTCATAGGTAGCAAGGTCTTTGCCTTAACATGGATAGACAGAGTAAAAGTCCATTTCTTCCTCTTTTCAGATGGCCACATCCTAGCTCTTGCTGCCTTTGAAGGGAATAATCTTCTATAGTTAAATTTGGTCCTTTTCCTTTGCTTAAGTTTTCCCTTTTGTCTTCCTCAAATGCTCCTTCCTACTCCCCACCCTCTTTCTGTAATTCTAAAAAAAAAAGATTCTCACCTGTCCAAGCTCTTCATTCAGGTTTGATGTCCGGGCCATTGCAGGGGTGTCATTTTCCATATAATACATATCCAGGTCCTGAAAGAAATAGGAGGACACGGAACAAGTCAAAAAGTGACAAGGTAAGAAGAGCTGATAATTCCTTTAGAAAGCCTACACATATGGCTGACTCACAGGGTGATTGCCACAGAGGAGAGGCTCAAAGAGAAATATATATACCCTCTTGTGTTTGTATGTAAAATTATCACCAAGGCAATCATCTGAGAAAACATTCCTGAAGCTCTAAATCAATTCCATCATTTCTCCTTAAAATTCCCTTCTCAAATGCATCTACCCACTCCTTTGCAGAGGTAGGTCTTTAGATTTCAAATATTGCATATATTACTAAATTTCTGTAACATATGAATAAGGTTTGCTGGATTTTTTCATTTATTCCCCTTTTTTTAAAAGATGTTTTTGTTATATGTGATGGCTTTATGAGAGGGATGCTGGGAGAAATTTAAGCAATGGAAAGAAAAAAAAAAAGATGACAATTAAATTTATTTTTTAAATTATCTTTTCAAATATTTAAGTCTCTTCTGCAACTCCACTGGGCACTATCTTCCTCTACACATACTGATTTCTAAATTTCTTACTAATGCTTTGGCATCTCTCTCTCTCTCTCTCTCTCTCTCTCTCTCTCTCTCTCTCTCTCTCTCTCTCTCTCACACACACACACACACACACACACACACACACACACACACACACACACACATACAGATACTCCTCACTTTGCCAGAGGAACCTCTCTATAAAATGATATTAGGTTAATATAAATACTTCATAATGACTAAAAAACAATACTGCTTAAAACTTACAATCCAAGACACTATTTGCTAAGGTGGCTACAGTTTATTTCCAAAATTCTTAATATGAAAGTGAAAATGTCAGGCTGACACTGTCCTGTAGCTGAAAAAAACTTATCTTAATCATTTCTGCTTTGAATACTCACCCAGTTTATAAAAAGGGCCTGAATAAATTTTACAACTTCAAGAGTGACCAGAAGACTAATTGGAATGAGATTGTTATACAAGATGATAAATGTCAACAAATTATATCCAAAATTGTTGGAAATTCCCTCTGTGAAAGAAAGTCAATAAGAGAAAACCATATAGTTTGAGTTAAAGTTTCTATATAGTTTCACATACTGTCATATTATCTAAATGCAACATTCATGGACTTTGTGCTAGGAGGAAAAAATTATAACTCAAGTTCTAATTAAAATAATATGAAAAAATATGGACATTAACATTAATATTAAAGAGTCAGTCTTGCATTTCCTTCATAAAACTTACAACTGTGGAACTTTTATGCACCAATACATTAAGGACATTTGATTTTGTCAGCATAAAAAACATCTTCAATGGCAAGTCACAAACCGTCTATAATTATATAGAATTATATGATATACAGCAACTCACCCACGGTCATACAGCTAGTAACACTAGAGGCAGGATTTAAACTCAGACCTTCCTAATTACTAGGCTACTACTTTATCCACTATATCATTCTGCATTTGTTATAATGATTAATAAATATTTATGAAAAATGCAAAATTAAGCCTATCCAATTATTTAGTAAGTTAAAAATTTGAAAGCTAGACTGAAAGATCTGAAATTTTTTGTATGAAGTACGATCTTCATTGACAAAAACATTCTGAAATAATAACACAACCTACTCTCACTAAAAATGTATTTCAAAACATTGAAGGAGTTAAAAAAAAAACAACTAATATGACTTTCCAAGTCATCCTGATTCCAAAAAGAGCTTTTTATTTTCTATTCAATTCTAGATTTTGATATATAGACCAATCATAGATTCTCCAGAGTTGGAAGGACCTTAGAGGCCATCCAGTTGAAGCCAAATGTGAGCCCACATCCTTTCTAACCCATCTTTGAAAAACAACCACTTGCCTCTACTTAAGGCCCTATATAGAGAGGTTATTTCTTATCTCTTAGGAAACCCATTTCACTTTGAGTCACTATAATTTTGGAAAAGTTTTTCCTTGAATCATACTGTAATCTTTCCAAGGCTTTCATCTACTGATCCTTGTTCAGCTCTCTTGTTTTCAAACAACCTAAGCATAATCCTAATCCCTCTTCTGAAAAAATAACTCTTCAATTACTTGAAGACCAATATGGTAACTTGGCTAAATCTTCTTTTGTCTAGACTTGTAACTCCCATTTTCATTATTCAACTCCCATAAGAAATGGTTTTGAGTATCCTTAACATCCCGACCACATGTTTTGTCAATCTTATCTTTGCTAAACTGCAACTCTCAGGTTTAATGCAATATTCCAAACAGACTATGTAAAACAACTATCAACGTTTCATTCTGGATTTATGATTCTATCAAAAATGGGAAAAATAAAATACTATTGAGAAAAAAGTATATATAAAAAACTAACTAAAAAAAGAAAATCCCCTATCCCTCATAAAAAATACAAAAATAAATGAAAGAATAAAAGAGAACTTTATATTTATAGATGGTGATTTATAACACTGTAAACTACATTATCTTCTTAGAACAATGTTTCTTAACTTGGGATCCAAGAAAAATCTTTTCTTATTTGATAAATGTATTTTAAAATAATTGATTTCCTACATAATCCTATGTATTTTATTTTATGCATTTAAAAACACTTTTCTGAGATGGGTCCAATTAGTTTTACAAGACTGCTCAAGGAGTCCAAGCCTAAAAACAACAACAACAACAACAACAACAACAACAACAACAACAACACGATTCCTGCCTTGGAACAATCCTGTAGAATCCTATAAAGTAAGCAGAGCAGGTATTGTTCTCAATTTGCAAGTAGGGAAGCAGGGAAACAAAGGCTTGGAGAATATCATATGCTTAGTGAAAGACACTACCAAGGCTCACATTTCTTTTTCTGATTTCAAACACCAGCAACCTTTTCTGCTATGTCAGGCAGTATTACACAAGCGCCATTTTATATACTTGGATCAGGACTATTGGTTTTGTGAGGCAGACAAGCAAAGAAAGGATGGAGGGGGAACATTGGAGAACTGGTGTGAGGTTGAAGTGAGCAAAATATGAAACATAGATAATTGATTTAATAATGCCACTGCAACTCAGTTTTATTTACGATAACCCAAAATCAAGATGTTAAGTGAGTCAATTCACTAGCTTAAAGATTAGGGGGAAAAAAATCACATTAATGTAAGCTTCTGTACTTCAGTGGGCCTCTCTCCAAGTTGCCAGGCTTGAAAAACTCACAATTTTAGAGCCAACTCAGTGATGGATCTCTTAAAAGTTAACAAGGCCAATCTTTCTATTACAATTGCAATAACAGTAGCAACAACAATAATACTAAGCATTTATATGGTGCTCTAAGGTTAAAAAAAAGTTTAAAGATATCTCATACCTCACAAGAACACTGGGAAGTAGGGGTTATTGTTTTCCCCATTCTATGGGTGAAGAAACTAAGGCAGAGGATAACTTGTCTAGCTCACATAGCTTATAAATGTCTAAGATTGGATTTGAATTCTGATTCCCTCACCTCTAGTTCCATAGCTCTAATCTCTGTGCTACCTAACTACCCCATCAGAATTTAGTGGAGGAAGCCTGTGTTAGAGAAGACAAGTAGAGGAAGGAGAAACAAACGAGCATGTACCTTGTTCTCCAGCCTATCCTTTTCTGCATCCTGCATTCCCTACTCCATTAATTTAATTTACAAAAAATTCTATTGACAGAACAGAAAGAATAGTAATTTGAAAAGACAAAATACCAAGAACTTAAGTTAAAGGCAAATTGGTGAAAAATGGGAATTTGGAGCTTTACTGTTTTCTATCAGAGAAATTGCAGTCCTCACCATAAAGATAACATCTCTGTTAATGACAGAGTACATTAAGTGGGAGAGCAGAGGACAGTTCTTCCACACTAAATCATGTAGCTACTAGAAAGAAATTATCCAAACAATTTCATTGCCGTTTATTTATTTTCCCAAGGCCTGTAATCCCAAAATAGTGTCAGTGTTATACATTACCCAGAACCTAACGCATTTCAGCTAAGTATGTATGTATATGTATAAACAGAATCATCAAAAGAATCTATAATAACTTTCCTGTATATTTATTCCTGTTTTAAACTAGAATGGTCTCTTTTGTTTTAGCCACATTAAACTATACAAATGATACCATTTTATTTTTGGTTTTGTTTTACAGTAGGGTTTTGACATTTTAAATATAAATATTGATAACCTGAAATCAAGACTAGACAATAAATGGAGTAATAAACCAGACTATGACAGTTTCTGAAATCCTGGATTCTGATTCAGATTGCAACTAACATAGTTCTGAAACTTGGTCCCTTTTCTTGGCAATGGCAACATTAACAAGTGTGCCCTTGAGGGCTCTTTGATGACTTTGAGTTTCTCAGGGGAAAAGATAGAGACAAGCATAAAAGACATTTTAACAGTTCACCCTGCAAACAACAGAAGGACCATAAAAAGAAAAATCAATTTTTAATTCGAGTTTATTTTTAAATTTTTTATTGACAAGACATTAATCTGACTATTGAACAACCCAATTTTCATCACCTTTTGATCTTACTCTTTCATTCTTCTCTGAAATTTAAGTAGGCTATGTCACTGCCAATGGGAGAATGCCTAGAAGAACAGTAATTCCCAGGAAAGGACCCAAAACTTGACTATTCTATTCCTAAAAGTGCTGAATTCCTATTTTCAAATATATACTGGTTAAATACATTTTCCTTATTTAATCAAAGAAAGTTAATAGTAAAAGTAAAGCCTTTAACTCACTGAAAATGGTTAAGTTTAGAAAAACAGTGCTTTTGTGCCCCATTCACTGAAACTTACCTATTTCGCTGAAGTACCAGCTCACACTTTCATGGGTTCGGTGCCATAGCAATGCACCCACAGAACTCACCAGGGCCATGACCAGTAGGATGCAGAACAAAACCAGGATTTGCACATTGGTCACTTTCTCAACATTGGATCTCTTGAGAGGTGCTTTAGTAGAATTCTGGATAATAGCACAAAAAGTCAATGTTCACACAGCATATAGATAGAATGGGAGAGGGGAATAATTCCCTAGTAGAGGCTTATTATTGAACTGTAACTGGAATATCTTTTGCCTCTTTTTGTATTCTCAGCACTTAGCACGGTGACTGGTACATAAATGGTACTTAATAAATGTTAATGAATTGAACTAGGTATTGTGGCATTTTTGGCTCAGTAATCTGTTCCACTGATCCATTAATCTAATGCTATCTTCCCACTAGTAAGTCAGACCTGAATGTCACTCAGACAGTTCCTGATTGAAATCTAAAAAATGTCATGGGCTAACTATGTACAAAAGAATATCAGAGGCTTTATTTCCCTTTCTACAACAAATACTTCAAGAAAATAATATATATAATTATATTGTCCTGTGCTAGCTCGGGGTGGGGAGCGCACAATAACTATGTCTCTTGCTTCCTCTCTCCCCATTATCCCTCCAACATGAACTGCAAATCTAAGTGGAAGAAAAGACATACATATGAAAGTCAACAGATGTGAGGCTACATGTGATTACATGACAAAATGAATGAGACAGTAGGTACTAAGGAGTGCAACACGAGTAGGGAAGATGCTCTTATACAAGAGGCAGTGCTTGAGCTGGGTCATTTTTGACGAATTAATAACAAAGAGACAACTACAACTGTATGAGAAAAAGATTAGAATTTATTTTAAAAAGCATAAAAAAGGTTTGTGAACACTGAGATAGGAAACTTGTTGAAAAAAGTCTTAATGGTTGATTTGTATTTAAAAGTAGACTTTCAAGTAATTTGATGAAGATAGATTTAAGACAGATTAGAGAAGTCCTGAGTGCCACTTACAAGTTAACTTGGAAGACATATCATATATCTTTACGTGTGTATGTGTATGCATAATTTTTGTAAGGCTTGATCAAAAGCATTCTGAGGCTTCAACTTCTTACAAAGATGGTTTCAAGTGGATGGGTGAATATCAATTCTTCCTTTGTTATTATACTCTAATTTGCCTTTGGAAGAGATGGATCTAAAAGCCTTGAAAAAATAAAAATAGATCAAGTCATCAAAAGTCATCTAGGATGAGAATGAAGGGAAATTCATGTGCAAAAAGCATGAGATCTGCTTATACCCTACAGCCACAAGATATGTATCTGAGTTTTGGTGGAATTATAAATACTGCTCATTTTGCTGTATTTGGTTTTCTCAAGTGCCAGGATGACAATACTCTCTGGAATTAAAAGTCCTTACAAGGAACGTACCCTGTAGCCCCATTTCCCTTTGTCTTTACACTTTCCACATTTCACTTCCCTAAAATTATAGTCCCTCAAACCATGCCATTTACTTTATGTTTATTTTTTTTAAAAAGACCCCAGAGACAAAAAAAGGAAATTCATTAGAAGAAGCAGATCTGTGATTAATCCACCCTACCCCCTTCCCATCCCTACTCTATAGTACTGCACATCCACATCTGGTCTCACAGCAGTATCCCTCACACAAGGGCTCCATTTTAAAAAATTGCTGTAAATTTGACAGTCCATGACTGCCTTATCAAAATTTTAATAAACACTCAGTGAATGGATAGGCAGGGAAAATAAATATACTTTGGCAATGAGCTCATTTCCATGATCCCATTAATTTATTGACTTTTGATCTTTTCCAGTGGTTGGATTCTCTCCAGTTAACAGGGTTATGCAAAGCTATCTTTCACCTGGGCTGCTGGAAAAAATCCACCTAACAATACTGTAATAATTACCCTCCAAAAAACCTCTGGCTTTAATAACATCTGCATTTCATGAAAACAAAAACTCTGGGGTATATCAGCAATGTCAAGGAATGAACTTTTAATATGAAATTCCCATCAGCATTATAGAAACTGCTGTAAAGCTCTTTACAGAAAGGGAAAAAAATATCATTTTTAACGTAATTCAGTTCTAATTTTAGGAAAATTTCTTCCAAAGAAAGATGGTCTATATGCACAGAATTGGATGAAATTTGCAGAATCTGTATAATTACAAGAATGAAAGTCTCTAGAACATTATAAAGAATTTAGAGGATTGCTTTAAAAAAATAATCTCATTATCTACTGACTGAATTAAAAGAAAGTTCAGTCCAAAGGAAATTCTAGGTTTAACATGCCACAAGAAAAGTTCTAGGAGGGCAGTTAGCCAGCAATATAAAGGCAAAAGTAATATAAAATAAGCACCCCAAAGCAGTCACATTTCCTCTCTGTGGTCAAGAAGCACAAGCACTTATTACAAATATTATTTCACAAACAGGATGGCCTTTAGGTAACATGATGCTTTATCTTTCTTTAAAGAACTCTTTTTTAAAAATCCTTTTTGCCTTTAAGACACAGAAAATTTCTATGTACAGATGTTTTGGGGATTTTCCATTATTATGGTTTGAAACCATGAAAACTAGAAATAGCCTTGCAAAGAGCTATACAGATAGATAACAAAGCGTATAGTGTTTATTACAGAACTAAACTATGTACAATGGGGCAGAGAACCAGATTAACTCTAGATTAAATGTGAAACACTTAGGTTGGTATATTTTTCATTTGTTGCTATAGAAGTATAAAGCTATTACCTAAAAAATTACCTACGCATTGCTGTAATCAAAAGCTTTTTGGTGTTTTTTTTTTTAAACAACATCAAACCTTGCCCAATTATTAGAGGGAAAGGAATATGGAGAATATGGCAAATGTTGTTCTGACCCATGCAGTTTTTAGTGGCTAACACAAATTCTCTAAAATCTACGCCAAGAGGAGAGATGGTCAATCTCAGTTAGTGAGCTACAATCTAAAGTAAGGAATGATTGATTATTCTACCTAGGAATGAGCAAAGGTGCCCAATATATGCCCACATTCACATACTAGACTACACCTATAACGTCAGGGGGATCAACAAAGGATGAATCAGAGTAGAGATGTCAAATACATAGGATTTGATAATGCATGTTGCCCATAACACTCTTCAATGTGGCCTGAATCAGATTAAAATGCAATTGGGAAAAAATTTAACAAAATAAATAAAAACACAGTAAAACATAGATGATATTAATAAATTAGTTTTAAGTCACTATGTGGCCCATAGGGATTCTCATGTATGATTTCCATTTCTATTTGAGTTTGACACTACTAAACTAGAACATTATCATAAGAAGGTATTTGTTTAAAACTAGAGATCAATTTTGTTCAGGAGTTAGAAAGTGAAGGAGGTAAGCTGGCACTGGGCTGTAGGCTCAAAGAGACCTATGGGTCTAGGTCACAGAATCCAAAATTCTTGTGTCATATAAGTAGGAAAAGCAATCTACTGTCCAAGTCAGCCAGAAAAAGTCAAATCAGAATGGTGCTTCAAGGTGACTGGCAACAATACTACAAAAAGAGAATGAGCAACTTTCTGGGAACTAGAATGTAGAGGATGGGGGAAGAACCCAAGGTTAGATGGCCATGAGGGCTCAGGGGGCCCTTTCACTAATCAATGGATGGAGATTTTTCCAAAGCATGGTAGACAAATATATCAGGGTGAGGAATCTGGAAAATGACTAAGCTGCACAGTGTGGTTGGGGAAAGGAAAAGTCAAAAGATATCAGTAAATGTAACAATTAGGAAAAAAGGAGTTGCTTAAATTCTAGACCACTAGGAGCATATTTAAGGCCAGACATGTAGCAACATAGATAGCCAAATCTTAGAAAGAAAATTCAATGTTTTTGCACTAGCTTTCTTCTCAACTCCTAGAATGTACTCCCCTCCTCAGTACGAAAAGCAGTTCAATTACTACCTCCTACAAGAAAGCTTTTCTGATTTTTGCAATCGCTATTTTATTACCTTTCTAAACTACTTTGTACATATCTACTTTGTATTTACTTCATTCTCTTTATCACTTAAGTTATATATTCCGAAGTGTTCGTCTCCCCTGATAGAATCTACATTCCTTGTGATCAAGATTTCTTTCATTCATTATATTTATTTTCCCAATAAAAAGCACAGTACTAGTAAGCACTGACTAACTGAAATTAATATAAAGGCAAAGACCAGGTAAAAAGTTTAACAAGAAGGAACTAAGATCAGTCTAAATGTTATACCTGGCACAACAGACTAAGATTCTACCCTAAGAACCCTTGTAGCTCATAGAAATAGAACTTATCAGTATAGGGAGAATAGGTACATGTTTATTCATAATGCCTTGTAGTAAATCTTTCATAACATCTAAGAAATTGGTGGCCTCTTAGTATAGAACAAAGGGAAGAAAATAAAAGGAAAACTACAGCCTTCCTTCACAAGATTGCACTGACAGATAACCCAGGAAATCAAAAAAATATATATATATATATGGTGGCCAAATCACATAAAATATGATGGAATGTACATCTCAAAGGTGAGGAAACCTCACAAAGCTAAGGTGTGTTGGAGGTGCTGGATCCTCTAGAGCAGAGGTCCTCAAACAGATTCACTGTCCCTCAGACTGTTGGAGGGCCGGACATAGTAAAAACAAAAACTTACACTCTGTCTCCACCCCTCAGCCCATTTTCCATAACCTGGCAGGCCGCATAAATGTCCTCAGTGGGCTGCGTCTGGCCCATGGGCCATAGTTTGAGAACCCCTGCTAGAGGGAAGGTTAGGATCCTCTAGGGAACAACTAATAGTTCTACAATACACTATGAAAACTCAAAGATGAAAATGTTTAGAGGATTCTATAATATAAACTGTTGTTACTTAGTTTGACAGTGGTTCAGTTTCGATTCAAAAAGAATAATTAGGTCATAATCACTTGAATATGAAACTTTAAACCTGGCTGTCCCATCCAAAGTCCATCCAATAAGTCATCAATCAACATCAATCCTAATGAAAGCAGCATGAGACCAAGATTATGGTTCATCACCCTTCTATTCATCTGGCTGAGTACTTCAGGAGTAACAAAGAGCACTCAATAAAAGTTAAGCCCAGATATTCATGACCTGGAAAATATAAAGTGATCCTTCAGGACCTAAGGAAGTGTTGTGACATTGTGAAACAAGTGTTTGACTTGAAGTCAAAGGGCCTTTCTGATCCAGCCATTTAGTACTACCTGTGTGACCTTAGACAATCTAGTTAACCTCTTTGGGCCTCAGTTTCCCTATCTATTAAATGTAACAACTGGTCAAGATGATAATCAAAGTCTCTTCTAACTCTTAATCTATCATTCTTTTATGTGTAGACAACCTATTTTGATCCTGTCAATGAAATTTTGTGTAAAAGATGGGGAATGACTGGAGACTGTGGCAAATTTTCCATAAAAAGAAGGCTATCGAGCAAAATGTATCTATTTTTAAATTGCTATGAATAACCTCAAGTGTTAAAAAAAAAACATTGTATTAGAAAGAAAGGCAGAAATATCTTCAAAGGTATTCCCTTTAACAGGAAGAGTCTCTCTCTGAAGCAAGAGGGCCTTCAAGTACTCTCAAAAGGGAACAGCTCTGAAGAACAGCACAAGGCACTGATTCAACAAAAATTGGGAAAGTCCCCTGGTAAAAGTAAACCATAAAAGTCTAGACAGACTAAAAAAACTAAGGCCAATTTAATTTTGACAGACTAAAGAGTCTGTTGAGGGAAGGCTCCTGATGTTTTCTTTTTGACATATGTAATGAAAGCAGCTCACTAAATAATAATTAAAATGACCTTCAAAATGTGAATTTGTTCTAAAACTCCAACAAATGGGTGAGAGTGGGAAGAGTAAGAAATCACTATCCCTGTCCTAAAGTTCAGAACATGGAGGACAATTATATTTCATGTGTTAAAAAAAAAAAAAGAAAAGAAAAGAAAAGAAAAAGATCAAAGAGAATGAATTTTACCTACCCACAAAAAGAAGGATGGAAAGGTCAACCTGAGAGAGCTAAACAGAGCTGAGTCTCAGACATCATCTTGATTCTATATTTGCCTCTTCCCCTCATGGATAGACAAGAGAGAAAAAGGAAACAATGACAAAGAATAGTATCATGTTGGCACAGAAGGCTTTACCTGCATGAGCTTGGTGTCGTGTCCAGTGTATACAACTATGCCAAAGACCCACTGAGTATTTCTAAGCTGGGCACCTCTTAGTAAGATCTGGTCAGGCCCAATTGAAACTGAACTAAAAATAAGAAAAAAAATAAAATTTATATTTAATGATATATTGTCAAAGATGTTTCTACCATTTTTATAATATAATGGCACATAAGCTTTCTCCTTGAACAAATAAACAGCAATATTTTTTTCAGTCAAGTTTAACCATTTTGTAGGAAAAAAAAACCAAAGTACATTTTAAGATGGCTTTTTGCCAAGAATGTTTAATCTTAAGACAATGTAAAAATAAGATTAATTTTTTAAAATCATCAACTTTCACTAGATCAATGGTGAATTCCTATGAATCTATGAGACTGGGAAGGAAAATGCTTCTTTAGTACAGGGCTGGGCTGGGATTCATATTAAAAGTGTCATAGTGAAATCAATAAATAAGGCCTTTATTCTTTATTTGATAATTGCTTTCCATTTCAGAAAATGTATAATAACATTGCAAGAATGACCCTGGAGCCAAATGACAACTCCATTCCTAATTTATCTATTTAATAGAACTATGGTGTAAAGCTAGTTAGGGCACCCAAGGGAAGACCATTTCATCCACTCAAGTTAACATCAGTGTTCCTTCTCCTGACTGGCTCCTTTCTAGCCCTTGCTCATCTGAAAAATCTAAAAGGTGATCCCATAGAAAGCATAAGCAGCAGGAACATGAACAGGCAAGGCAGAAAAGAGAAACAAGAGCACCAGACACCAAACACCATCCTGAAACAAATGACGGAAATGCCACCAAAACACAAAAATGAAAACACAATGCAGACAAGGGGTACTAAATGGAAATTTTAAAAATGTTTCCAATTCCTAAATCTAAAATCTTACTGTCAACAAATCACTGCTTTGAAAAAGAAATTCTGTCAAATCAAGTAGCCATTTCATTAACCACTTCATCTGTTCCTATATGCCTTCAAAACTTTAATTTTCCAAGAGTACCAAGAAATGTTTATGATCATTTCTCTGCCCCATTATTTTCTTTACTAAGGTTCCTATATCAGTGGTTCCTAATTAACTTCTCCCATTATACAGTATATCCACATTAACTGTTCCATTACTCCCTTGGTATTAAAATTAGCATTTTACTTAATTTTCAAAGATGTATTTGTCTTAGTCATCTAAAAATTCCCCATCACTTAAGTTCACATCTTCATCTCATCTTTTCACTTGTCATCATCCCATGATGCAATGTGCCAACTTTCATCCTTTCTACCTTTATACCATCTCTACTGTTATTTTTAAAGTAATCATTCTGGGGTGTGTGTGTGTGTGTGTGTGTGTGTGTGTGTGTGTGTGTATCCTTTTCTCAATATGGCCACCATCCTGGCATATGTCCTTATCCCCTAACATTTGGTACTCCAAAAGCCTTCTGCTCTGTCTCTCCATACCAAGTTTCTCACTGCTCCGGGCCATGCCTATTCAGCTTTCAAGGTTCCTTCTGTAACTAAAGCAAAGGTTTGATACATCACTTCCCTCATCCCCTCTATTAAGCAAACAGCAGTGACTCCCCACAAGAAATCAGATACAAAATCCTGTTGAGCTTTTGGAGCGGTTCCCAACCTGGCCCTTTCCAGTCTCCTTAGGCTGCGCCCCCTCTACACATTCTCCAGTCTGATCTGCTGGTCTCCTCACTGCTCTCACACAATCATAATCCCTTTGCTGATGCCTTGCTTTCCCCAGCTTCCCCCCCATTTGGAATGCTTTCCTTCTTCTCCAGTTCCTGGTTGCCGTGGCTTTCATAAAGTCTCAGTTAAATAAAGTGGTTCCCAAGATCCTCCTCTCATGATTCCTACCTTCTCTATAAGATTACCTTCCACTGATACTGCACATATCTTCGACGTACAATTTTTTTGCATGTTATCTCCCAGATTTAATTCCTCAAGGAAAGAGACTTGTGTGTGTGTGTGTGTGTGTGTTTGCCTATCCTTGTATAACCAGTGCTTATCACTATGCCTGAAAAATAGTAAGTATTTAATAAATGCTTGTTGACCAACCAAGCAAAATGACAAAGGCTTGGGCTTGTTTTTCCTTACCCTACTATTTTGAGGAGGAAGGGTTCAAGTTATTTTTTTGAAAACCAGCCAGAATTTTAAGCCCACACATAAAAACATTAGCATATTCCCTGTCAAGAATTTCCTCTAAATATATGTATTAAAAATGATAGTAATTCTGTCCTATTTAGAATCATACTACACATATAATTTCTCAATTAACATCATATTGAATAAGTGCTAAATTTTAAAGTTTTTTGTTGAGGTTTGTAGGTAAAAATCATCTGTAACCACTACACTAACCAAAACAATTTTTTGCCACATCCTCTGAAGATTCAGGATTACTATCACGCAGCAAGGGAAAAGCTGTCTAGAAAGAAAAGTGATACCTGTTACCATCCAAATACAAGTTTCCAGAGAAGTCATAAAGATGGCGGTTGGGACCTTCACATTCTATTCTTCCAGATACTTTTATCAACTGCTCCCTTGAATTTAGATTAGCTGTCTGAGCCAAACTCTGGAAATCAGAACCAAAAATTAGAGATAGCTCAAAAGTCAATGAAGCTCTTCTTCTAAAAAGTTCAACAAGCAAAAGCATAAATGTATGATTTTTTGTACCTTTTTATATATACAGATAAATATACATACATGTACATGCATATTTTTATTACCAAATATATAAAATTTGTTACTTTTTACCCTAGTATGCATATCTCATTTTTAAAAATGAAAATTACAGAAATTTAAAATTTCATCTACAATCCTTTTTCCTGTTCTTTGCATGGTTAAGAGTGTGACTAGGAATACCTTTAGAAAAAAAGCTAGAGAAAAGCCCTTTCTATTTCATAACACCAATCCTTACTTTAGAATCACAGACTAGCTAGCACAACAGAGAAGATGAGGCCTCCTAAGCTTATCATCTCCCATCTTTTGGATCTGCTCACTGATCTTCAATATTTTCATATCTTCCAGACAAGGACCCAGGAAATCTCTCAGGAAGATGTCTGTGTTTATGTACTATCCTTGGTTTAAAACAAACAAACAAACAAACAAACAAACAAACAAAAAACAGAGAGAATTGCTGGCTTAACCACTCACTCACCTAAATTACCTAACATTATCTAAAGTATGTATTTTTCCAAAGTATCTTAGTAGGATCAGTCTGGAAGAGTTTCCCAGTTTTCAAAGGTAAGTGATTCATCTGCAGATTAGACCTGAACATGTGGACTCAAAGAGAATACTAAAACTTTAAAAAGGCAACTTTTACCTGCCGAATTTTAAGATTAGTCTCTCCATCCAGATTAGATGTTTCAATATAGCACATTGCCTGAGGTTCACTAAAAAAGCAAAGAAAATCAAAATTAAATAAATCTGTTCATATAATCTACATTCACTTCCAAGAATAAGTACCAGCACATCTATATGGAAGTATCCATGTATAAATTTTCTTCACCCTTAATACCCTCAATATTTACCAACATTCAAGAATTATAATCATATTATGAAATAACTCCTGCCAAATAATTTTAATTTGCAAAATGATATAAATGTAGCAAGAAAAAAAAAACAGTTCAATGTCCAGTTCTCCTCCCTTACAACCTTCTCTGGTTCCCAGAACTCTGGAGAAAGTGAACCTAACATCTGGAGAGAGCTTAGTACCAGACTATCCCAAATTATTTAGGAGCAGCTAAGGTGACTCAGTGGATAGAAATTCAGATAGAATTCAAATCTAGCCTCAGATATTTGGTAGCTGTGTGACCCTGAGCAAGTCATTTCACCACTGCCTGCCTCAGTTTCCTCATCTGGAAAATAGGGATAATTATAGCACCTACCTTCCCTAGCACATATTAAGTACTATATAAATATTAGCTATTATTATCTCCACACCAACTCCAGGATTAAATCAAGTATAAAAACAGTTCAAGATGAATTTAGAGTGTGAACTACTTACCTCATCAGTCTTGCCCCTATAAAACAACTTCTTTTTTTATAAACCCCCCACAACCCAAAATATTTTATATGTATATTTAATTTTAAGAAACTCAAAACAAAGCCTTTTTTTCTAATAATTTATCTCTCAGTATAGTGAGCCTCTACTTCACAACTTTACAGGCAAAGAGCCAAAAAGCTACTCAAAATTAGGTCATCTCACCAACACATGCAATACTATTAACATTTTTCTACTAGGATACTTCTTTCCCCATTACAATCTGTAAGATCTTAAAATCCTACTTTTCCCCTTGATTCCTCCTAAGACACTACAGCGTAAAAATACTAAGTTAACTTGTATTCAAGAAAGAATAAATCTTTATTAGTAGTAGCAATAGTCTTTATTAAACTGATGGTCTACATTACTAGGGGCATCTGTGAATGCTAGTCTATGCTAGTATAGAGATCTTATTTACTGAAATGGGAGAGCAATACTGATGTGGGTTCCTTTTTGAATAATCCATCTTCAGGAAAGAATTAATTTTGGGGGAGAGATAAGAAATAAACTAAGAAAACCCCAAAGAAACCAAGTCATGATTCACAATCTGGAAAGAAAGACCAGATGAAAATCATAGACTTTCTAGCACTGAATAAGAGTCTTATCTTTACCCGTTTTTTTTTTAATTCATTTTTGATGCTTTCTTATTCCAAAATCCTCTCAAGAGAATACAAACACTATTCTTTTCATCCTTCACAACCAGTCATGTTTACTTTAAAAGAAAAAGTGCTTTCTAGAGTTCCTCTTTTTTTTATTTGTTAAAGAGCATTTTACAAAATTAAGCTTTTCTTTTCTATAGATGGAAACCATATAATTTGTTTTCTGAAGTCACTAAACTCATTTATACACCTCAATTTTTTACTCTGATAAAGACACTTGAGAAGTCACTTATAGGATGCAAGCACTGGCTCCCAAAGACTTCAAAGAGAACCACAAAAAAAGGTACTTAATAGGGGCACTTGTTAGACCTAATGTTTAAGAGCTCTCCATGTTCAGATAACAAGAAACTGCTCTAGAACTTAAGTCATTCAACACAATACCCATTCTGCAATGGTACTACTGCACAAGCCCAAATCCCCATTACTATACTATCTATTAGCCAATTTTACTTTCACAAAGTGTTTTATTTCTATTCCCTAATTTTGTCCTAAAAACCAGTTGATGCATATATATAGCCAATTTTGTTGTTATTTAGAAGATGAGGAAACTGAGGTACAAAAAGATGAAAGTGTTCTAATTAAAAACCACATTTCTTAAGGTCTCAGACATCCTCTTTCTAATAAGAGTAATGGCTCTTGATCTTTATTTGCTATATCTCTGAGTTGGACAGGATAAAAGATTTTCTACCTAAAAGGGAATATGGATGGTATCTACTATTATCTCATAAAAGCATTCTTATATGAATTTTGTTAATATAATACAAAAATAGCTCTCTTAACCATCAGACTATACTCAGAGAAATTCCTAGGCCATACATCCCAAGAATCCTCTTATATTTTCCCCAAACTAGGAAGTATCTACTTCAAAATTATCATCAAGAGATGCCCTTACCCTCATCCTGTCATACTCCTGCTATGGTTGGTTGGAAAAAGGATTAATCTTGGAACTATTCTTGAGTCATCCCCATTCCAAGAGGCTGAGGGACACATTTTTCCTGATCCTTCTATAGATTGTTGGAAGATCTTAAATTGGGTCAACACAATTCAACAAATACTTATTGATTACTGACTCATGGGGAATGAACAGTTGCTGAATCTTCCTCATCAAGAAGGGTAGAGCCTAAGACAAAGAGGATGCTTTAGGAGGATAAAAAGCATATGGTGCATTTCTCCCAAGTAATGATGGAATTCTATCTCCATATAGCTAAATCTAGCTCCCAAATAGGACTCAGGATGAAACTAACTTGAATTAGAACATTTAACCATATGATTCTACTCACAGGACCCAGTGGTTAGGTCTTACTTCTCTTGGTGAGTAAAGTATGAGCACTATAAGTGATTATTTTTCCTAAAGACTTATTTAAATCTTATCATTTATAGATAGATAATTTTTTGCTTAAGTCAAGGTTGACTAGAAGTTATAGAAGAACAAAGGCTTGAACAGCCAGAGTTGTTCTCCTACTAGTAAAGATGTGGACCTAGAAAGAGATATGAAGCAGCATACAGCCAGAATTTTTGGCACCTCAGATTATCTGAAAACATAGGGAAAGATCCTTTTGCCTGGAACAGAATGAAATCAAAATCCCCAAAATGCAATAAAGTTAGCTCCAATTCCCACATAGGGATAGGAAAAGACCTACATCCTGACAATCAATAATGCTTTGTCACTAATTGCTATATAACTCTAAGCAAGTCAATTTCACCTCTTTCCATGACTCAGTTTCTTCATCTGTAAAAACAAAAATATTCACTTGCATTTTATCCAAAATACTTTCATACACAGTTAAAGTGTACTGTGCAAATTAAGACAATAAGATGGCTCAACAGAGGTGAACTAAAAGCAAAGATAAGTTAAGAACAAAAACAGATGGTAGAGCTATGAGACTTGAATATAAAAGGGGTGAAAAGAGTTACAATATGAGGACAGAAGAAAGTAGTGGGTGACATTATATACATTTAATTTTCAAGTTCTTCTGAAATTTTAATTCAGCATAAAAATGTCACTTCATACTGACCTGGAAGAGATAAGGATTAAGTCTGCTGGAAGATATTGCTCATTGGTGACTTTCACAACATCTCCAACAGCCACCTGTTTAATGAGGAGCAGGGATGCAAAGCACGAACAAAGAAAAAAAAAGATCAATTATACCAACTGATGACACAAGGTTACTTCCAAAAGGCTTTTGAAGAGATTCCAAAGATAAGACTTTTAGATTAGAGGCATTTCAATGTTTTCACGCAGGTCTCTTCTCTAGCAAAAGTAAGCTTTAATGGATACTCAGCCAAATCAAGGTAAATACTACTTACAGTAGTTTTGTAAAAATGAGTTAGAAAGGCATTACAATATGATAAGGCAACCAGCTGTACAAAGAAAACTATAAATGGGAACCTCCCCAAATGATGCCACAGTGAAGCTTTGTTATACTGTATTAATAATCCTACAAAATGATAGCCAACTTTGACTACATTTGTACATTGCCAAAAAACAAATCTTTTACAACTGTGTAACCAAAAGCTCTGTACTATCTAGCATCATGTTCTGCTTAGAATGTTTCAGTCTTCCACATGAAACTTTTTTTAATGTGGGAAAAGAGGTAGACAATCCCTAAAATTCCAAGTTGTTCTTATTAGAGATACAAATCGAGGAGGAAGGAATGAATATTTTTAATATTTTGCATATACAACATATTGATGAGAAAATGTAGTAATTACAAAATTCGTGTAAGAAATATATTTAGAAGGTATATTTATTTAAAAGCTATAAAATTATTTTAATTATCCTTGACATTTTTTTCCTTTTGAAAGAAAGCTAAGCATCACACTTTAAATTTTTTGGTAGAGAGAAAAAGATTCACAGATGATGCAAGCTCATTTGCCTGGAGGTCCAACTAATGAACAAATTCTACAGGCAGACAAACAGGTCACAAAGTAGATTCTAGATATTATATTGTTCATCCTTAGTTATAATTACAACAGGGGCAGCTAGGTGGCGCAGTGGTTAGAGCATCAGCCCTGAAGTCAGGAGGACCTGAGTTCAAATCTCCTCTTAGACACTTAACACTTCCTAGCTGTGTGACCCTGGGCAAGCCACTTAACCACAATTGCCTCAGGGGGAAAATAATAATAATAATTACAACAACTCCAAAAACAACATTGTTGTGAACCTTCACTCTAGTTGCCAAGAGATCTCCAGATCTCTTAAGAAAACAGATAGCAATTTTTTCAAACTTAGTCCTACCTTAAGTCAGAAAGCAGATAACTTATCAACCTTAATTAATTCTATGATTTCTTTTGTCGAGTGTTTACATCACCCCCAAAAAGGTGAGATTTGAAAAGTAATTTAGAAATAAAAGAATTAAGAGAAAAATTAAAATTCATTTTCTGTGAGTTTATTTGCTGAGAGAAAAGGAGGAGGAAAAAGAATCATTTTACTTGCTATCCAATTATAAATTCACTTACATGTCTCAGAGATCACCACAAAAAATAATTACACAAATAAGTTCTTAAAACTGCTGTCCTGACTTGCATTCAACTACATAGTATACTACATAATTTCATATATTTTAGAATATTCTAGAAAATAGCAAAACATTCAATATACTTATTTCTTCCCATTTTCATGGGCAAATCAAAACTTAAGGACAACAAATAATCAAATATTATCCATATCTAAGACAATAAACTTTTGTTTTGAAATGAACAATTCTCACCAAAAAAGAACAATCCCCAAACAACAATTGCTAAATTATCTTTAAATTAGTGTTTACCTCTTTCCAAATGATGTTCTGCCACATTCCATTTCTTAACACTGAAAAAGAAAATAGTTCTGTATTACTTTTCCATAGCATGGATGATATACTCCAAATAACTAAAGAATATTTTTATAAAAACTAACTAAATTCATGATTAGTTAATTATCTTTGGACATTTAATTCTTTCTGTATCATAGCATAGATCAAATTTTATATATATATACGTACACACACACACACACACATATGTATCAGATTATATATGAATCAAGATAAGAACAAAATATCCAAACTTTAAAAAAAGGTAATAGTCCTCCTACAGAGGGGATGAAAAACCTATTATCTTCATTTTTAGCTTACAAAAGAAAAAAAAAAAAAGGCTAGTAAGGAAAACATATCAGGTGAAAAACCAGTCTAACATTTTAAACTACAGAATAGGTGAGGACATTTTTGTTAAGACAAAAAAGAGATATCAGGCTTCCGGTATTTTTGCTTTTTAAAAACTATTTCCTGAAAATTGTAGTCTTCCCTTCTTCTTCAATATTGTATTATTCTAAGTAGAATAAATCAAATACTAGAAAAATAGAATAATTAACATAATTATGTTTTTATTTTCTTTTTGTGTTTAGTTGTTTCACTTGTGTTTAACTCTTTATGACTCCATTTGGGGTTTTCTTGGCAAAGATATTGGAATGGTTTGCCATTTCCTTCTTCAGCCCATTTTACAGATGAGGAAACTGAGGCAAACAGGGTTACCAACTTGTTGAGTCACACAGATAGTAAACGGCTGAGGCCAGATTTAAATTCAGCAAGACGAGTCTTCCTGCATCAAAACCTAGCACTCTATACACTGTATTACCTGGCTATATTTTGATTTTAAATATATTCCGTTATTTTATCAAACATATGCTGGGGGGTTTTCATACTAAAAAATTCCAAAATATTTAGCAATTAATTCATTTCTTAAATCCTTCTGGTAATTTAGTACATAAGCATTCTACTGTGAATTTTGGAACAAAAAAGTTACCTTACCTACTGTTTTCTTTCGATTAACTGTATTGTCAGCTTTGTGACGTTTCTATTGTAGAATAAAACAAAGAACATATTTTAAAATGTTGAATTTTAAAATATATAAATATGTTAAAGAAATAATATTAATATTGAAATATTAATGTTAAAAAATCATTGTTAAATATTAAATAAAACATTAAGTTCAAGAATTCCATATCAATAATTATCTAATAAACATGATAAACTATGATAGTACAAAGTACAAAAGAACAAAAAGCTCAGTTTTATAATTAAGAAAGGAACTTAATTCAAGTATTCCCTGTTCTATTATGAATTTCAACCCTCCACCCCCTGTATCTTTTTTCAATATCTTATCATAGTATAGAAGTAATTCTGGGCTCTTGCACAGTACTAGTTCTGTGTACAGTTCTAGTTCTGGAATATTTTAACAAATTGAAAAAGCTTAGAATACAGGCCCAAGAGGGATCTGTATGCAACAAAGGCCAGTTTTGCTTAAGTTCTAAGAAGCTCATCAAAGGTTTACAAGACCTTAGATATAAAGTCACAATGGATTTTAGAGGTCATTTAGTCCAATTCATTCCCTTCCCTCCACATCACAGATATGGAAACTGAGACCCAGAGACATTAAAATGATTTGCCATGGACAGAGGTAATAAATATCAGAGTCAAGATTCAAATTTAGATGTCAAACCCCAAATCCAGCATACTCTTCCCTTTTAACTGGAAGATTAGACCTATTTTGCTACCAAGTGATTATTTTTTGCCCACATGATCTCATTAAACTATCTATTAAAGCATTTAAATTATTTATTAAAGCACTCTGTAGAAGAGTATCTGCATGCATAAGTCATGAATTCTTGAAGTATTGACCTAAATATTTAACGTGAGAACTATGGGATAGAGTAGATAGTCAACATGGGATAGAGTAGATAGTCAACATTATAAATAACATAGGCTTTCTTTTCCAATTTTTGTGAGCTTAGTTAAAAACATGATCCTGTTATATAAAATTTTTCCACCAGGAAAAAAAAATGTCAATAACATCTGATAAAATACAGGTATGTGAATAGCAAGAATCAGGTTCACAGGGTAAATGTTGTATAAAACAAGGGGAAAGAAAGGAAATGGAGACTTATAAAGTGACATCTGACACATAGGAAATCAAGTAAAATATAAAATCAGAATCTTATTGGGCATTTCCCATTCACAAGGCTAAAAGTAAGGCACAACCTAAATAAGACTAAAACAGAGTTATAACTTCCACTTTCATATACTGTAATAACTGTATTCATTTATCTGTTTATTCCCATGGGCTTTAAGGTTCTCACATGTATTTATTAACTCTCCAACCACATTGTCACAATTTATGTGGTAGTAAAAGGGATCTTGTTCAAAAGCTTTATTATATAAACAAAAAAGTGATATATTCTAATTTCTTTAGCAATCATATATTTAATTTATATCAACTAAAAACATAAGCATATGAATTCCAAACAATTTCATATAGTCATTAAAAATACATGAATTATTCTAAAGGTCTTATTACATCCAATTCAGTACTTTGAGAACATGTTTTTTTCTATGATCAAAAGTTAACTTACATAATCTTCTATAATCTCTTTGATGCCTGCAACTGTTAGGATAAATATCAATGGCACCAATGTAGTATATCTTCCTGTTGGAGACACATCTGGAATTTGCTGCAAAATCATAAAAAAAAATGCAAGATTAAACAGATGCCAAAATAATATAATGGTTTAAATCACTTCACTGAGCACATAGCATGTCCAGGAAATGACAATTTATGTAAAAGGGTTTTATTGTTAGTGGGTCAAACCCCTCCATGGAATAATCCAAAAACTACTGTATAGTTGGAGAGGGAGGAAATCACCAAATCTACCACCTTTCAAAGAATTCATATTTGGAGCTTTGATTTCACTTTCAATTTCAAAAATTTCATATCAAAAAGTAAAGTTTACAGAAACTCTCCAGCTCTACCTGAACGAACTATTATTTGCACCCTCTGCTCTAGCCAATCACACTCTTCCCATTAGCTATGCTTCCTTTTTTCTTTAGTTCATGCTTCTCCTCATACTTAGGATACTATTTAACTTCTCCAAAATCTGTCTATCCTTTGAGATCCAGCTCTAAGGCCTACCCAAGAATTTGATCCACACTATTTTTTACTGCTCAATAGCACTTAAATACTCATCCTTCTGGTATGAAATTATATACTGCTTTGAACTGCAGCAGTGTGTTCAGTTTTAAATCTGCTTTCCATGGTCAGGTCAGTCAATGAAAATTCACTGAAGGCTTGTCCATATGCCTCGTATGATAATAAGCACAAAGGATGGGCAAGGATTGCAGTTACCTCACAAAATAAATGTCCATTTAATAGGCAGCTCAAAATATTCTTGCTGTAAATGGAATTCCATTTTTCCTAGTTCACTGTTATTTCAAGTCTATGTGAAACAACTCCAGAATGTAATATATTAGAAAGTAATAAAGTGCTTCCTGACATTTCTTTAATATATTGTATTACTGAACTGTGATGGACTATATAAAAAAGAGAAAGAATATTCCCAGTGTTTGGAATAGAATAGAACTAGACCTAGAAGTCCTGAAAGGTTTATTTGCTAACTGCAAGAAGCCAAAAGAGTAGTAATATTCAAAGGTTCTGCTCTACCTTGAGTCTGCAAGAAAGTTAAACCCTTAATTCTGCTATCCCAGTCCTATGGCTTTGAAAAATGAAACTTAATGTGCCATACCAATCAAATTGCCAAGAAATTATAGCACTAGAAAAAATAATAAAGTTCATCTGGAAGAACAAAAAGTAAAGAATTTTAAGGGACTTAATGAAAAATGCAAAGGAAAAAAATGCAAAGGAAAGTGGTACCAAACCTTTGTATATTATAAAGCAGTGATCATCAAAACCATTTGATATTAAGAAATAGAATGGTGCATCAGTGGAATAGGTTAGGTTCACAAGACACAATAGTTAATGACTATAGTAATCAAGTGTTTGATAAACCAAAGACTACAGCTTCTGGAATAAGAATTCACTATTTGGCAAAACATTACTAGGGAAATTGGAAAATATCATGGCAGAAACTAGGCACTACCAACACCTAACAACACTCAATATCAAGATAAGGTAGAAATGGGTTCATGATTTAGTCATAAAAGGTGATACTATAAGCAAATTAGGAGAAAAAGGGATAGTTTATCTCTCCGATGTACAGGGAAGGAAGGAATTTATGGCCAAGGAAGAACTAGAATAAATTATGGAATACAAAATGGATAATGTTGATTATATTAAATTTAAAAGGTTTTGTACAAACAGAACAATACAGACAAGATTAGAAAGGAAGCAAAAAACTGGGGGGAAAGTTTTTTATAGCCAAAGTGTTAGGATTACCAGGGGAGAACTCAGGTTGTCTGGACAGTGACAAAGTGAGAATTCAGGTTGACTTGACAGTTCTCTGGCTCAGACCTTTGGTTCGGGCCTTTAAAGGGAGTTTACACCTTAGGAATTCTAGGAGGAGCAAGCTCATTGGTTGAAGTAATGTTTCCCAGAAGCCCTTGTGTTATCCCACGCCCATTCTCTGGGAGGATAAAAGAAAGGCAGCATTGAGTCTGAGAGAATGGACTCTGGGATAAAGTCTTGATGCCAGGCAGGCTGAAAGGAGACCAGTCTGATTTGAGAAAGGACAAGAGTTGGAGGAGATTCAGAGCTCCCAAGAAACCTGCACACAGAGGAAAAGATTTTACAGATCTCCTCCCAGAGAAGGATTATAATTGAGCAGACGACCAGACCCTCACAATTCAAGAACTTTACACCAAAGGTTCTGGTAAAGGCCTCATTTCTAAACTATGTAGATAACTAACTCAAATTTATAAGCATATAAGCCATTCTCTAATTGATAAATGGCCAAAGGATATTAACAGACAATTTTTCAGAAGAAAAAAATTAAAACCATTTCTAGTCATATAAAAAAATGCTCTAAATCATTACTGATCACAGAAATGAAAATTAAGACAACTCTGAGATACCACTACACACATGTCAAATTGGCTAAGATGACAGGAAAAGATGACGACTGTTGGAGAAGTTGCGGGAAAACTGGGACACTGATACATTGTTGGTGGAGTTGTGAATGGATCCAAACATTCTGGAGAACACTTTGGAATTATGCTCAAAAAGTTATCAAACTGTGCATTCCCTTTGATCCAGCAGTATTACTACTGGGCTTATATCCCAAAGAGATCTTTAAAAAAGGAAAGGGACGTGTATGTGCAAGAATGCTTGTGGCAGCCCTCTTTGTAGCGGCAAGAAACTGGAAACTGAGTGGATGCCCCTCAATTGGAGAATGGTTGAATAAGTTGTGGTTTATGAACGTTATGGAATATTATTGTTCTATAAGACATGATCAGGAGGATGATCAGAGAGGCTTGGAAAGACTTACATGAACTGATGCTGAGTGAAATGGGCAGAACCTGATCATCATTGTAAACAGTAACAAGAAGACTACATGATGATCAACTGTGATGGACGTGGCTTTTTTCAATAATAAGGTGATTCAGACCAGTTCCAATAGACTTGTGCTGAAAAGAGCCATCTGCATTCAGAAAGAAGACTATGGAGACTAAATGTGGATCACAGCATAGTGTTTTGCCCTTTTTCATTTTTTTTCCTTTCATTTTTTTTCCTTTTTTCTGATTTTTTTGTGCAGCATGACAGCTGTGGAAATATATGTGCATATTTAATATATATTGGATTACTTGCTGTCTAAGAGAGGGGAGAAGGGAGGGAGAAAAAATTGGAATACAAAGTTTTACAAGTATAAATGTTGAAAACTACCTTTCCTTATATTTTAAAAATTAAAATAATAGCTTTTTATGAAACTGAATGCTAATGTACTATCCATTAAAAACTAATATTTTAGAGGACAGGAAGATATAATTTTTTAAAATAATGGTGCTCACTTAAAAGATCTAGCATAAAAAAGGAGTTGTCTGGAGAAGAGTCAAAAATGGTTAAATCAAAGCAATAGAAAATATATCCCAGATCACCACTAGAAAATATGCATATATCTAAATTCTGCCATTTTTACTTTACAAGTAAGTGCATTAATACAAGGTGAAAGCCTTCCTTTCAACCAAGATCTCAGTGAATTAAAAAAAATTGGTTATTTCAATAACCTAACTTGTAAGTTTTAATGCACTTCTGGTTTTGCAGAGAACAGATTAAAAAAAATCTAGCCTACTGCTCTCCACTAAACATATGTACAATCTCAGTGTGAATGTTTTAGCAACTAGGATTTTTCTTACAAATCAACTTTCCTTACACGGGGGCTATAAAAACTCAATTTGAAATAAAAGTTTTACAAATTAATACATCTTACAAAAATTGACGTTTTAACTGTATATTATTGTTTGCAAAGACACACTTGTGCTTGCACCAAAAATAAACAAACAAAACAAAACAAACAAAAACAAACAAACAAAGAGAAAAACATTACCTGCAATAAGGCAATGAAGAGAAAGAAGGCATTGGCAGCTCTTCTAATCTGCTCATACAAGAATCGAGGTAGAAATGTCACCACACTGTATTTTGCAGTGCTATGGATAAACAAAACAACAACACTGTCAGTTAACAGACTGCACTACTGAGATTGGGGTGGGGAGGAGAAGAAAATCCTTTTAAAAATAAAACTTTGTTAAAAATCCAAAGATATCTTTTAAAAAGGTCAAAATAATTACTGAATAAAGTAGCTGAAACAGTCACTGTGAAGTGCTTACAAACTGGTCAGACATGGAAGACTCCAAGGTTACACAATACATCCCAGGCCATCACTAGTCATCCTGTCTTTTTGTCCTATCATTGGACTGGGATGACTGTGGAAGAGAGAGTGAGGCTGGCAACTTTGCCTAACTCTGCCTCACTCTGATCCAATTCACGCGCAAGTCGAGTTTCTCATCACCTGCTATTTTACCCCAACATCGTCAAGTCATGTTCAAAAATGAAGGACAAACAACAACAGCAATTAATATCAGACAATTTATAGGGACTAATCTTCCACAGATCATTTGTCTAGAAAAATAATATATTGCTAATTAGAATTTCTATTCTGACTTTGCATTTAAGGAACCTAAATTATGAATCTAATTAGTACATAACAAATACCTGAATATATGTTTTTCCCCAAAAATCATCACCTAAAAATGTAGTGGCTTAGTAACTTAATCTGAGGTTCTTTCCAGCTTTGAAATTTGATTTTATGAAAATGAAACCAAGCAGCAAAAAGCACAGTATTTATCATTAACTTCATGACACACAAATAAGGCAGACATCGTATTCAAAAAACTTGGCAGGACCTTACTGTTTACTGCAAAGCTGTAGTCTAAAAATCGTGCTCTGCATAAAAAGTAAGATAATTTAAGCTTAATAATTATTACAAAACTATTTTATCAGAAACTAAGAGATATACATATGAGCTTTATTCTTCAATAAATATGAATGATCTTTTAAAAATCACTTTTTCTTTTCTCCACAATTCTGGAAAACATATTATGGGATACATATATATCATTATTTTGTATTTCATATGTGCATATTGTTTGTATATATTATCTATAAATGTGTTCATATATACATATACACATTTATGTACTTTACTTTCCCCACAAATATTGTGTTCTAGTTCAAAAGCAAAATATTTCTGACAGTAGAGTCTGTCAAAAGACTCTCTCAAAAGAAAATAATTTCTTTTCATTGAAAAAGACTAACAAGTCCTGCCAAAGGAAAATATGAGCAAGAAAATACGCCTACATATAAATTCTGCCACTTTTATATGCAGTGCATTAACATAAGGTAAAATATAATATGATAAAAAATATCTCATTTCAAGCTGTTCTGCAGAAGTTGACCTCATCAGAACAATTATTCCTCATTAGTAATTTGAACCACACAATTACACCCATACCCTATCTACTATTATTACTTGGTACATAGAAAACACTTCAGCATTAAAGAGGCAATGAATGTCCTAGAGACCATACTTCACCTATTCAGTAAGCAACAGAGCTCTAGAAAATAGACTAAAAGGCAGAGCTCAAGTAGTTACTCACATCCATCATCAAATATCCAACTGCAAATGAGGTTGTATAATATTTTTGAGTAGGGGGAAAATCCCTTATAGATCAAAACATAGTTATTGGTTCATTTATGACTGTTCATTTAACTTGTTGGTTTGGTACAACTTCTTTTGAGTTCTCCAAAGTTCTCTTTTTCTCTAAAATATTAATACATCACTTGTTTGAAAAAGTATTCATCCATAAGAATGCTTGCTACTTGAAATCAGGGACTTTTTCTTTTCTGTATTCCTGGAGCTCAGCAAAAGGTCAAACATGTCAATAATAACAAGACAAACAATATATCAATTAATTATACATATGAAGTCATGTAAAATATTTCCATATTAGCCACATAATTTTAAAAAGCAATAAAAAATAAGAAACTTATACTTCAATTAGGATTAGTTTCATCATGAGTTCTTTGCTCATTATATTCATCAGAATAGTCACGTTTTTCACCACAGAAAAAGCTGCTATAAATATTTTGTGTATATAAATCTTTTTCTTTGATATCTTTGGGATACAGATTTAGTAGTAGCTAGTAGTGGGATACAGATCTAGTAGCTGTATCAATATGTATGTACCATTTTTTAACCCATTAGGCAGTTTGAAATTGTTTTTCAGGATGGTGGGAATAATTAACAATTCTACTAAAAGATCATTTTGTGTGGAATAGAGAGATAAGGTGAAGAACTTACAGGAATGTGAATTCTTTTTCTGTATTTTATTTTCATTATTTCTGTGTTTCCCCTATGACCTGTATAATATATGCAGGCCCATATTTACTTGAGCCTTGGCCAGCTATAAACATATTTACTTAACCTGAGCTGATAACATTTATCAGTATTTGACATTTATCAGTATTTAGTCTTATTAGCTTGACCACTATCTGCTTGATTAAGCTTGAAGGCCTGATTTTCTTTTTCTTAGAAATCAGAAATTAGAAGTCAGATTTTGGGGAAACAGAAACCTTCCATTCCAATCTCTCCAGATAGCAACAAACAATTAGATGCCTCCCCTTCCCCTTCTCAATGCTCTGTTATTTGTGATGTAATCTCTTATATAAAAGCTGTATATCTTTACTACTTCTTTAGCCTTACTACCATGAGTTTTCTCCTTCTTATCTCATATCTCATGATGGCTCATCCTCCGGAGATTTTAATAAACAACATTTCTGCTTTCTACTGAGTGATCTCTGCGTAGTCATTTTGGTTAAGGGTCTCCTACATCCCTCACAATTTCTATAACTTATTTTCCCTCATACATTCCAGTTATTGTCAATTTTGCTAAGTGTGAGTTAGTATCTCCAAGTTGTTTAATTTGCATTTCTTTAATGAATAGTGATGAACATTTTATATGTGACTATAAATAGTTCTGATTGTTTCTTTTGAAAATTACCTGTTCTTATCTTTTGATAATTCATCAAAGGATGAAGTTTATTTTTCATAAATGTGACTCAGTTCCCTATATATTTGAGAATTAGGCATTTATCGGAGAAACTTGCTATAATTTTTTAAATATTACTTTATTCTCTATGGTAACTTAGTAAAATGTAATTTTCCTTATTATTTCTTTTAATTAAATAATTTTTAGGGGCTGCTAGATAGCACAGTGGATACAGCATTAGCCGTACAATAAGGTGGTCCTGAGTTCAGAACTGGTTTCAGATACTTAACACTTACTAGCTGTGTGACCATGGGCAAGACACCTGACCCAATTTCTTCATACATACATAAATTGGAGGATCAGTTAAATTGGATTCTGCTTTTGCTTTGCCTGAGATCATAATTTCTATTCCTGCTATTTTTGCTCCAGCCTATTATTTTCACTCCGTGTGCTTTTATGGTTCAAGTGTGTTATCTTACAAACAACTTATTATTGGGTTCTGGTTTCTAGTCCACTCTGCTATCCATTTCCATTTTATAAGTGATCTCATGCTATTCACATTCATAGTTAGAATTACTAACTGTGTATTTCTATCCATCCTATTTTCTTCTGCTTATCATTCTCTCACGTTTTAATATTATCCCTCCCCAAAAGTCTGCTTTCTTTCTGATCACTGCATCCTTAGTCTGAATTCCTTTTTATCATTTCCTTCCCCCATAGTTATCTTTCACCATTGTTTTCCAGTCATAAGAGAGAGTTACATAACAACTGAGAATCTTATTCCTTCTTTGAACCAATTCTGATGACAATAAAGCTCAGCATTGCCTACTATTCCATTTTCCTTGGCACTATAAAAGCTCTTCCTTGTGCACCTTCTTTCTGTGCAAGAATGTGAGAAAATGTGTCCTATCTCTTCCTTCCCCCTTCTCCTACTGTATTCCTTTTTCTCAATCCTACATTCTCTTTTTGGAGATTATCCCAACATAATCAACACACCTGTGGCTCTATCTATGCAAACTTCGAACAGGTTGCCCTAATAATGCTAAGATACTAAGGATCCATAAGTGTCACTTTTTTTATTAAAGCTTTTTATTTTCAAAACATACGCTTGGATAATTTTTCAACATTAGCCTTGTAAAACCTTATGATCCAAATTTCCCATTCTTCCCTCTACCCCCTCCCCCAAATGGCAAGTAGTCCAATATGTGTTAAACATGGTAGACATATGTTAAATCCAGTATGCACATACATATTTATACAATTATCTTGCAGCATAAGAAAAACCAAATCAAACAGGAAAAAAACTGAGAAAGAAAATATAAAGCAAGCAAACATAAGCAGAAAGATTGAAAATGCTATGTTGTGATCCACACTCAGTTCCCATGGTCCTCTCTGTGGGTGTAGATAGTTCTCTTCATCACTGAACAAGTGGAACTGGTTTGAATCATCTCATTGTTGAAGAGAGCATGTCTGTCAAAACTGATTGTATAATCTTCTTGTTGCCATGTATAATGATCTCCTGGTTCTGTTCATTTCACTTAGCTTCAGTTCACATAAGTCTCTCCAGACTTTTCTGAAATCATCCTGCTGATCATTTCTTCTAGAACAATAATATTCCATAACATTCATAAACTACAACTTATTCAGCCATTCTCCAACTGATGAGCATTCACTTAATTTCCAATTTCTTACCACTACAAAGAGGGCTGCTACAATTTGCATGTGTGGATCCCTTTCCCTCCTTTAAGATCTCTTTGGAATATAAGCCCAGTAGAAACATTGATGGATCAAAGGGTATGCAAAGTTTAATCACCTTTTGGGCATAGTTCAAAATTGCTCTCCGGAATGGTTGGATCAGTTCTAAGCAACATCTTCTTAGACAGGAATGTAAACAGTTTAACTTTAGTGAATCCCTAATGTTCACCTTTTTGTGATTCTCTCAAGTCCTCTGTTTAAATATCATTTTTTATTCCCCTCATCTTTTCATCAGGAAAGCTTGAAAGTCCTTGATTTCATCAAATATCCATTTCCCCTGATATATTATACTCAATTTTTCTGAGTAGCTTATTCCTGGTTGTTTTTGCTTTCCAAAATATCATTTTCTAAAACTCCACTTTTTTAACATGAAAACTACTCCATCTTCCATGATCCTGACTGTGGCTCCCTTTTATCTGAATTCTGGCTCTGGTAATATTTTCTCCATGACTTAAGAGCTCTGGACTTTGGCTATAAGATTCCTGAGAATTTTCATTTGGGGATCTCTTTCGGGAGGTTATTGGTAGATTCTTTCATTTTCCATTTTATCCTGTGGATCTAAGATAAGCTGTTTTCCTTTTTAATTTCTTGAAACTAATGTCTAGGCTCTTTTTCTAAATCTTAAATCATCTCTCCTCAATCTATTTTCCAAGTCAGTTCTTTTTCTGATGAGATATTTCACATTTCCCTTTTCTTTTGACTTTGTTTTATTGTTTCTTGATGTCTATTGGAATCATTAGCTTCTATTTGTCCAATTTGATTTTTAAGGAATTATTTTTTTTCAGCTAATGTTTATATTTCTTTTTCCACTTGGCCAAAAAGTGAATTCTTGTACCTCTTTTACCATTAGGCTAATTTTTGTTTTTTAGGAGTTATTTTCTTCAGTGTTTTTAGTGGTTCTCTTACCAAACTGCCAATTGTCTTTTCATAATTTTCTTGTATCACTTCATTTCTTTTCTCAATTTTTCTTCTACCACTCATTACTTTCTTTAACTCTTCTAGCAATTCTTGCTGGGCTTAAATACAATTACATTTTTCTTTAAAGCTTGGTTTGCATCTATTTTCCCACACTGCTGTCTTCTGATTTTTCTCTTGGTTTTCCTTGCCATCACAGTAGCTTCTTATGGTTATTTTTTTTCTTGCCATCACAGTAGCTTTTGATTGTTATGACTTTTTTCTTCATTTACTCATTTTCCCAGCCTATTTCTTGACTTTGAACTTTATGTTAAAGTTAGGCTCTACTCACTTGGGGGTTAGAAGGCATTATTCCAAGCTTCAGGCTTCTTTTTGCTGTTGTCTCCAGAACTAATTTTGGAGATTGGGAAGAGGTGTGGTCACTGACCTCCTGGTCTGTATTCTGATCTGTACCTCGGAACAGCCTCTGGTCCCCTGCAACTGCAAATATTAACATTTCTCTTGGCCCTAGAAAAATGACCAACTCCCCTGATCTGCAGCCCAAATATAAGCACTCTTCTTAAGGAACTATGATCAGGTCTCCTGCTCCCTTTTGTCTGTCCTCTCTGTCCTGGATTTCCATATGAGCAATAGAATTTCCAACCAGCACCAGCTGTACCCAGTGTCAGAAAAGGGTTCCCTGTAATTTCTTTCTGACCAGTTATCTGAGCCCCTTGCCATCTCTGGGCTGAGGGCTTCAAAAGCTGCTGATGCTGTAACAATCACCTCCAATACGTACCTCTCCAGTGCTCTGGCCTGCTCGAAACCATTTCTGAACTGACTCCCATGTCAGTGTAACAAACCTCTCTTTGAATTTGGAAAAATCTCTCTCTTAATTGTTTTAGCTCCTCTGCCTAGTTATTTTAAAACTAAAAAGGAATGTTGGAAAAGTCCAGCTGAGTGGCTGCCTATATTTTGCCATCTTAGCTCTGCCCCTATTAACTGCTCTTCAAAAGCTTTGTTCAAACATTTTTAGAAAGTATGTTTGATCAAGAATTTGGCATTATCTACATCAGGTTTTGTTTTATTTTTATAGGCATTTCCTAATTTCCCAATGACATAGTATGCTTACCAATATAACCTTTTCTACCCCATTCATATTTTAGGAATCTCTCATATCCCTTTGTTAACTACTATCAGGTGAACTAGAATAAAATCAAAGAAAAAGATTTGAAGCTTGTAAGTTTCACTTGAAGTCTGGGTTCATAAGCAGACAAAGCAAAGAAAGTATGAAAGGCAAAAATAACTTAAATAAAGTGACTTCTGGGTAGGCAATCTGACTGGGGATAGCCAACCTACATGATAATTTCTCCTAAATAGCTATCATCTTTCCCATCATTCCTGAAATGTTGTCATTTCACCTTTTTTTGTCTGACCTGAAATTCCACCAAATAACTTTAAGAAATGACCTCTTTTATAATTTTTTAAAAATGTAACTCCTCCAGGAGGGTTAAGGGACCTATAAGCCAATTTTACTTTATTGTGAATTATCTAAATTTTTTTACTGCTTAAAAATCAATAGTTGAAAGAAGTTTTTGATATCCTGAAGATGTAAGAAAGGGGGGGAAAAGAGTCATATATCAGCCTGAATTACATTAGAAAAGATGGATAGGATCTACTAGTGTCTTACTACTCAGAGTAAAGGGCAGCTATAACAAAGGGCTCACAATAGCTTGAGAGCATAAAGCCTGGGGCAGAAGGAATCAAGAGACAGGACAGAAGGTCAAGAGAAAACAAGGATCACAAAGCCAAACTTAGTCTTTTTAAAAATTTTAGCCAGAGGCCAACTCTACACTAATTAAGCTAGGGGGGAAAAACTCTCTTCCTGTTATATCACTTATTGCCCTCTATTTGGGGGTCCTAGAACACAGTGATATTTAGAAATGCATTACTCCATAAAAACAATGGCACAAATTTAGATGGTAATCCATAATCCTCATTGCTCACAAAACTCTTTTTAAACCATTGAATAGCACTTGAGTAAAATTGAGGCCTAAATATTGACTAAGAAATGAATTTTTAAAATAAAAACTGTAATGGGCCAGAATTCTGGAGCAATTCTTACAAGGTGGAATTACTCAGTGGAATTGATAAGACAATGGTTATCTAGTTCAGCAAGGTGATTAATAAGCTCTCTAGTTCTGAACATGTACTTAGTACTTAATATAGTTCTATGAGATTTGACACCTATTCTATAAGATTCACACCTACAAGGATGTAATTATAATAGAGTATATAAGCTAGGACAAACTCAGCCAGAGATACTCATTTCATCTCCCACCTTTGTAGTGACTGGAGGCTGAAGCACAAGCCCTCAAACTCAGAGAGACATTCCATCTTTGATCAGGCTCTTGGTGGCTCTACTTCATTTCTCCACTGAAACCAAGTCCTGTCTAAAGGGCCTCCAGAAAGTTAGCCAGACCTCAAGTAAAGGAGACAGACTATGAAGGAGATAATAAGGAATTTGGACTTTATCCCTGGCTATTCACATGGTGATTACTCTGCTGAAACAAAGGCTGGTCCCAAGACCTCCAAAAAACCAGAACACTACAAAAAAACTATTAGCATATGCTCAAGAGAAAACAAACTCTCAGTTTTTCTTCCAAATCTACTTTTAAACATTTTGTTCCTCCTATTAAAAAATGAGAATTTCTACCCTTGATAATGTATGATCTAAAGTAAAAAATAGCAAGGAGTCCTAATCTATATAGCCCTCTCACCTGAATAAGAATATGACTAAACGTGTTCAGCAAAGACAGACAAATATCTAGAAGTCCTCTTTAATGTTTCCTGTAATGAGTAAAGATTAAAATAAAATTTTGCTAGAATAAATAATTCTCTCTCTCTACTCAGCATACTTATTTATTTATTGGTGAATCATGTTCGGAATTTTAGAGAAGAAAAAGCAAAAGATTGGAAGCCCAGAGGTTCAACAATCCCAGCTCTGCCACCAATCTGCTGCATGAACTTAGGTAAATCACTTAGCTGAGGCTCACAAGAATCAAGTTTGAAGGAATCTTAGCAACATTATATAAACCAACTGGTTCATTTTACAGATCTTAAAAAGAGACAAATAAAGTGACTTACTCAAGATCACAAAATGTTAAGTAGAAGAGATAGTATTTGAACCCATGTCCTTTTATTCCAAATTTAATGCTATTTCCATACATTTATATTTTCCATATATTTATAAAAAGGTTAATTAACTCAATACACAATAAAGTTAAGAGGATGAAGTTGGTGAAGATCACTTGTGAGGAAAAGACAATAAAACTTGATATTTATTAATTTGCAACAAGTTATTTGGAACAAAGTCACAAAGGTTATGGAAAACATGGGAAAATACTGATTCAAAATTAGATTAAGAGTAAAAGAAAGTTACAAATAAATGGCCAATGGATATATAATTTTAAAAGGAAAAAAATCCAAGCTTTCAACAACCAAATGAAAAAAAATGCTGCCAATCACTAAATAATTTAAGAAATGCAAATTAAAGTAACTGAGGTTCCATCATATACCCATCAGATACTCCAAAATGGGGAGCTAAGGGCAGACTTTAAATTCCTCCTACCATTCTAGAAAATCATTTAGAATTATGTACAAAGGATACATTCATATCCTTGCATCAAGTAATATCTCTTATTGGAACTACACTCTAAAGAGATCAAAAAAAAAGGAAGTGGATCTACATGCATAAAAATATTTATAACAGCTCTTTTAGTAGTAACCAAAAATTTCTAAAAACTAAAGTGGTGCACATGTATTAGTAAATGACCAAATTACAGTAAAATATAACATTGCCATATCATAAGAAATTATAAATCATATAATTTCAGTAGAAAGTGAACTCTGTAAATTGATGCAGAGACTAGGAAAGCACAATTAAGAAAATAATTTATTCAACAATAACATTATAAAGAAAAAAAACTTTGAAAAACTGTGGAACAAAGCACATAGCCATAATAATTCACAAGTCCAGAAAAATGAAATTGAAACACACCATTCACCTTCAACCAGAAAGATGATAGGCTGACAAAGAAGAATAAGACATACATTTTTAGGTGACACCAATGTAAGATTTTATTTTGCTGAAGCTTGCATATTTTATGAGGATTTTCTTTTTCTTTTTTCATTGTTCAATCAGGGAAGAAGGGTAGGAGAAATAGCAAATGTATGTAAAAGATATTTATATTTCATTCGTAAATACAGTGGTACTTGTTATTTGTTTAAATTTGGCATTGACTCACTTCAACAAGAAAAAAGTTTCTTTTTACTCATATGAAAAGGTGTTCCAAATCACTATTGATCAGAGAAATACAAATTAAGACAAGTCTGAGATACCACGATATACTTCTCAGATTGGCCACCAGGAAAAGATAATAATGAATGTTGGAGGGCATGTGGAAAAACTGGGACACTGATACATTGTTAGTGGAATTGTGAATGCATCCAACCATTCTGGAGAACTATTTGGAAGTATGCTCAAAAAGTTATCAATCTGTGCATACCCTTTGACCCAGCAGTGTTTCTACTGGGCTTATATCCCAAAGAGATCTTAAAGGAGAGAAAGGGACCCACATTTACCAAAATGTTTGTGGCAGCCCTTTTTGTAGTGGCTAGAACTGGAAACTGAGTGGATGCCCATCAACTGGAGAATGACTGAATAAGTTGTGGTATATGAATGTTATGGAATATTACTATTCTGTAATAAATGACTAGCAGGATGATTTCTGAAAGGCCTAGAGAGACTTACATGAACTGATGCTGAGTGAAATGAGCAGAACCAGGAGATCATTATACATGTCAAGAACAAGATTATATGATAATCAATTCTGATGAACATGGCTCTCTTCAACAATGAGATGAACCAAACCAGTTCCAATAGAGCAGTAATGAATTGAACCAGCTACATCCAGCGAAAGAGCTCTGAGAACTGAGTGTGGACCACAATATAGCATTTACACTCTTTCTATTATTGTTTGCTTGCATTTTTGTTTTTCTTCCCAGGTTATTTTTACCTTCTTTCTAAATCTGATTTTTCTTGTGCAGCAAGATAGCTGTATAAATATGTATACATATATTGTATTTAACATATTTTAATATCTTTAACATGTATGAGACTACCTGTCATCTAGGGGAGAGGGGGAGAGGGAGGGAAAAAGTTGGAACAGAAGGTTTTGTATGGCTCAGTGCTGAAAAATTACTCATGCATATATCTTGTAAATAAAAAGCTATAATAAAAAATAATTTTAAAAAATCAAATAAAATTTCAGCACTTGAAGCTTGCTTGGCACTTGTTGCACTTGTCTTGTAGGGTTGTGAGGTTGGCCAGGTGTACTGCTCAGCCCACTGCTATGGATTTCTACTGCCTTGGCTATGGGTAGCTCCTCCCCAGCAAAAGTTTCCAGTGTACAGTGTCAGGTTAGAGCCCACCACACTGAGGATGCACACCTTGGTGGCAAGACTGTGAACATTTAAACGTAGAATGCAGAGAAGCAGTGTGACATAGCTATAAGGAGCTTATCTCACAATGGAGAAATCCTAGGTTCAAGTCCTAGCTCTAATACCCCAGGTAACCACCAACTTCTTGGAGCAAACTCCACCCCCAGGCAATTCTCCAAGGCAGCACAGTACTGATAAAGTAGTGAAGTGTACAGCAGCTTCTCATCTGTATTAGCATTTTTTCACCATTTTTGTCCATATCAATGAACTTGCAAGTTTAGCAAAACAGGTGACAAAAACATAAGTCACATTTTAAAAGATCATCGATTTAGACCTGCAGCCTTAGAATCCATCTAGTTAAGATGACACTGGTGGAGTTTAGTACCCACTCCAAGGACAGCTGAATGGCATGGGGGACAGAGTACTGGGATTAAAGTCAGAAAGGCTCACTTTCCTGATTGCAAATATGACTTTTGACACTTGCTATATGACCTTGGACAAGTCCCTTAATCCTTTTTGCCTCAGGTTCCTCACCTGTAAAATGAATTGGAGGAGTATCTTTGTCAAGTAAACATCGAATGGGGTCATAGAGAGTTGGACATGATTAAAATGAATGAATCATAATCATGATGATGATGATAACAGCAGCAACCAACTTTTACTCTAGATCAAAGCCTACATGTTAACAAGGATATGAGAAAATTAAAATTGATTCTGTATCATTTTCTCATTGATTCTTTTTACAAATAATTGATTTTGTCCTGTGACTATTTTTGTTCTGTCCCTATTTAAGTCATGGTCCTTGAACTTAGCTTAGAGTTCAATGAGGTTGTAATGGGTTGAATTTTAAAATCCAGCTTTCCTGATCAAAGAATTTTTGCTAATTTTGGGGAATATATGATAAAGCAAGGGAGTTTAGGCCTGATATCTTCACTCCACCAAGCTTTCCTTCAAGAATGTCAAGTTTGTTGTCCAAAAGTTTGGATCACTATCTCACATCAGATTTCTCAGTTTCATGAAAGTAGAAATGAGGTAGGGAGCAGGAGGGCAGAGATGGCACAATACACCAAAGAGTAGGATTTTGGAGGGCTTCTGCTGAACATGAAGGAAAACAACCAATTCCATACCACTTGCCTAGACACCTTCCCTTCTTTGCTACCTCAATGGCACATCTTGGCAAATCATCAGTCTGGTCCATTGCTTGAATATCTGCTATGGCAAAACTACAGCAGCATAAACGTCTGATGCATTGCTAGCCCCTATTATCAAATTTCCAACCAATCATGTTGTTCCCTGTACCTCAGCTCTGTAACCAATCATTTTGCCCTTAAATCCTATGATGTTATCTAACTTGTTTCGTTCTTTGTTCTGTACACCCCAAAACCTGTGGCAGGGGAACTGTCCTTGTGCTTGAGATCTTTGGCATTAATGGAAATAAGCCATGGAACCATTTATTGGCAGGAAGTGTTCCCCCGCTAAGAAATGTTACCTTGCAGTGAAGGTCTGCCTCAGTTTACCTTTTTGTTAAAATTCAAATGGAACATGATCAGAAATAGATGAAGGCCTATCATAGATCAAAGAGAGGCTTTCTATGGCTATCCCAAGTCATATATCAATAACCTCTGAATGTTCAAAGAATCAGATGGAAACCGCTAACCCATTAGGTAACTCCCTAGGTACAGGATGTAATGAAATTACATGTACAAGTATATAAGTAATTGGAAAAATAGGCTTACATAGGAAAGTAAAGAGAAAACTAAGGAAATAGGGACACTGGAATGACATGTAGGGAGGGAGATTTAAAGGTAGTTTATTACAGTTATCAATGCCTGCCTTACTCCAAGACAACTTCACATATTCAAATCACACACAATGCAAAGAAAAGCCTAAATATTAATGTCTGGAATCAAGATTAATTTCAGTTAAGTGTAATGGGCCTGGAACTGATCCCCCTGTGCAGAAGGGAGCCGCCCTAATGTCAGTCATCTCCAGGATGTGGTTCCAGGTCGACTAATAGAGCTATGTGTCAGTAGATGCGTGGAACTATGAGTTGCCTGGCCATATAAGGAGAAAAACGGCTAGGAATTGCTAAAGGAGCTGGCCCCGCCCACGAAGGGAGGAATCGGGGAGGGTCCAAGAAGATTCTGTATAAAAGTAGGGAACAGCAACCGCTCAGGGAGACATTTTGGGGAGCAGACAATAAAGAACAGCTCTGCTACATGTTGGCTTTCTGTTTGCTTATTCCCCGCTCCTGTCTCCAGAGCGGGGCCGGAGACGTCCGAAGGCTGGTGGAAGCTAGAAGCACGCGGTAAGAAACTTTCGGTTTCCAGTGAGACTGCAACCAGTGGTGTGGAAAACCCCCCAACAGTTAAGCATATCCTTACCAAGAAACTAGGATTACAAATCTGGTAACAAGAAGTTTACTATTCAATTCAACAAACATTTATGAAATGCTAGGTGCCAGGGAGGATTGGATATGGATAAAGTGGGACACTTTGGCCTTTTTAAGCTAAGGTTTCAGTTTGTCTGGAACAACACCCATTCAGTGATTAAGAGGAGGTAGGAAATGAGGGGGGAAGAAAAAATGCCTCTTTTACAATAGTCAGAAAAAATCTAGAAAGGGAATACTCTTAAAGAGTTTTTGACCAAAACAGAAACAGTTGCTATTTACATTCACTCTGAGATAATAAGGGCCCCAAAGTCACCATGTGGGGCTCCGGTGGAGAAAGTGAAGCTTCAAAGGATATGAACAGACAATTTTCAGATGATGAAATTAAAACTATTTCCACTCATATGAAAGAGTGTTCCAAATCACTATTGATCAGAGAAATGCAAATTAAGACAACTCTGAGGTATCATTACACACCTGTCAGATTGGCTAAAATGACAGGAACAAATAACGATGAATGTTGGAGGGGCTGTGGGAAAACTGGGACACTGATGCATTGTTGGTGCAGTTGTGAAAGAATCCAACCATTCTGGAGAGCAATCTGGAATTATGCCCAAAAAGTTATCAAACTGTGCATACCCTTTGATCCAGCAGTGCTACTACTGGGCTTATACCCCAAGGAACTACTAGAGAAGGGAAAGGGACCTGTATGTGCCAAAATGTTTGTGCCAGCCCTTTTCATAGTGGCTAGAAGCTGGAAGATGAATGGATGTCCATCAATTGGAGAATGGTTGGGTAAACTATGGTATATGAATGTTATGGAATATTGTTGTTCTATAAGAAATGACCAACAGAAGAAATACAGAGAGGCTTGGAGAGACTTACATCAACTGATGCTAAGTGAAACGAGCAGAACCAGAAGATCATTATACACTTCAACAATGATACTGTACGAGGATGTATGCTGATGGAAGTGGATTTCTTCAACATAGAGAAGAGCTAATCCAATTCCAATTGATTAATGATGGACAGAACCAGCTACATCCAGAAAAGGAACACTGGGAAATGAATGTAAACTGTTATTTTTACCTTCTGAATCCAATTCTTCCTGTGCAACAAAAAATTCGGTTCTACACACATATATTGTATCTAGAATATACTGTAATATATTGAACATATATAAGACTGCTTGCCATCTGGGGGAGGGGGTTGGGGGAGGAAGGGAAAAAATCTGAATAGAAGTAAGTGCAAGGGATAATGTTGTAAAAAATTACCCATGCATATGTACTGTCAAAAAATGTTATAATTATAAAATAAAATAAAAATTAAAAAAAAAAGACATTATACATCAAAAAAAAAAAAAAAAAAAAAAAAGTGAAGCTAGTAACTTTGTCCTCCCTCCCTTTAATGCAATTCACACACATGTCCTGGCATCCCCTCTCTGATGTCACGTGCTTTGGGGAAGGAAAGCCAAACAGCAAGGTTCTGGGACACAACCAAAACTGAACAATGCCCTTCCTCAAGCAGTTGCTATATTCTCCTGGGATATAAAACATAGACCTAGCATGGAAGGGTCTTTTAAGAATAAAAACAAAACAAAACCTTTTTTTTTTGTTCAAATGAATATATCAAGAAATATGATTTTCTCTAGTCTAAAAACCCTTCCTAGAAATCTCTAATTAGGAAAGTGGGTAGAAAAAAATAAACTGGTAGAGGATTTTGGGTGATGGTGAAGTAGGTCAGTAAATTTCAAAATCTTCAGATTTCCCCACAAACAGAACAAATTTATACCTCAGGATGAACACAGACTGGTGAAAAATCAAGAAGACTTGGGCAGAAGAGGGGTTCTCCTGGTACCATCAAGAAGATCTGAAGAAAGCCCCCAGATCCAGGTTTAAGCAATGTGAAAGAACATATCTTCTGCAAAGTGGGGATCCCTAGGCCTAGCTGGGATTGGCTGAAGCCTCAGCAAGGACCACAGAAACGTTCACCTCCAGAATGATGTAGCAAGTTGAGGGTCTGAGTCAGGGAAGACCAAATGAACCTAGGCTTTGCTGCAGAAGCAGGGTCCTGGGAGAGAAGGAACCAACATATTGGGTGACTTCAGAGGCAGCAGGGCAGGGATGCTGTAGGCACTTGCAGGAGAGTGGAGCTTTTGGTTTGGGGCTCCTGATCAGAGGAGAGAGCTGAAGTGAAGCTAGAGGCACCATTCCCCACACCATGATTAGAGGTATTTACACTAATATTTCTCATTTTAAAAAAATAAAAATAAACTGGCAAAGAAGGAAGAAACCAGTTTCCTATGGAAATAGGGAATATTGGGGTTCATCTTCAGAGGATTAAAAAAAGCTCCCTGCCCAGAGAGAATTTATAGAACTCAAAAAATGATTTAAAAATCAAATCAGACACACTGAGGAAAAACTAAAAATAAAAAATAAAAATCATCCAAGAAAACAAGAAAATTATTTTTTAAAAGTTATTTAACTAGAAAAGGAGATATAGAGTCTCAAAGATGAAAATAACTCTTTGAAAATTAGAATTACTTTAAGGGGAAGCCAGTGAAGCTATAAGAGACCAAGAAATAACAAAATAGAATATAAAGAATGAAAAAAATAGAATATAATGTGAAATGTCTTTAAAAAAACAACAGATCTGTACAACAGATCAAGAAAGATAAGAATAATTGGACTACCTGAAAACTGTGACCAAAAAACCCAAAAAAACTTTGACACAATAATGCAAGAAATAATCCAAAAAAATTGTCCTGAAGTGATAGAACAGGAGGAGAAAGTAGAAATAGAAAAAAAAAAAATCCACCAATCATCATTTCAAAGAGATCTTTTGTGAAAAACACATAGGAATATCATTGATAAATTTTGAAATCCCCAGATCAAAGATAAAATTTTAAAATAAATAAGGAAAAAAACAAATCAAATATGCTGGAGCTACAATGAGAATTGTACGTGACTTAACAACAGCCATAATAAAAGACTGCAGATCCTGGAACCACATATACAGCCAATCAAAACAATTAAGCCTGTGGCTAAAAATATCATGTCCAGCAAAATTAATAAAAATGTACATTTACTAAACTTGAAGATTTTTAGGACTTTCAACTAAATCTAAACTCAATAGAAAATTAAACATATAAGAGCCAATATTCAAGATTAATTTCAAGAAACAACATGGACAGATCATTTATGTTTTTTACATAGAAATTATATACCATATGTTTAAGATTGAATCAGTAATTGGGTAGCTCAAAAGAAAGACTTATACATATGAGGTGCAGAAAAAGAATACCCACAGAGATATTCAGAGATTTTTTTTGAGGGGGGGAGGGGGAAGGGCTGATAGTTCCAAAAACCTACTCATATAGGGAATGGGTTAAATAGGCAAGACGGAAGTCTTGTATATACCAATAAGGGGGAAGGGATGGACAGAGGCTGAAGTAAAGGAAAAGAACAAGGGAAGGATCCATGGATGGATAAGTAATAACAAGGCAAGTTAAGGAGTAGAATTAAAGTAGAAGAGTTAGCAGGGATAGGAAAGAAGAGATATACACAAACACCACAACAAGAAACAGGAAAAAATAGAGATATATGTATCTGGGTGAGTCTGTGGATGGGTATGTACATACATATATATATATATATATATATATACACATACACATATACATATACATATACATATATATATACCCTTGTTTGGGGGAGGCAGAAGGGATGAAAAGGGGGAAAAAATTAAAAGTGCGCAATAGAAAACAAAAAACAACCCACAAGAAGCAAAGAAAAGATGGGCACTCATGAATATAATTTCTTCTAATACACAGCATTTCTTGAACTGGAAATTCATTGTTTTATATTTTGAATCTCCCATGATATTCTGCTGGGCACATGACAATATTTTGCTTTGTATTGTTTTATTTTCCTCTTCTGTTTTTATTCTGTTTTTTTAAACAGAAAAATTTGAAAAATAGGCCTTTTCATAAGGAAATTAAGATCAGTTAGAATCTTCCTTCCTAAGCCCCTGAAGAAATTGGCACTATGGTACACTTAGAGGCAATGTCCTCTTTAGCATTCAAAATTAAGATACTTATCAAAGGAGAAAAAAAAGCATTTTTCAGTCCTAAAAAAGAAATCCAGAAAGGAACTCAATGGTGACTAATATGCAACATTAACCCCAAATTAGATTCAATATATTGTGATTTCTTTCTTTTTCAAGATTTCTACCAATGTTATCTCAAATTGTTTCAAGTTCAAGAGTCATATCTGAGTGTACAGTGGGTCTGGACGATATATGGCCAGTTTGGACAGCCCTTTAGACTAAAAATGCTTAATAATAGCTTCTGGAAGACTTGTGCCTGCTATACTAGATAAATACTAAGTAATACAAAAGGATTTCAAGGAGAGAATACTTACAAGGAGTAAGAAGTGGAAATAATCAGATAAGTTTTATTGCAAGAATAACAATAGTAGTAGAAAGCATTTATGTAGTGCCTTTTGCAAAGGATTTTATGAATATTATCTCATTTTATCTTCTCAACAACTCTATTGTTCTCATTTACAGATAAGGTAACTTAGGCAAACAGGGCTTAAATGATTTGCTCAAAGACACAAAGCTAGAAGGTGTCTGAGGTTAAATTTGCATTCAGAAAAACACATCATCTTGACTCCACTGCGCCAACTATCGGCCCAATTTTCCCCAGCTGTGTTCCATTCTCCATGATCCCTTTATTTTTTTCATATAAGGGTTTATTATTTCTTGTTCTAGCGGATAGAAGTAAGCACAGATTAAGTAACTTGTCAGAGGTCAACTAGTATCTGAGGCTGTATCTGAACTCAGGTTGGCCTTACCCCAGGCCTAGAGCTTTATCTACTGTACCACCTACAGGGTTAAAAAAGAGTTACCCCTTAGTAAGGGATTCTCAAACTATGGCCCGTGTGAGCTTTTGTTTTTACTATAGTCCAGCCCTCCAACAGTCTGAGGGACAGTGAACTGGCCCCTATTTAAAAAGTTTAAAGACCACTGAGAAGACCTATATACCTAAGGATTTTGTATTTGTTTTAAAAGTAAAAAGTGTTAGTTGAAGATTTTTTGTGCTGGTTTTTTAAGTTGAAATGTAGCATTCCGGTTGGTTTTCTGGAGGTCTCTGGACCAGCCTTCATTTTAGTAGATTAATCACCACAAGAACAGTCAGGGATAAAGTCCACATTCTTTATAGTCTCCTTGCCTGGGGCTGGGGCTAGCTTGGTCTCAGTGGAGGAAATGCAGGAGGACAGGCCAGCCACCACAGTGGTGTGAAATGGAGTGAATCTGTCTAGCTGAGTTTGTCCCAGCTTATATGCTCTATTACAGTTAAATCCATTCAACATACTGAGTGTAAGCCAATCATTATATCACTAGGAAACCATTATTTGTTGTAAGATTAAATCAATCAATCATACTGAACTAGAGAACTATTAATCACCATGCTAAACTAGATAACCATTGTCTTATCAATTTCATTTAGCACCTTGTAAGAATCCTTGTTTCAAGTACAGAGTTCTGGCCCATAACATTGAGAGACACAAAAAGATACCAAATGAGACAGAGAAAGTCAGTCACAAAGACAGAGACCGAGAGAGACAAAGAGAGAGACACAGAGAGAGGAGGAGAAAGGACAGAGTGAGGGGGACAGAAAAAGAAAAAGAGGGAAATATTTAAATTTAGGTTTCAGGAATATTATTGTAGCATCTATGTGGAAGATACTTAGGAAAGGGAATCAATAAGACTTAATGGGGAAGCTACTGTGTTATTCAACATCAGAGATTGAAAAGTAGAGGTTGTATGACCATAAAAAAGAAAACAGATATTGTAGAACACAAGACTGCTATTTCATTTATCATGGGTATTAGGGCAGGAAGAGACCCTGAAATATTTTGTCCAATTGCTTCATTTTACAGCTGAGGAAAAGAAGGGTCCTGGAACATCATGTAGCCACTAAGGTATAGAGATATTATTGTACCATATGTAGTTTTTCTATCAATTCATACTGGTTTTTATCTATATGTGAGAAAGTCTTTTCTAGATTAAAAAAGATGAAGGGAAAAAAAAGTAATCATTTGTTTAAATGATGCTGACTAAGAGTTTCAGAGTAGCCCTGACTCTATAGCAAGGACTCAATTGCTTACTTTATGGACATACTTTAAGCAATCATACGTGTTTAAATGCAGGAAATTACTTTTCCTATAACAATGTCACCATATTAGTCTGAAAGAAGTAACGTATGTTAAAATTAATCTTTTTTGGTGCTATTGTCCCTAAATCCAATCATTTTTGTTAATTTGCTATTTTGCTAAGGGCCACTAGGTGGCATTATGTGTTAAGTGTTGAACTTGGAATCAACAAGACTGGCATGGCATAGACATGCTACCCATAGGTACTATACAACCATGGATTAATTACACTATTTTTTCCACCTCAGTTTCCCCAGCTGTGAAATGGAGTTAATAACAGCACCTACTTGAGAGGGTTGCTGTGAGGATCATAAATGAAACACCAATATATAAAGAATTCAAAACTTACATGATATGTAAATGGTAGCTATTATTGCTGTTTCTGTCATTTGGTGATATCCTCTACTTCCACTCTTAAAAATGGCTCACAGTTTTAATTTTTATCATTTTTCTCCCAGACATGAGATATCACAGGATCATAGTACTAGCACCACCAAGGATTTCAAAAGCCATCTAATCCAACTGAGTCACTTCACAGGAAACTGAGATCCAGAAGCATTAATGCCCAATTTAAACAGACAGCATCAGATCTAAAATATGTTCTGAATCCAGGACGAAGGCTCTTTCCACTGTTCCATGGGCCTACTCTCATTTATGCAGATGACTCCTGGTGAGAGAATTCTCTCTATTAATATAAACTAGCAATTATTCTGAAGCTTACATTTTTTAAGTTAGGTGATTTGTTCAAGTCACAAATCCAATCTGTGTCACAAGTGGAACCTGAAATCAGGCCTTAATGAATCCAAAACTGGCTTTCCATTCACCAAACAGCCGCTACAAAGAGGAGACATAAGGAACCCTGAAACCGCTTCTGACAAACAGAAAAACAAGCAACAAAAGACCACATTGATTTAAAATTCTAAGTTTACCCAAGTAACAACAACAAAGAAGGCTGAAAACTGTAAGCAATCACTTTACAAACCCCCCCCCCAAAAGCTAAAATGAGCCTGCAGAGAGATTGATCCCTAGTATAATTATACCAGATCACAATGGAACCATTTGCAGATGCAACAAGAAAAGAGTCAACAAAGAGATTCCATTTAGATTCCATTATCTATTCTAGACTCTTACCTGGCTGCACTGAATCTCCAGCACTATGGCCACTCCTTATTGGGACAGTCTCCTTATTGTGAAAGATTTAATTACCTGGGGGACTCCACCAGTCACCAACCTCTGCCTCACTAAAGGAGGGGCCATAAGCTCCAAATTCAGACATTTTTTTACTTGCCACCTAAATATGCTCCTCCCCACTTTCAACCTTCCCTTTTGTGTGCTATCTTCTTTAATTTTATGCACACACACATATATGGATATACATCCATATTTACAAATGATTCTCAGCACATAGTAGGCATTTAATATTTATTGATTCATCAGAACCCAAAATACCATATAAGAAAGCAATAGTGACACTTATGAAGTTGGTAAATAAAGTTAGATCTGATCAAAGACAGAAGAAATTCAACTTGCATGTGAAAGAATTAAAATATTAATAATCAGTATGAAATACCTCAAAGAAGTAAAGATTCCAAGAGAATGGAAAATATCATGGATGATCACTATTATTTTTCAAAGATAATCAAGATGACATTAGCAACAACCAACCTCACATAGCTATTTTTTTCCCTTTTTAAAAATCTTGAAGAGTCTTTACATGAATTGAAGGTATTCTTGATTTTTAAAAAATGAAAACAGAAAAGGATGGCTTTTGCAGAACTTTTTCCTATAACAAACTATATCTTCTCAGTTCCATAAATGACCGAGTCTAAAAAATAAGTTACCAAAATAATTTTGGTTGATTACAAAAAAAAAAAAAAAAAAAAAAAATCCATTTGCATAAGTAGACTGAATTGTAGCATTAGATGCTCTCTACATAGTTTCTCTCATATGTAGACAAACTTGTGATATAATGACTAAGTATCAATATCAAGCCAACCATTAAAAAGGCAAGGTTTTTAACCTAAGATTTCTAATGTCCAAGAAGTGAAACTACATAAATTCCAAATAAAAAGTGGCTTTACTATCAAGTTTCTAAGATGCTTTTTTTTTTGAGGGTGGCAATGCACATTAACATAGAAGATAAGATTAAGTCCTCCACAATTAGTTAATATACCAGTATTTAAAACAGAATGCATTTGGACTATGAGTTGAGTCCTAAATTTAGTACTGAAACATCAAATTTAGGTAAATACAGTGTTTTCAATGATCCACATTTCTTCCTGTTGCAGAAGCTTGTCTTTTTAACAGCAATATTTACCCAGTGATGCTATAAGGCTGAGAGTCACAAATTCCATGATCTTGGAAAAATTAAGAGTACAGACTATCCAAAATCCAACAGCAATACATGAAGTAAATAAAATATGGTAGCAATGTATCATCAAAAATGATATATAAAATTACAAGCAACAAGCTTTTGCTTATCAAAGAAGAGCTATTCCTTTGCTGAGAACAACAGGAATATCTTAATCCAACACTCTGTTGCCAGATGTTTTTGTATGTTGATCAATTTTGCTTATTTAAAAATTGTTATGAGAAATGATGGTTTTGGGGAGTGTAGATCTGAAGTTACAAAAGGAAATTTAGAAAATTTAAATAAAAATATCTTTTTATAAGCTTTACAAATAAATGATGGTAAGCAGAGTTATCAAATATAGTCTGGTAACACTCCCTAATAAAAGCTGAACTAGATTAAAACATATTGTATAACTCTGAGTACCACTTCTCACACCTATTAGGTTAGTTAATATGACAGAAAAGAAATACATGCTGAAGAAGATGTGGGAAAACTGAAACACTAAATGCATTGTTGATAGAGTTGTGAACCAATCCCAACAGTTCAAGAGAACAATTTGGAACTATACTCAAAGGTTTACAAAACTGTGCATACCTTTTGATTGCACAGTGTTTCTACTGGGCTTGTATCCCAAAGAGAAAGGGGAAAGGACCAACATGTACAAAAAAAAATATATAGAAGCTCTTTTTATGGTAGCAAAGGATTAGAAATTGAAGAAATGCCAATAAACTGGGGAATGACTGAATAAGTTGTGGTGTGAATGTAATGGAATACTGTTGTTCTATATGAAATGATGAAGGGGCAGTTAGCTTGTGCAATTGATAGAGCACCAGCCCTGAAGTCAGCAAGACCTGAGTTCAAGTCTGGCCTTAGACATTTACTAGCTGTGTGACCTTGGGCAAGTCACTTATTGTGTTTGCCTCAGTTTCCTTATGTGGAAAATGAGCTACAGAAGGAAATGGTGAACCACTCCTTTTATTTCTGTCAAGAAAACCCCCAAAGCGGTCATGAAGCCTTGGACATGTCTGAAATAACTGAATAACAACAATCAGATAATCTCAATAGTTTTCATCTGCCTTTTTTTAAGGCATCTGAAAAACGCTCCTTTCACTCACAAACCAACATATGTTAGAACATGCCTTACATGTGTGCTCCTGAATATCTTTATTCCTAAATGCAATCTTTACAAAATGCTGGCAGCATGTTCAGAGATGCATGAAAATCTGAGTTGTACAATAATTGTTCATCCTTTTATACTCCTGCAGTATGTTTTACCCCAAAATGTTAACAGTTTTTAGAAATTACAAAAGTACCATCCTTTTCAACATTATGTGATGAGTGACAACTATTCAAATTTTTAAAGGCCCAGAAAAACAAAACAAAACAAAATAAAACAACTTGGATATATTTTCTTTTCTCAGCTTTTTTTCTTTTTAATTTGTCCACTTTTCTACAACAGAAAGTAATTTATTTTGTTTTCTATGGTGCAATTGAATCTTTTCTTGACTAACTTATTAAAGCAATACTCTTCTTCTAAAGAGGAGCCCCCTTCTCCCATTTTCAAATTCCTCCTAAAGCCTTCATTTTATGGAGCGGCCCAGAGCAGCTTTTATTCCCCTCCCAGCCTTATTCCTTGCTTCCAGATTTCAAAACTATGCCTTTACCATTGTCTCATCCATAATTTACCTCAGAACCTGGGTCTCTTCATTCTGGAATATCTAATCCTTCTCAACCTAAGAATCTCTCTCTATAAGCGCTGCCCCCCTTCTTTTGATTGAATTCCTTCTGGGGCCTCCATTTTATAGAGAAGCCCAGATTAGCCTTCGTTCTCCCTCCCAGCTCTATTCCTGGCTTCCAGACCTAATCATGTCTCTTTTCTGGATACCTTCATCTCTGACTACCTCAATCCTCACCCCCTCCATCTCTAAGCTAACATTAAAAGCATAACATATTCTGGGCCCCATCCTGCCTCTCTTAGCTTCACTGTGCTCCAAAGCCACCTTCATCTATTCACGTTCTTTTTGCGCCCTGAAATGCAATTCCCCATCATTTCACTTTGCCTAATTTTTACCCAACTTTAAAAGTTCAGGTCAAAGGCCACATTTTTCACTCAGAATATTCTCTGATCACTTAGGGGAATATCCAGACAAATTGAATCAAACTCTTCATTTTACATAAGAAGAAATGGAGAAGCAGAGGATTAAGTTACTTCTTAGAATATTTACTATATAAATTCTCATTTACTTTGACATCTAGTCATATACAAATTTTGTATTGCTAATTGTCACAAGTAGTTATTTTTGTCTCCTAGATCATACTCCTCTCCAAAAGGAAAAGGTTGGAAGAAAGAACCAAGAATAAAAACTATTAATTATGGAGAAGCAAATTTGAGCATAATTTAAGAAAAATTTTTCTAACAATTAGAGCTGTTCAAAAGTAGAAAAGGCATGCTGAATATTTGTTGGAGATACCAAAAAAGGAGTTTTTTTATTATTAATTTTATAATTATAAAAAAATTTTGGCAGTATATATGCATGAGTAATTTTTTATAACATTATCCCTTGTATTCATTTTTCCAAATTTTCCCCTCCCTCCCTCTACTCCCTCCCCTAGATGACAAGCAATCCCATACATTTTACATGTGTTACCATATAACCTAGATATATTATATGTGAGTAGATCCAATTTTCTTGTTGCACGTTAAGAATTGGATTCCGAAGGTATAAGTAACCTGGGTAGAAAAACATTAGTGCTAACAGTTTACATTCACTTCCCAGTGTTCCTTCTCTGGGAATAGTTGTTTCTCTCCATCATTGAAGTGAGCTGGATCTTCTTTATGTTGAAGATATCCACTTCCATCAGAATACATCCTCATACAGTATTGTTAAAGTGTATAGTGATCTTCTGGTTCTGCTCATTTCACTCAGCATCAGTTCATGTAAGTCTCTCCAAACCTCTCTGTATTCATCTTGCTGGTCATTTCTTATAGAGCAATAATATTCCATAGTCTTCATATACCATAATTTACCCAACCATTCTCCAACTGATGGACATCCATTCATTTCCCAGTTTCTAGCTACTACGAAAAGAGCTGCCACAAACATTTTGGCACATACAGGTCCATTTCCCCTCTTTAGTATTTCTTTGGGATATAAGCCCAGTAGTAGCACTGCTGGATCAAAGGGTATGCAGGTTTGATAACTTTTTGGGCATAGTTCCAAATTGCTCTCCAGAATGGCCAGATTCTTTCACAACTCCACCAACAATGTATCAGTGTCCCAGTTTTCCCGCATCCCCTCCAACATTCATCATTATTTGTTCCTGTCATCTTAGCCAATCTGACAGGTATGTAGTGTTATCTCAGAGTTGTCTTAATTTGCATTTCTCTGATCAATAGTGATTTGGAACACTCTTTCATATGAGTGGATATAGTTTCAATTTCATCATCTGAGAATTGTCTGTTCATATCCTCTGACCATTTATCAATTGGAGAATGGTTTGATTTCTTATAAATTAGGGTCAGTTCTCTATATATTTTGGAAATGAGGCCTTTATCAGAACCTTTAACTGTAAAAATATTTTCCCAATTTGTTACTTCCCTTCTAATGTTGTTTGCATTAGTTTTGTTTGTACAAAACCTTTTTAGTTTGATGTAATCAAAATCTTCTATTTTGTGATCAATAATGCTCTCTAGTTCTCCTCTGGTCATAAATTCCTTTCTCCTCCACAGGTCTGAGAGGTAGACTATCCTCTGTTCCTCTGATCTATTTATGGTCTCATTCTTTATGCCTAAATCATGGACCCATTTTGATCTTATCTTAGTATATGGTGTTAAGTGTGGATCCATATCTAATTTCTGCCATACTAATTTCCACTTTTCCCAACAGTTTTTTTCAAATAATGCATTTTTATCCCTAATGTTGGTATCTTTGGGTTTGTAAAACACTAGATTGCTATAGTTGTACCCTTTTTTGTCCTTTGTACCTAAATTGTTCCACTGATTGACTCGTCTATTTCTTAGCCAATACCAAATGATTTTGGTGACTGCTGCTATATAATATAGCTTTAGATCAGGTACACCTAGACCACCTTCATCTGACTTTTTTTTCATTAATTCCCTTGAAATTCTCAACCTTTTGTTCTTCCATATGAATTTTGTTGTTATTTTTTCTATATCATTAAAATAGTTTGGGAGTCTGATTGGTATAGCACTAAATAAATAGATTGGTTTGGGGAGTATTGTCATCTTTATTATATTCTCTCGGTCTATCCATGAGCACTGAATGTCTTTCCAATTATTTAAATCTGACTTTATTTTTGTGGCAAATGTTTTGTAATTTTGCTCATATAATTCCTGACTTTTCTTTGGTAGATGGATTCCCAAATATTTTATACTCTCAACATTTGTTTTGAATGGAATTTCTCTTTGTATCTCTTGCTGTTGCATTTTGTTGGTGATATATAAAACTGCTGAGGATTTATGTGGATTTTTTTGTATCTAGCAACTTTACTAAAGTTGTGAATTATTTCTAATAACTTTTTATTAGAATCTCTGGGGTTCTCTAAGTATACCATCATATCATCTGCAAAGAGTGACAGTTTGATTTCCTCATTACCTACTCTTATTCCTTTAATCTCTTTCTCGACTCTTATTGCCGAGGCTAGCATTTCTAGGACTATATTGAATAGTAATGGTGATAGTGGGCAACCTTGTTTCACTCCTGATCTTACTGGGAAAGGTTCCAGTTTATCTCCATTACATATTATACTTACTGATGGTCTTAAATATATGCTCCTGACTATTTTAAGGAATAGTCCATTTATTCCTATACTCTCAAGCGTTTTTAGTAGGAATGAATGTTGGATTTTATCAAATACTTTTTCTGCATCTATTGAGATGATCATATGGTTTTTATTAATTTAATTATTAATATGGTCAATTATACTAATAGTTTTCCTAATATTAAACCAGCCCTGCATTCCTGGTATAAATCCTACTTGATCATAGTGTATTGTCCTGGGGATGATTTTCTGAAGTCTTTTTGCTAATATCTTATTTAAGATTTTAGCATCAATATTCATTAAGGAAATTGGTCTATAGTTTTCTTTCTCAGTTTTCAATCTACCTGGTTTAGGTATCAGTACCATATCTGTGTCATAAAAGGAGTTTGGTAGGACTCCTTCATTCCCTATTTTTTCAAATAGTTTATATAATATTGGGGCTAATTGTTCTTTAAATGTTTGGTAGAATTCCCATGTAAATCCATCTGGTCCTGGGGATTTTTTCCTGGGGAGTTGATTAATAGCTTGTTCTATTTCTTTTTCTGAAATGGGACTATTTAAGCAATTTACCTCCTCCTCTGTTAATCTAGGAAGCCTTTATTTTTGGAGGTAGTCATCCATTTCATTTAAGTTATCAAATTTATTGGCATAAAGTTGGGCAAAGTAACTCATTATTTCTCTAATTTCCTCTTCATTGGTAGAAAGATCCCCCTTTTCATTTGTAAGACTAAAAATTTGATTTTCCTCTTTCTTTTTTCTGATCAGATTTACCAAAGGTTTATCTATTTTATTGGCTTTTTCATAAAACCAACTCTTGGTTTTATTTATTAATTCAATAGGTTTGCTTTTTTGGCTTTACCTGAAACATAACAGATTCTGCTCCAACCTTTTACCTTTACTCTGTATGTATCTCCCTGCTTTAAGTGTGTTTCCTGTAAACAACATATTGTAGGGTTCTGACTTTTGATCCAGTCTGCTATCCACCTCCATTTAATGGGAGTGTTCATCCCATTCACATTTACAGTTAAAATTACTAATTCTGTATTTCCTGCCATCATATCATCCCCTGATTATTCTTTTTTTTCCCTTGGCCCCCCTGAACCCCTTCCCTAGTATTTAATTTATAGACCCCACTTGTGACGCACAGCCCTCCCTTTTTAGTATCCCTCCCCCCTCCTTTTAAGTCCCTTCCCCTTTCTTGTACCCTTCCCTTATTCCCCTTCTCCTCTCCCCCCTTTTAATGAGGTGAGAGAGAATTCTCTGAAAAACAAATATGTCAATTATTTACTCTTTGAGCCTACTCTGACGAGAGTAAGATTCACAATGTTTCTCTCCCTCTCTAAATTCCCTCAGATGTGGTAGATTTTCTATGCCTTTTCCTGGGATAGTTTCCCTCTTTTTATCTCTCTTTCCCCTTTTTCTGATACTATCCCCTTCCCTTTACTACTTCCCTTTTTTTTAATATTATATCAGTAAAATCAAATTATCCATGCGGACTTTCTGTATATCCACAACAGAGATACAGTTCTCAAGAGTTCTTTTTACCTTTTTCTGCTTCTCTTCAGTCTTGTGGATGTAGATCATATTTTTTGTTTAAGTATGTTTTTTTTTCTTAGAAACAAATGGAATTCCTCTGCTTCATTAAATGACCATCTTCTTTCATGGTAGAAAATGCTGAACTTGGCTTGGTTGCAATCCTTGTTCTTTTGCCTTTCGAAATATCAAGTTCCAGGCCTTTAATCCTTTAATGTGGAGGCAGCCAGATCTTGCATGACCCTTATTGTGGCACCTTGATATTGAATTGTTTTTTCCTAGTTGCCTGCAATATTTTTTCCTTAGTTCGGTAGTTCTGCAGTTTAGCCACAATGTTCCGTGGAGTTCTTTTTTTAGGGTCTTTTTCAGGTGTTTGATGAATTCTTTCAACGCCTATTTTCCCTTCTGTTTCTATTATCTCTGGACAGTTCTCTTTGATGATTTCCTGTAAAATAGAATCTAGGCTCTTTTTTTGATCATAGTTTTCAGGAAGTCCAATGATCCTCAGATTATCTCTCCTAGATCTATTTTCCAGGTCTATAGATTTTCCCAGTAAGTATTTCACGTTATTCTCCAGCTTTTCATTTTTTTTTTTAATTTCGTTTGACTGATTCTTGGTTTCTCAATGAATCATTCATTTCTATTTGTTCAGTCCTGATTTTTAATGAGTTATTTTCTTCATTCACATTTTTTAGTTCTTTTTGTATATGCCCAATTGAATTTTTAAATGAATTATTTTACTCTGTTGAATTTTTTTCCATTTCACTAATTTCTTTTTAGTGAGTTATTTTCTTTTTCCAATTCACAAATCCTACTTTCCTGTGATTTTTAAACCTTTTCTAAGTCACAAATTTTGTTTCCCTGCACCTCCTGTGAATTCCTTACTTTTTCCAACTCCAATTTCAGGATGTTATTACTCTCTATCATAGCTTCTCTTTCCTTTCCCCATTTTTCTTCAAACTCTTTTAACTTTTTAATAGTCTCTTCTAGGAGAGAGTTATGTGATGGGGGGGCGGGTATCATTCCCCTTTAGGGTGTTATCTGGAGACTGTCAGCTTCCTCGGGATTGGATACCCGCTCTTTCTCTGTATAGAAGGTGTCAATCATTCTCTTCAGCTTCTTACTCATTATTAAAAATCTGTTGGGGTTTGCCCTTGGGGAAAGAGTTTATTTAACCAGCTTCCTCCCAGACCTGATGGATGCAGCGAGTCCTGTGCCTGAGCTAAAAGAGAGCTCTGGGAGAGAGTTCCCCTTCCCCCTCCCCAGAAATGACTCAGAGGTGGTTAGCACCGCTGCATCTTCGAGGAGTGCCCAGTGAAGGACCCTGCTGTGTGGCCTAACAACTGCCCTGAGGTTTAAGGCTGAACAGTGAAAGCATCACAAACCCCAGCCAATACCTCCTATGGGGCCATGGATATTAGCAGCTGACGCAAAAAGCCCCTGCACTCAAACCGGAAGTGTCTGCCCAGAAACCACAGTCCCTACTTCAAAGGATCCGCTTCTCTGGGAGTTCCACTTCTCTGGGAGTTCTGCTGCTGCTAGAATTCCACTGCCTCAGGCTGAGCCCCACATTATGTGGATTAGAGGCTGCCTCGGACTGTGTCCCCTGCTGTTCAGGCTTTCAACTACCTGAAGGAGAAGACCTGGGCAGCAGAAGGCAGCTGCACAGCCATGCAGAGATCTGTTAGGTCACTTCCAGATTGGGGTGGATTTAGGATCTGGCTTTATATTTTAAAGTAGCTTGATTTCTCTTCTGATCTGCTGTTTTATAAGCCTGTGTCAGATTCTGCTATCTCAGTGGCTTCTCTGATCCCAGAGTTCTCCCCAGCCCGATTGGCAGTGTCCTAGCACCTAACCCTGTCTGTGCTGATCTTCTTTTCCTCCTCTTGGAACCGACCTTTTCTGTTGAAATTCCAGATTCTCTTCAGCTGGTAAGTTGTGCTTCTAATCCTTGTGGTTTTTATCAGTTCAGCGTTATTTTTGAGGCTGATTTAACTAATTGGTATTGAGGGAAGAAGGGAGCTTACAAATTTGCGTGTATCTTCTCTGCCATCTTGGTTCTGTCCCCTAGATTTTTCTTAAAGTATGGGTAGCATTAGATGGCATCCCAGGTAAGTCAGGACAAAAAGCAATTATTAAGTGACTTCATTGTGCTTAGCACTTGAAAAAGACAAAAACATCTTGGAGGTTACACTTTATATGCAAAATACAAACAACAATCTCAAAGGGAAAAGCCAAGAAAAGCTATTTGAGCTGAGTCTTGAAAGCAATCAGGGAAGCTAAGAGAAGAAAGGTGACCATTCCAGGTCTGGCCAGAAACAAGAGACACAGGAAGGAGAGTGTCCTCTGTCATGAATAGCAATCATGGCAGTGTAACTAGATCATGGAGTAGGAGGAAAGGCTGAAAATGGAAGAAGACTGCAGTAGGAAGGCACCAGCCAGTGAATGCCTTCAAACGAAAAACAGGGCATTTTCTATCTGAGTTAACAGTCAGACCTGCACTTATACAAAGTCCCCGTGGCTGCCCGGTGGAGAGGGACTGAAATGCTCAGGTGTCAGGGCCTTGGTTAAGCAGATGGAGAGAAGGGAGCACTCAGGAGACAAGAGGAACAATAGGTTGGATAGTCAGGCGAGTGTGGTAAGCAGTCAAGGATGGTGTCAAGGCTACAGACCCGAGCGGCTGCACGAATACTGCTATCCCTGACAGGACTAGGAGCTCTGATAAAGAGGACAAGGACTAGAGAGAAAGATGATGGACAATTCTGGACAAGCTGAGTTTAAGCTATGGAAGAACCAGGGAAAGATGTTTAAAAGGAGGTTTATCGTGGAGAAATGTTGCCTAGGAGAGAGCTTAAAACTGGATATATAGATTTCAAATTATTTGCAAAGAGATGAAACTGGAATCTATGATAACTGATGAGATCACCACATGAGACTATATAGAAGGAAAAGAAAAGAAATCCCAGTGACTGAGGCCTTGGAGGACATTTGGAATCAACAAGCATAAGTAACAGGGATCAACAATCAAAAACAAAAACAAAAACAAAAACAAAACAAAACAAAAAAAAAAACAAAAAAAAAACCCTACCAAGGTGAAACAATTAAATAGGCAGAAGGAAAACCAGCAGGATCAATGTTTCAAAAACCTAGAGAGAAAAGAGTATTCAAGAAGAGATATGATTGATAATGTCTAGTGCTCCAGTGAGGTCCTTAAGGAGAAGGATCAAAGTAAAATTAAAAACAGTCATTATATTTGGCAATTAAATGATTGTTGATAACTTTAGAGAAAATAGTTTCAGTTGAATGAGGTTAAAGTTTAAATGCAAGATAGCAGAGGATTTAGAAGCGTCCATATGGGGGAAAAAAAATTCAAGAGGCTTTCTCAATAAAATGGTAAGGCTATACATATACTATGTGTTGAATAGACTGTTGATAAACATTGAATTTATTCTTTTTTCTTTGTTCCCTAAACCTCTCTTTTATAATAGTGTTCATTCCTGTCATTTGAATGTTCATTTCTTCTTTAATACTCTATTTCATAGAAAAATAAAATGTGTGGAACAGGATGAGAACTATAGCCCCAGTTTAAATTCTTTCATATTTCAAAGTATGTATAGTTATTTCTTTGATCATGTTTACTTTTATAAGACTGACTTTACCCAAATGTGCTTAATATAAAAAATAAAGTATATCAGAATTCAGAATCAAATCAAGCATTATGTTCAATACTTAACCCAATTTAATTTTATAACTCATTTATGTCAAAACCATTTAATTAATGTCAATCAATGTCCAACTCTGATTTTCATTCAGCAATGAAATCCTCCAACTTCTTGTGAGTCTTGCTAATTCAGACAAATCAGGGTTTTCCTCTCTGAATAGTCATATTTTAGGGCTGGCATTCAGTACAGATCCATTTCAGAGTCTTCTATTCTCTTCTCTTCATCCACTCCAACAACATCCCTATCCCTTACACTTAAGGTCAGATGACACTTTCTCCTACTCAACTAAAAAAGACTAAAAAAATTTAACATTAATTATGTTAATTTTCTACATATATTCTTTACCATCTCAAAATCACTCATTTTCTCTCTACCTTTTCCTCCCATTTTCTCCTTGTTTACAGGATATATAACCACACAACTCACAAAAGCTAATCCTCTACTTACATCCTTCAATCTATACTTTTTCACCCTTTCCAAAATCCTAAATCTTTTGGTCATTATTTTACCAGAAGCATATTCAGTCTATACTTCTCCAAAGATTATTTACCTACGTACAAGAATGTTCCCCTAATCCTTATTATAAAAAAGGGGGGAGTGCTTTCTTTTAATCCTTTCCTGAACACTTTGTCATCTCTCCTTCTAAGCTGTTCTGATTTTTAAAAAAAGTCTATATTTGATACCTCCACTTCCCTACTATCTACTTTCTCCTCACTTTTCTGCCCACTCACCTACAGAAAATATTCTAAAGTTAGCAATAACATCCTCATCCTGAATTTGACTGTCTTTTTTCAATATCCATAGAGGTTTTTCTGTAGTTTGACACTATTGAATACTATTCCTACTGGACTTCCTCTGGTCTATCTGCTTTAGAAGCAGAAGGCTCTCATGCCTTTGGTTCTTCATCAGTTAACTGATCCCAGGATTTCTTTAGCCCTCTCTCCATCAATTTAGTTATTTTACCCCTCAATCTCCTTTTAATGTTAATATTTGTAACTACTAAGAACAGAATTTTGAGGGTACCCAATTTTTCTTTCTCCTCTTCTCATACCTAAGCATTTACCATGACTTATCAATTTCCCCTCTAACATATCTAGAATTCTCTTCCACCTCTATTCCCCCTCCTCTTCTCTCCCTCTTCTTCTTCCCCCTCCCTCTCCCTGTCTCTGTCTCTGTGTATCTCTGTCTCTGTCTCTGTCTCTGTCTCTCTCTCTCTCTCTCTCTCACACACACACACACACACACACACACAGAGTTTCTAATCACTCTCTGCTTTTCACTATTTTTGTTCTTCCCCAACCTTACAAAATGAACAAATATTCAGAGTCCTTTGCAGTGTAGTTTTGCTTTTAGAAAAGCTTTACATAAATATTTATGAGTATTTTAATAATAGCAGAAAGTTCTCTACGGCAGTAGAGAGGTCAGGCCTGACTCTCCAAATTCCACATGGAGATTAAAAGAATATGTTACTACAGGAAAGTGTTTATGGCAGTTCTAGGCCAAAATAATTTCAATCATTCTAATCACTGGGTCCTACTATAAAAGAGAAATAACTCTGGGTTCCTGGTTGCATTAGCATTTCCAAACCATTCATTTATCCTTCCAGTGGTCCAAGGAGTCTTAAAATGATAGCTCTATTTATGCTTTATGCTAAGTGTGGAAGGTTAATATACACAAATTCACCTTAGCTATATCATGATATCACAGAAGGCCTGAAATAAAAATGACTTCAAGAAGTGAACACTGTCTGAATGAAATCCCTTTAAAAACAAACCAAGATAAGTGGTAATTAATTTTCCAGGAGTGAACCCAGGTTCAAATATATTAACTTCATATATTAAAAATTATGTCCCTTATTAACAATATATCTGAAAGCCATATGAACAGCTATTGCATAAACTCTTTTATATCCTTCCTTTTATTTAATGGAATGGCAACTCATATACTATGAAGTAAATTTGATTACAAATAGGAAAAAAGAAAACCTCAAAAGGATACTAACAGAAATAAGTTGTCTGTATTCATCCTATAAGTTACTTCTTTTGAGGCACTAGGTCTGCAAGTAATATAAACTGTCACAAAGTGAATGGTGGTATCTGGGTTCTAGCTTCATGGTTTCCAATGCTGATGTTTCCTTCTCACTAGACTGGTTTGGTTAACTGGGCTACTAAAGAGAAACTTTTCCATTCAGTTACTGTTGTCCTTTCAAAAAAGAGGTACTTTGTTTAAAATGGAGGAAAGCAACAATTGCTACATATAAAGAGATTTTATGAAAGGTAACACAACATAGGGGAGAGAGACCAGGTCTCAGAATAAGGAAGATCTAAGCTGAGATCCCACTGGTGACACATATAGGTTGTATGACTAAGATATTTAGTTTCTCAATGCACCAAGCAAGAGAGAATAGGATGATAAAGAGTCTTGGACCCATATCATTTAAATACTGATTGAAATAGGCAATGATTAGCCTGGAGAAGAGAAGTTTGGGGAGGGAGGAGGAAGAACAAGATCCCCGTTTTCAAGTACCTAAGGTCAATCACATGGAGAACAGTTTATACTTGTTCAGTTTGGCCTCAGAGGACAGAACTAAGTAAAAGCTGCAATAAAAGTAACTAAGATTTAATATCAAGAAAAAAATTTCCCAACAATAATAGTTGTCCCAAAGAGAACTGGACTGCCTGAAGAAGTGGAGGGATCTCCTCCTTAGACAACTTCCAACTGATGTTGGCAACCATTTGTTGGTTAAGTGATAGTAGAAATTTCTTTCATATACGGGTTGGCCATATATGGCCAAGAAATTTCTTTTAACTCTCAAATTCAATGATTTTGTGAATTTTATTTAATATTAAAATCCAGCTTAAAAAAAACTTTAAGAATTATTAATTTGAGGGTTCTTAACCTGGTATTTATGGACAAAGAGAATCTGGGAATGGATTTCAGGGGAGGGAATCTATATTTTTAAAAATGTTGAGAACTATTTTTAATGATTTATTTTCCTTGTAATTCTAAGTATTTTTGTTACACATTTTAAAACATCATTCTGAGGACCTTTTCAGCATACTGTCAAAGGTGACCATGACACAAAATAAAGTTAAGAATCCTTATTCTACTTGAATTAGAATATTTTTCTGTACTTAAAAACAAAGAAAAAAACTTTTACATATGCAGATCACCAAAAGCTGACAATCATCAGAAAGAAACCTCACTTACCATACACAATTTTGCCCTCTTTTGAACTCTATAGTTAGCAAACCAATAGTACACAAGAAAATACTGGTAGCTATACCTGAAAAATGGGCTATTTGCAGGCACAGAATCACTCTGAGATTACAGATATAACTCTTCACTACTTAGAACCCCACCCTAAACCATGGTAATCTCTCATAGTTCCTATACTGTTATTTATCCTACTGATTTAACAACAATTGGTGAAAAATAAAACCTGAGGAAAAGAGGAGAAAGGCAACATCTGCTCAAACTATTAGCTGCAAGTTCAACATTCCTAGCCACAGTCAAATATTTCAGAAGCTACTTGTTGGCCTAGCCCCACAGGAATATGGCTTCTGAAAAGTTACAGAATGTAGCAGCCTATACTGCAAGCAAGGAAGGCATCTGAGGTTATTTACTTTAACAAGGGAGGTGGTTTCCTCAAGAAAGTGTCATTACAGCATTCCAAAAAGTTTTAGAATTACTTAAAACACACCTTGAAAAATATTTATTTATCCAGCTCAGCTTATATAAGGATTCTCCAAGGAAAAAGGTCAGTGAGGTAACCAAGAGTTATAGATTTTATTGGAAAAAGGAATAAAGAGAAAAGGAATTTTGAAGTCTGAGTCTCAGTCAATTCAAAGTGAATAATCTCAAAGGGCAGAAAGAACAAGTGTGTACTCATAAAAAGATCTCACAGTATGTTGATTCATAATTATGAAAAGTTACTACAGAAGCTGGCTGCATTCTTTTTTATAGCTTTTATTTAAAAAAACACATGCATGGGTAATTTTTTCGACATTGACCCTTGCAAAACTTTCTGTTCCAACTTTTCCCCTCCTTCCCCCCACCTTTTTCCCTAGATGGCAGGTAGACCAATATATGTTAAATATGTTAAAGTATATGTTAAATCCAATATCTGTATACATATTTATACAGTTATCTTGCTGCACCAGAAAAATCGGATCTAGATAGAGAGGGAAAAAAAACCTGAGAAGGAAAACATAAATGTAAGCAAACAATAACAGAAAAAAACGAAAATGCTATGTTGTGGTCCACACTCAGTTCCCATGGTCCTCTCTCTGGATATAGATGGCTCTCCTCATCACTGAACAAGTAGAACTGGTTTGAATCCTCTCATTGTTAAAGAGAGCCACGTCCATCAGAATTTATCATCATATAGTCTTATTGTTGCCATGTAAAATGATCTCCTGGTTCTGCCCATTTCACTCACCATCAGTTCATGTAAGTCTCTCCACACCTCTCTGAAATCATCCTGTTGGTCATTTCTTACAGAACAATAATATTCCATAACATTCATATACCATAACTTATTCAGCCATTCTCCACCTGAAGGGCATCCTCTCAGTTTCCAGTTTCTGGCCACTACAAAGAGGGCTGCCACAAACATTCTTGCACATACAGGTCCTTTTCCCTTCTTTAAAATCTCTTTGGGATACAAGCCCAGTAGTAACACTGCTGGATCAAAGAGTATGCACAGATTGATAACTTTTTGAGCATAGTTCCAAATTGCTCTCCAGAAGGGTTGGTTCCATTCACATTCCACCAACAATGTATCAGCGTCCTAGTTTTTCCACATCCCCTCCAACACTCGTCATTATCTTTTCCTATCATCTTAGCTAATCTGAGAGGTGTGTAGTAGTATCTCAGAGTTGTCTTAATTTGCATTTCTCTGATCAATAGTTATTTAGAGCACCTTTTCATATGACTAAAAATTGTTTCAATTTCTTAATTTGAAAATTGTCTGCTCATATCCTTTGACCATTTATCAATTGGAGAATGCTTGATTTCTTATAAATTTGAGTCAATTCTCTATATATTTTGGAAATGAGGCCTTTATCAGCACCTTTGACTGTAAAAATGTTTTCCCACTTTATTGCTTCCCTTCTTGTCTGCATTAGTTTTGTTTGTACAAAAACTTTTAAACTTAATATAATCAAAATTTTCTATTTTATAATCAATATTGATCTCTAGTTCTTCTTTGGTCACAAATTCCTTCCTCTTGCACAGGTTTGAGAGGTAAACTAACCTATATTCTTCTAATTTGTTTATAATGTCATTCCTTATATCTACATCATGAATGCATTTTTATCTTATCTTGATATATGGTGTTAAATGTGGGTCCATGCCTAGTTTCTGCCATATTAATTTCCAATCTTCCCAGCAGTTTTTGTCAAATAGTGAATTCTTATCACAAAAGTTGGGGTCTTTGGGTTTGTCAAACACTAGATTGCTATAGTTATTGACTATTTTTTCCTGTGAATCTAAAATATTCTACTGATCAAATAGTCTATTTCTTAACTGGCTGAATTCTTAAATATTCCTATATATGCTGCACTTGTCCATGAGGCACAGCCTTCAATAAGTCTTTAATAACATATACCTAATTCTATATTTTAAACTCAATAATTAATATTTCAACATCAACTATGCTCACAACATTGAGCAAGAGATTCATCCCTGAAACAGGATGGAGGGGTACACGCATCAAAACCTCCTTGTGCTTAGTGCTGTGCTGAATCTCTCCCCCTTTTAGTGCTTGGAATCCTATCATCTACCTAGCAATCATGTGGGGAAGGCTTCAGCTTCACAACATCCTAAGCCAAGCACAAGTTAGACTTACAAAAGCTTCTAGGCCATATCAGCTTTTAGAAGACATTCAAGGCATGAAGAATTTCCTTAATGCTCATTTCTTCCAGCACATTCAGTAGACTGTAAGATCCCAGAGGGCAGGAGCCACTTTTTATTTTATCTTGATACCTGCAGGAGTTAGCACAGTGCCTACAGAGTGGGTATTTGAGGAATTTTGATGGACTGAACTCAATTTATCATAAAAGCAAAATATAAATTTGAAATGAGGGAATTCTAAGAAAAGCACATATTAGAATGTGACATTTCCTATATTAGTATTAATCACTTCTTTCTCCCAAGAGTTTGAGTATTGCCACGATTCTATATTGAAACTTTTAGAATCCTTATTTATACAGAGGAGGACTTCAACATTTCTCATATTTCAAATACACATTAGATTTTCATAGGTTTCTGAGCATTCTGTGATAGCTAAGTGGTATAGTAAATATAGCACTGGACTTGGAATCAAAAAGATTCATCTTCATAAATTTAAATCCAGCCTGAGATACTTCCTAGCTGTGTGACCCTAGACAAGTCATTTTAGTTCCTCATCAATATAAGCTGAAGAGGGAAATGGCAAACTATTCCAGGATTTTCACCAAGAAAACTCCAAATGGGGTAACAGAGTTGGACACAACTAAAAATGATTTAAATACAACAACATGTACAGAAAGTAAGCAATCGAAATTTCTGCTACCTTCATTCAAGATTTAACTATTCTAATAAAACTGTTCAAAGTTCAGTATCTATGCTTTGTGTTGGCAGTGTTGTCTTCAAGTATGTACCTGAAGCAAACACACAACTGGATATATTTTAGACTGAATTGTAGAATCTATTCATTACTTTTGAAGTTTCTATTAAAAATACACTATAGGCTTGGAGACAAACTTCTCCAATGTGAATACCAAATCATTCATCTTTAGAGAAAAGGAGAAAAGATGTTAACATCAGATAAATCAAGAATTACAAACACTTCCTATTGCAGTTTACTAAAAATAACCTAAGAGAAAAGAAACCCACAGTAAACTTTTAAAAACAATTTTTCCTGTCTCATCAAAAAACAAAAACAAACAAAACAAAAAAAAAAAAAAAAAAACCCCAACCCCAACAGCACAAACTCAAAAAGGAGCTTGTCTACATTTTAACTATGCTCAATTTGAATTTCCCTAAGGGGAAAAAGGAACCAAAGAGAAGAAACCCCAAAAGTTTTTATTAACATGAGTCTTCATATATTTTATCAATTCACCCATATCCATAACTAATTGCTGTGCCCAGTTATGTTATGCAATGTAAGATAGCTGTATTGGTTAACAAAAAGAAAATTAATAATGTCAAGGAAAGCAAATGGCTCAACCATTTTGGGGTTAATTGCTACATCAGTTCTAGTCAGTATTTTTACTATCCTTGTCAGGAAATCTCAGTTATACTCTCATAGATTTATAGCTAGTACCTCAGGGGGTCTTTAGTTCATTCAATCTTTTTATTTTACACCAGAGAAAATATGAGAGCCAGGGAAGTCAGGGACCTGTCCAAGGTCACACAGGCAATGAAAAAGAACTTGGATTTAAATGCTGGTACTAAGCTATATCACTTCCCACTGACATATGCCAGCTTTTCCCTTTTTGTGTCAGTTCACTGCCATCATTCCAGTTCCTCATGTCTGCTACTTTGTGTTGTCTACTTACTCTCCCTCACCCAATGTATCCAATCAGTTGCTAAATCTTGCCATTTCCCACAACTTGCCTTTCCCACCCACATATAGCTTATCACCTTAGTTCAGGCCCTCAACAACAGCTTCTTAATTGGTTTCAAGTCCCTCCCCATCCCAGTTTAAACTGCCCACATGCAGATTGAATCATACAACTCAATTCACCAATGGTTCTCTGAATCTAGGATGCAATAGAAATCCTTTTGTTCAGCTTTTAAAGCCTGATAGAATGTACTCTCTTCCTTTCTCAACCTCATAGAACCTAAAATTCTTTAAGACATAACTCAAACTATCTTCAGCATCAAATTTTCCTTGATCCTCATTGCTCCTCCCCCCAAAAAAGTCCCCTTTTTTTTCAAATTATGTTGTATTTATGGCATATACATATGAAAATATTCATGTAGATTCATGCTTTTCACCTCTCGTTAAAATATAAGCCAATTAAGAGCAGAGATTGTTTTATATCGGCATTTATATTCCTAGCACCAAGGAAAAACACATAGAAGGACCTTAATGCTTAATGACTGACATTTGTGATAATATTAAAGAGTAAATATACATACTTTTATTTCATTTCTCTTCCTTAATGAATTCCTTCATACTTTCCAAACCTAACGTTTCATAGGATTAGAAGTAGCCAGTGGGGATGTGAAAATGAAAGCCCTTTTTTCTGGATTCTTACAGAAACAATGTTCTGGGTGAAATATATTATATAACAACCTTAATAAACTTCAAAAAAATTCAATAACAAAAATGTTTTAGATCACATATCTATTCACACATTGTTTACTTCTATATGAGCAGGTATCTTAGAATTACATTCCATACTATCCCTTAGAAGAAGCATTCACATATGTAAAAATAATTTATATTCACATAAATTTGGAATTGTCTTAGAATACATAAAAGCAATACATAAAATTACATTAATTTACATAATTTACAAAATCCCAGCTCTGTCTCACTCCTTGTGTGAACTTGGGACAGGTCCCTAACTTCTCTGGCTGTCATGTTTTCTCTGGTGTAAAATGAAAGGTTTGAAAGAAAGACCCTCTGAGATTCCTTCTAACTGTGTATCTATGAGACTATGAGATCCCCTGAGAAGGATAAATTTTACATTGTAAAAAATCATTGTAATTTAGAACTCAATGTCATGAAATATGTATGGCTATCAAGTTTTTTTTTTTTTTAAAGAAAGGTACATTAATACAGAATGCTTAATGAGCATCATGGTTAAAATAGAAAATGGTTAACTATTTTGAAAATCCAATTGGTGAAAACCAAAATAAATTCTTGGTGACCCACTCTGCTGAATTTATAAATACTTTAAATACCATATTGTTTCATTTGATTAACTTTCCATAAATCCAGATCATAACACTTCAATATATTAGTAGAAAATAGTCACGAATTACAGTTAAAATTTATTTTAAAGAATACTTATTTTCTAAAATACTAAAACATCCTCAGTGGGTCATATAGTTTACTATAACAAAATGTTAGTATATTAGTGGGGGTTTTGCTTGTTTTTGCTCAAACAACTATCTAAGGTCAACTTTGTTAACAGATATCAAAGTGACTTGTACAATAAAAAAAAAACCAATCCAATCCAATTAAACATTCAAAATGTATTAAGTGTCTGTCTGCCCTGTGCCAACAAAGTGCCTGGGATACAATTAATAAAAAAGAAAGACAATTCCTGCCTTTAAATAACTTAAACCTAATGGAAGTGGGGAGAAGTGGGATAACAAAAGAAAGCAGTGGGGAGAGGGGATACGAATCGATATCCACCAAGGCATCTTCTTCTGTGGAGCTGAACCCAGGCAGAGCAGAAGATGCAGAGGGAAAAGTCCAAAAGTTCAGTTTCTTCCCTGCACAGAGGAAGGCAATGAGAGGAGCTGGTACTCCAACCCTAATCAGAGGCAACAAGAGGCTGGGGGAGGTGGTGTCCATCAAGGCTTGAAAAGGAGCATGGAAGCAATTACTTTATTTTGGGAGAGGCACTGGGGACTCAAGGGCTGGACCTGGAAGCATCTTACTGGAGCTGATGTAAAAGACTCAACAACAGAATTTAAGAATATCTGTTTCTTCCTCCAACTCTTCAGCATTGCTCAGTCTTGGGCTCCTGTATGTTTAATAGCTACTGATCACAGACATGGTCATTTTGAGGATTCAGTTCTCAAGAGCTATTAAGTGCTATAAAGTTGCTGCCTGTTTTAATAGGGATTGTTATAATAATCATCCTATCAAATACAATTCCTCTTATAGACCATGGGAGACTCAGTATTATTAGTGGGTTAAAATTGGAAGAATATGGGAATGGATAAAATGACTAAAAGCACAGGAAATGACCAAGTCTTTGAAATTTTTTTCTGAATTTTTTCCTAATTCCATGTAATTTTTTGAGAAGGCAAGCAATTTGGTATAGGTTGTATATGCAGAATAATGCAAAACATATTTTCATATTTATCACAATGTGAAACAAAACAAGAAAAAAAGAAAGTGGAAAATAGTATGCTTTAATCTGCATTCGGACTTTGTCAGGCACTTTTATTAAAAATTCTTTGGGATGTCAGATCATTGCATTGCTGAGACGGGTCAAATCATTCAAAGTTGTTCATCGTACAATAATGTTGTTACTGGGCACAATTCTCTTGATTCCTTTTCACTTCACTTTCCAGTTCATGTAAGTCTTTCCAAGTTTTTCTCAAACTCTCCTTTCTCATCATTTCTTATAGCTAAATAATATTTTGCTACAATTATATACCACAACTTGTCCATCCATTCCCCAATTGATGGGCATCCCCTTTATTTCCAATTCTGTGCTATCACAAAAAGAACTGCTATAAATATTTTTTGTACATATGGGGCCTTCTCCTTTTTTTAATCTCTTTGGAACACAAACTTAGATGTATTATTGCTGGGTCAAAGGTACACACAGTTTCATAGCCTTTTGGGCCCAGTTCCAAATTAATATTTTAAACTGTTGGATCAGTTCACACCTCCACCAATAGTGAACATCTGTGAAATTGTAGAGAGCTACAAAAGTTTACAGGATACAAAAACAAAAGTGTTTAAGTGAGTTGGTCATTACTGGCTAATTAACAGACTATTGCTAGGTAGATCATGAAGTATCCTCTTTGCATCTTTATGATAATTAAAGTTAAGACTGAAGCCCAGGCCCTCCCTTGACCACTTCTATCCTATCAAGGACTGGCTGTCCCCAAAACAATGAGAGCATCTATACACTTGAGAGAGAATAAAATAAAATTTTTACAAATCACACTTCTACTAACTTTCTGCCAATCTTTCTCTGTTTCTGACTCCACATTGGCTATTTGATAGCATTGCTTCCAGCACCTGTCCAGCACCTGTCACAATGATTAGGAAATAGAAGATACTGAAGAAATGTCTGTTGAAAGAATAGTTTTACTAAAGAAGGAAGGAGGGTGGCTGGCCACCACTGGATTAACTAATCAGCTGGCTATGACTGAAAAAACTAAGGCAAGAAGGAAGCAGGTATACCTGTCTTGACTAATCTCAAAGTTTCAAAGAAAATTGGCAAGATTTGCATGAAATAATAAAGTGAAATGAACAAAACCAACAAAGTAACTTATACTCTAACAACGTTGTAAAACAATTTTAAAAGATGTAAGAACTCTGATCAATCATGAATCTGGAAGACTCATGATAAAGAATGATACCTACCCTCCTGTCAGAATAGAAATAGACTAAACATGCACATGAACAATGTAGTCATTTGTTTTCCTGGCCTATTCATATTTGTTACAAGGGTATTTTCTTTCCCTCACTCCAGTAAAAGAGGGTAACAGGGAGGGGAAAGATAAATAAATATTTGATAACTGAAGAAAATATATTTAATTGGGAAAAAATAAATATCCTGTGCCCTAAGAAGACCTTTGTATAAAGAACCAAATTCAGTCTATCATATCAATGGCAGTTGCAGTCAGCTGACATCAGAATTCTAATGGTGGGCAGAAAAGAGAAGGTAGGTAAAACATTTTATCCATCTGGACTACAGACAGCAGGTACAATCCCACGTAGGCATATCTCGTATGAGAGAGATCTGGTGTTAGTGCTAATGAGGACTAAGTCATGGGAACTAGGGTACAGGTCAGAACTCTAAGTCTCTGAAAGGACTAGTGCCAAAAATGTAGGGTCAGGACTCATGCTCTGCCGAGTGAGATCCAGAATAACTTCACAATTTAATCTAGGCTGCTAGATGGCACAGTTGATTGAGTGCCGGATTTAGGATTTAGAACACCTCAATTCAAATCCTTGCCTCGGACACTTAGCTTTGACTTTGGGCAAATTACAAATTCCTTATGTCTCAATTTCATCACCCTTTAAAAATATAAATAATGAATGTAAATTGTTTTGCAAATCCTGGAATGACTAAATAAAAGCTAGCTATCATTCACCAAGTACTTCTATGCCAGGCACTGGGGAAACAAAGACAAAATGACAGTTACTCCTTTCAGGGAACCTATGTTCTAACGGAGTGGGTGGCAGGAAGGAGGGAAATGCTCAGCATACAAGTCATACATAGTCATTTCAGGAACAGCAAGAAAGAACAACTAAGGTGATTAGGTAAGGAATCCTACCAGAAGCACAAAAGCTGCATTTTAAAGGAAGGCAGGATTTTTATGAAGCAAGAGTATACTCCAGATATTACTCGTGGTCCAAAACACCCATTTTAGGTTTACATGGACAGAAAAAAAAGAGCCCAAAGACTGAGAACGGGACATCTAGAATGGGACATTTATCACAGATACCAGAGACCCAATTGCCAACATGAATAAAGGATCATTATGGGACTAGCTATCAACATGTCTAAGATGCTAAAGTACCTGAGCAGTAACATTACAGGTTTAAATATCACCAAATGAAGATTTAAATGTGACCCAATTTATAGGGATATTGTCAAAGCAAGTCAGGAAACTACATGGGATATGTCAACAAAAACATTCAGAACTAGTGGAGGGGAAACCTTGGGATAGCCTTCTGAAATGGCACAGCAGTGTTGGGAAGAAGCGTCATCTCCTACTTTGACTACTTCCACCCCTGTGTGATACCCTCTCCCATATGTTCTCATGGCCCTCTGCCAAATCTGAAGTACAAAGGACAGGTATAATGGGGAGTGACAGAGCCCTGCAATATCATAGCTTGAGCCAAACTAGAATGTTCAGTCATCTTTGTCAACCCATATCTTGCAAGTGACTTAGCAAAAAAAAATTCCAATATTTCCATTCCTCATTTATTATGACATATAGACAGCTAGGCTCTTGAAAGGTCATAGGATAAAAAATTCAGAGTTCAGAGAATCCTTACAGGTTATCTAATCCAAATCACATTTCTTCTACCACCACTAGTAATTTAGAAAACTGAAGCCCACAGAGGTTAATTGTGACCCGGGTAAAAAGTGGTTATGTCAAAGGAAGACCTAGGCCCTCTTACTCCAGAGCCAAGCTCTTTCCAGGGCACAAGGCTATGCCATCAAAGTACAAAAAGGGATAGGTTTTACAAAACACCAAGGGAGAAAGGCTCAAGGTACAAGCTCAGCAACAGCCTGCATCGGCCATATAAAGGTTTGAAGTGAGCATCAAACACTGGTGACCTACTGACAAAGGGAGAAGGGAGATGTTATATTTGGGCAGTGGCCTTGAGTAAGGCAAAAAGGGACTGCGGTGTGTGCATCACTGCAGAGGATTTACATCATTGAAATTGTTAATTCTTGGTGTAGTAAAGCAAGATATAACAACACTATGAAGCCACCTCCTCCTGTGTTTACAAAAAGCACAGCACTGCCTTCCTTAACTTTCACTGAAGAAGAAATATAGCTTCTCACCCTCACCTTTGAAGTCTAATAAGTGAACAGCTACTATGTATACAGATTGCATTTAATGGTCTGCAAAGTGCTTTACATATACTATCTCATTTACTCCTCTCTTACCTGTGAGGTAGGTGTTACTATCACTCCCATTTTCCAGATGAAATTGAAATAGACAGAGTCAGAGGTAATATGACTTGCTGACTAGCTGTGTGGTCATGCAATAGGTAAATGTTTGACACAGGATTCAACCTCAATTCTTCCTGACTCCAAGTCCAGTACTCTATCAATTATATCAATCTGCCTATAAGACCTTTCTCTTACAAGTCTTCTCAAGAAACTAAAGGCCAAAAAGAAAAAAGAAAAAAAAACTGAAACAAATCAAAACCCCTTTCATCTATGTGTCTTTATATCCATTATATTAATGTGCTATCTATTTCATTTAAAACAATGGTTACAACTTCTACCACTCTATCATCATTTGTTTATTTTTTTGCACCAGCAGATGGCAGTGGTAGAAAAGGGGGAAGGGAATAAGCATTTATTAAGTATCTCTTATGTGCCAGCACTTGTGCTAAGCAATTTTTACAAATATGACTTCATCTGATCCTATGAGGTAGAGCCTATTATTAACTTTAGGACAGGTTGAGGAAAGAAAAGTAGTGTGTAAGTGACTTGCCAGGGTCACACAGTGTCTAAGACCAGGTTTAACTCAGGTCTTCCTTACTCCAGACCTTAAGCCTATCCCCTGCATCACCTAGTGGCCTGCAAGGATAGCAGAGTTCTGTGGCCAAGCTTCCTGGGGAACCACAGGGGAAGACAAGGCAGAGCTCAGAGATCCTAGACCAAGAGAAGGGTAACAAGCAAAGCCAGAAACATAGGAACAAACTCAGATCTTGCCCTTCCCTGATCCAGCTTGTTCCAGACAAACTGTTATTTGATGGTCCCAGTTAGATGATGTTCTTTCTCCAGCCTCCATGCTTTTTCAAAGGGTTCCCCACACCTGCAATGTTCTACCTCTTTACTTATGACTCTCAATATTTCCCTTATTCCCTTAAAAGCTCACCTCAAGCACTACCTTTTACCCAAAGCCTTACCTAACAACAACCCCTACCCAGTACTCTTACCCCCCTCAATTATTTTATAATTGCTTTGTATATATTTTAATTATTTATATTTATACATATTGTTTTCCCCACTAGAATGTAAACTCTGTCTGGTCAGAGATCTTTTTTTTTGTCTTAATATTCCTGTCACCTGCCTGGTACATAGTATACAATTACATGTTTGTCATTTTATGAAAAACAGTAGACGGTCATGGTGATTGGAAAGAAATTTCATTTTATTTTCTTTCCAATCCCTGAGAAATAGAAAAGAATTTGGTAAGGGCACAAGAAAGAAATAATCATTCAATATAATATTTACTTAATCTGGAAACAATAAAATTTATCCCTAGGCCTTAAGAATGTCACCTTTAACACCTGTTCATATTTTAAAAACCAAAATGAAACCTTTGGTTTAGTTTTTCTGGTTGCTGTTTTTATCTAATAAATGGATTTTTCCTGAATTTAAAAATTATTTTCCCTTCTAATGAGAACATAAAGTGAAATATCAACTTCATTTAAGACAGATGTGCTTACCAACCCTTCAGGACAGCTGGCAAGCACCAGTGCAATACAAAAGTTAATGTTTCTACCGCTCTTGGCAAAGCCATTCATATAAAGTAATTAGATTTACCCTGCTGTATCAGGACTGGAATGATTAAAGAACTCTAATTTTGTAAAGGTAACAGATTAAATATTAATATAAAATGGCATTAAACAAAATAAGACTGAGCACCATGAAAGTAATTATGGCATTATCAGCAATAGGTTTTTTTTTTCTTTAAAAGGAAAGAGTTCTATTTTTAAGGACTGTCAAATAAAGTAAAGTAAGTTTCATTTCACAGACCAGACAATAATATTTATCTTAACATCTTTATTGCACATCAGGATTATTAGAAAAGAAAAACATTTTTCATTATGTAATTTAAAGTTGACTGCTACTCTATCACACAGGGACCAGCCATTAAGTATTCATGTTTAATATTAGACATTCACAATGCTAAATATTATAGGTAACGTTATAAAAGCACAGTTCCTTATCCTACAAATTTCAAAGACCAAGAAAATAAGGTAAGAAAAAATAGGTATTAAAAGTGTGACATTCTACCCTAAAAGTGTTAATTTTAATTAAGTTACTTAAAATACCAGCTATGGTTTATTGTCAATCAATGGTGAACTTCCAAATTGTCTGAATCCATATTAAAGCTATCATGCACATATATTCAAGCTTGACCAAATTAAAAAATAAAAATCTATTAAGCAACATATATACAGTACTATTCGAGATACTGGGGCAGATCAAGACTCTCCCTATTTAAGATTTTTATATTAATCCTCATTAAATTTTACTTTAGTAGAATTAATGAAGCATTTCCATCTTATCAAGATCTTTTTTTAAAATCTTGTCATCTAGTGCATTAGCTATTCCTCCTAGATTTATGTTGTCTGCAAGTGTGATAAGTTACTGACAGTAATAATTATAATAATAATGATAACTAAAATTGATGTCATGTTTTAAGGTTTGCAAAGTGCTTTACAAATATTATCTCATAGAGCACAGAAGCAAGCACAGATCCCTAGGGCCTCCCATTACTGACTTCTATCCAAGAAGACATGAGATCATTAATGGCTACTCTTTAGGTTTGATCATTTAACCAGTTCTGAACCCATCAAACTGATCTATTAACTTTCCCAAATCTGATCTCCATAAGGATGGCATGAGAGGCTTTGTCAAATCTATATCTTATATCTCTTAGACATGTGGAACATGTAAACAAGAAATTACACCACTGCCATTAGAGATGACATGTGATACCATCACAAGGTATCAGTTACATTACTGTAGCTTTTATGATCTAACCTCAATTGTGGGTCCAGATAAAAAAAGAAATCCATGAGCCTTTATAAAAATCAGTGTGTATTGCTTTAAAAACAGTAGTTTGTAGAATTAGCTATCATTTAAAAACAGGAAATAGAAAAGGATTAATCAGCATTTAATGCCAGGTCTAACCATGCATGTTCTGGAAATTACTTTGCATACATTCTACTATCCCAACAATGAAAGAGCTGATGCTTCTTTTGTTCTCTTTATTCACATAATCCCTCCTGAAAGAGACAGGCTGCTGATTAGTGTTTTTAATAATGAATTAGTTGTTAGCTGAAGTGGTTCACAAATAAGAGTAACCATGAACAAACTATATTCACTCTCCTGTGTAAAATCACAGATAGTAATGCCCTGCCACCATCAAAATCAAGTTTTCAGACATGAAGTTATTCATTGTCAAGTTTCTTACCTCTGATCGAAACCAAAAATCATAATAAACTCCTCTGAAATCAGATCATTTAGGATTCACATTCTAACACTTTTTTTCCACCTAATCTTAACTCCCCCAAATGTGCCAAGTAGAATTCATCTCTCCAAAGTATTTACCTACTATGTGTCAAGCACTACACTAGGCCCTAGAATTACAAGAAATAGTATTCAGAAACTCCATACAATAAACTTATATACATATGAAATATGTACATATAAATATATATATGGCATAAATATAAAGTTAAATGCAAAAATCTTTAAATTAGTCATACAATATATTTTGAGTTGTAGGTGCTAAAAGATGAGGACTACATCTTAAAAGAAGAGAGAGTCTATGGGAAATTGAAAGAGACGAGGAGGGAGCACATTCCAAGTAAGAAGGATGGCTAATACAAAGGAATGAAGACAGGGACTGAAGTGAGGTATGGGAGAAACAGAGAGAAGGCCCACTAGGCCGGATCACAGAGTTTCAAAAGGATAATGTCCAATGAGGCTGGAAAAAGGATGATGTCAGATTGTATAGAGCTTTAAAAGCTAAACAGAAGAATTTATATTTTATCCTAGAAGCAATAGAACCACTGTAGAGGCAACACATGGTCAGGTCTGAATTTAAAGAAAAAAATTTTGGCAGTAATGTGTAGGATGGACTGTAGTAGTAAGAAACTTGAGGGAAGAAAACCAATTGCAATAACTAGGACAAGAGGCATTGAGGGCTTGAATTAAGGTGACAGTTGTACGGCTGTAGAGAGAGTCAGATAGGACAGGTAAGGAAAGTGATCTCGAAGAAAGGAAATGACCTGCCCGGCATCACACAGTAGTAAATAGCAGAGCTGAGATATGAGCCCAGATTCCCTAACTCCAAATGTAGCAGCCCATCTATTGCACCATTCTATTTCCACTTTCTTACCACGCAGGGTTGCTGAACAGGGCTCTCTGCCCTCAGCCCCAACATCAGAGCTGTCTGTAAGTCAGTTATGTCTTTGCCCAAATGTTGGGAAATTGAAAGAGAATCTTTTTTGCATTTAAGCTAACTAGATCTAATTACTAGGGTTTTTGATAGTAATAACACTGAAGTTTTCACTCTTCCACTGATTGCTTTTCTGAACCTAAAGCACACATATCAACACGAAAACTGAAGATGAAAGTATATATGTCCTAGATGTCAAAGGTGTTTCATTTAAGACATTAATTATGAGATATCTGCTTTTCTAGAAGGTCTCAGGTTGACTTGCAGCAACTATTTCAGAGGGTATTCTGAAAAGAGAGCAATCCAGAATAAATAAACCTAGAATTCAGATAGCAAAGTCTCAGGAATAATAGCAAACAGAATTGAGAAGACAAGTAAGTATAAGCAAATCACTGCACCTCTCAAAGTCTCACTTTTTTCATCTGTAAAATGGAGATAATCCTTGTATTTACTGTTTCACAGTATTAGGAGTATTATACCAACTCACTATTGTTAGTTATTATTTAGCAAAGAATTGTTTCAAGATCAACAGAACCTCACAGGTCTTAATTTCTCTATGTGCAAAGTAGAAAGGTTGTAGTAGATGGCCCCTGGAATTCCTTCTACCTTAAGATCTGTGAATGATAAGGCATATATTAAAAATCTCTAGTTTAACCCCAGATTCTAACCAAAGGCCTTGCTTCAGTCCAAAAATATCATCCTATCACAATGCCCCATACAAATGTTTCCTAATATCAGAATAGATCATCAGAGACCACATGAGAGACTTCTTTGAATGTGGTCTAGAAATAAGACCTTGGCAAAAGATTGATCTAAAGAAGTCATATCTCTTCCATGGCTATGTAATCCTTGCTCTGCAGAGCTCTATTTTCCTCTTACTTGCTCTTGACAGAGTTTGAGAACAAAAAGAAAGCAATGGTTAACACATCATTCACCATCAGAATTACCTAGTACCTTGCAGAATTTTTCCACCTACCATTTGTTGCTAGGGGGGAATACCACCATTTGAGATGACCAGAATAAAGCAAAGACACAGAGTACACTCTACAATTGAGGGCTGAAAATATAACCCTCTTTTAGGATATCTCAGGACTGCACACATTCCACCCTTATCTTATTACTCTACCATTATCCAAGCAACTGCAACTCCTACTTTCCTAAATGCCTCCTGCAATGTTTCCTTAGCTTTGGCTCTCTACTTCAGGACAAAAAACCCATGTCTTTAGAATCCTCATACCCTTCTTTAATTCTTCCAGTGCTAAAAAGCTACCCTTTTAAGAAAAGGGGCAATAAGTATCTTATGGGACTGACATCCTCTGCTGCTCTAGTTCCAAGGTAGCATGGCTAAGTAAAACCCATGGCAGTCTCAGCCCATACAACTGCTGCTGCTGAAGGCACCATCTCTGGGAGACCTGAAACGTCCTAGGAATACCCTGGTTCTCTGCAGAGGACCTTCTAAGTGCTGATCGAGGCTGTCCCGGGACAGGAGACGAGACAGGAGCACTAGGGAGTCTAACCAGTTGAGTCTTTTAACTAAAGGAAGGGAATAAGAGATTTACTAAGTTCCTATGAATTACCTAGCAGTGTACCAGGGACTATGCTAAGTGATTTGTAAATGTTCTCACATAATTGTCACAACCCACATGAAGTATTTATATTACAGTAAAAGAAACTGAAGCCAAAGGGTAAAGTGACTTGTCCAGAGTCATATAGCCAATAGTGTCAGAATTTGAACTCAGGTTTTCCTGACTGCAGGCCTAGTGATCTATCCACTGTGCCAACTGTTCCTAACTTATTATTTACACAAAATAATAAGGAAAAAAGATCCACGTGCACAAAAAATATTTATAACAGCTCTTTTTGTGGTAGCCAAGAAGTGGAAAGTAAAGTAGTACCCATTATTTTGAGGAATTAAGAAATGGAACAGATAACTGTGTTTTAAGAAATGGTGAAAGAGCTTGTTTAAAAAATTATTAATTTATATGAAGTGAACACAACTAGAAAAACAATATTATACAATAACAATAAATAAAAAAGAACACAGATCAAAGCAATGATTAACCATGATCCCAGAAAAATAATGAAAGATGCTACTTGCCTCTTGGCAGAAGCAACACATTCAAGATGCAGAGTGAGACATATTTTTGGATATGGCCAATGTAGAAATTTGTTTTGCCTGGCTACACATTTTTACTATGTCTTTGTTTAGGTTTGAGGTAGCAGAAGGTGTGAGGTTTGGTGGAAGGAAGGAAAATAAATGCTTATAAATTTTTTAAAAAATCTAAACCTTCCCTCAACTGTAAGTAAAATAAGTCCTACATTTGGATAATTTCAATATATATTTACTATGTTTTCTGAGGGCAATTAAAGATAAGCAAATAAGACACTGAAACAGTCCTCCTTCTAATTTCTTAAGAGATTTATCCTTTCCTTGAAATTCGTAAGACAACAAAAATGACTAATGCCTGATATAAAATGTTGGCTGGCTGACTTTTCAGTTTTGAAGAATAAAACTCAATAAGCACAAATTCAGAGTAGATCATTGAAGTGGAAAATCCATGTGACAAAACTTCATCTTGGAGGTCGATTTATCTGAGTAGCCTAGTAAATCAGTAGGTGTCTTCATAGCCCTGTAATCTCTCTGCACTACTTAAAAAATGTTATTAACACAATTCCATGGAGGTTTGTATTTGTTCTCTGACATTTGTTGTTGTTTATATAAAAAGGAGCATGACAATAATCTTATTGCATTTATTTTCAAAGTGAGCTCAGTGCTTGAGCTGTAGACGTAATGAACATGATTGCCTCAGAAGCTAAATTGTCTGAGAGAGAATAAAAATGTGTGGGCTGTTTCATAAAACAGTTAGAGATTATTATAAATAATGTTTTTTTTAAAATAGTATATAAATGTTTTAAATTGAAATAAAAAAACATATCAATTCCACAAATCTTTAAGCACCTATATGCACAATAATAGTCACTAGGGATATGAAGATCTTTAAAAGGGGCAGTTTTTACATAAGGTAAGCGCTATATTTATCTTGCTCTGTATCATGGGAATATCTGTTTTACACTCAGGGACATGTATTTTATCCAAAACAATATACTTCTTGGTCTCCAAAACTTTTACTTGCAATATAGATGATGGTAGAGTATCTGTCTTGGCATAATTACATTATAATTCTTCTTCTAATTCTACTTCTTACCTGTTTCCCAACACCTTGGGGTTGCTTACAAAACACCTACATTCTGTTGTCATAAGAGTAGGTAATGATCACCAAACACTGCTTGACTTGCAGTGGTCAAAGCATTAAATCATATATTTGTCACAATAGTCCTTTTTGCTAATATCTTTCTTCACCAAGGTCTCTATTCCAGTGCTTCAGGGTGACATAGAAGTAGCCATGGATTTCACAAGCTTTGCCAATGAAATACAGGCTGTCAGTCCTATCAAGATGGAAAGGATTTGAGTGAAGATACTGAAAATGAACTGGGTGTATATTTCATCTGACACCCAACTAAATTAAATCTAGAAAGGTTCATCAACAAAAAGTTAACAATCAAGTAATAATTTGCAGATGGGAGTGCATGGAAAGTCAAAATCATCCTTTAAAGCATGGAGGGGGTGTAATCTGTATGGTTGGAAGGAACAACCAGATGGATAAAGCTACAGGTGCTTCAAGTGTAAAATAAGTTGGTATTATTCTTATCCAAGAAGGGTTTTGCTCTTTTTCATTCTTTAGAGGCAAAAACCTCATTTTAGCAATATCAGAAAGAGGTTCTCAAAAACCAGGCTCTTAGCACATAAATAACTTACATGGACACTAAAATAAAACTATAACCCTGTTATAACCAAAGCCAGTAAACTGGCATTACTTTAAAAAGGAAGACAACTATATAATTTAAAATCAGTGAATTCAAGGAAACCTTTTATTGACAAGCACAATTTTACTTCAGCTACACATATGACTACCTGAAGAAGTAAGCTTATGTATCTTTTGGAATTAAATCCTATCAATGCTATCTGACTGCTGTTCTAGTAACTGGTTGCTTGAACTCTTAAGTTATTTTTGCTAGAGAAAACTCCCACTTGAAATGGATGATGCATTAAATACCTGGGCATATGGTTACATTCCCATCCTGCTTTTAAGAATTCAATCTCAAAAAATCTGTGAAAATGACTTACAGCTCTGAAGCCCCATTTCAAGAATTAGATGTTTACAACCACACAGAAAGGCCATATCTAGGCACAGGGCCCAGTTCCTGATTATATGAATACTGATTTCTCAATATATGAATTTTGCCTGTGTGTGTGTATGTGTGTTTAAATTTTATTTTGAACACAGATATATCTACCTCTGAGAAAACTAGCTTTATAAATCAAATTGAGAAATGATTATATCACATAACAAAAAATGTTCACTGGCTTTTTTTATATAGCTAGCTCTCAAAGGGGGTTTAAAGTACAATTCTAGCTACAAACATTTGACTTCTATTCAAGTTAATAGAAAGGCATTTGCTACATTATCACATGTTGAGCTATGTCATATTTTTTTCAACTACTTCAAATCCCATTTCCAAATGACATCTGTCAAGGTGATTCTATGATTTGGTCATTTCATCAAGGGAAGCAACTTCTTTTACAAATATTATCTATTACATAGTTTTTTAAGAGCTCCCTAAAGTCCCAGCAACATTATTTCTATCTTAAATATTTGGGGACTTATTTTTTCTTGTTCAATTATTTCCAAAAATTTATTACCCCATTTGAGGTTTTCTTGGCAAAAGATACTAGAGTAGTTTGCCATTTGCTTCTCCAGCTCATGTTACATATAAGTAAACTGAGGCAAACGGGCAAACCCAGGATCACATTGCTAGAGCAAATATTTTCTGAAGTCAAATTTGAAGTCAGGAAGTTGTTAACTCCAGGCCCAGCACTGTACCCATTATACTACCTAAATGTCCCTAGGGAACTTGGCTACAGATTTTAAAATGATAAGAAGACTATTAGAAAGACAAATGCTGAAATAACTACACCCAGAGAAGGAACACTGGGAAGTGAATGTAAATTGTTAGCACTACTGTCTATCTACCCAGGTTACTTATACCTTCGGAATCTAATACTTAATGTGCAACAAGAAAATGGTATTTACACACATATATTGTATCTAGATTATATTGTAACATATGTAAAATGTATGGGATTGCCTGTCATCAAGGGGAGGGAATAGAGGGAGGGAAGGGATAATTTGGAAAAATGAATACAAGGGATAATATTATTTTAAAAAATTACTCATGCATATATACTGTGAAAAAAATTATAAAAAAAAAAAGACAAATGCTCATGGTAAAGTACTACATTTCAGTGCTATCAAAGACAGCACATACAGTAACTAGTTTATAAAGAACTTTAGGGCAATCTTCTTCTTCCTGCTTTCTAAGATTCCTAAAGTTATTATTCCTTATACTTAAGATAAGCTCAGAATTAATATTTATTCCCTTACCTCTGCTTTCTGAAAGCTTATCCTGTTCTCCCATCTCATATTTTAGGTGCCAACTTCATAGTCACCAGAATAAAGATTCCCAATTCTGATCCTTTTCTGAGTCAAGTCTTTGGCTGCCTATCCTTGGTGGGGAAAAAAAGAGTAGCCTCCTGGCAATAATGTGCCAAGTCAGTAAAAAGTTAGGAGTGAGAATCCAAGAACCATACTTAGGTCCCAACAAATTGCAGATCTCTTTATATAACTGTGATCCACCTCATATAATTTACTTGGTATTAGTTTCTGGGGGGAAAAAACCAATATAAAATTTTTTTCTTCATATTTAAGGGGACAAAGCATCAGAGGTGCAGAATCTAAGATTCTAGGATTTTTATTTTTTTTTTTTTTAGTAAACTGTTCTTCCTCAGAGTATGTGATTTTCCTAATGCCTTAGAAGAAGGAAACAAAGTACTAAAATCATGATGTTCAATTTTTTTCTGTTTTAGAAAAGTTTTAACAAACTTTTGTGGCCAAATAGAAGGGCCTTGACAATTATTAATAATTGACTGAAATATTTAAATAAAGGCAAGTTTCAAAGTCACTATGGTAATAAACGATGCCATAACTTACCCTGCGATAACCATTAAGAGTTCAAGCAAGTTTTGCCAGTAATTCTTGATGAAACTAAATGCTATTTTTGATAAGCCTCCTAGAGTCAATGTTACATGATTGTTCTGCTTATCATTCTTACTGACAGACATATTGTATATCAAGAATGCATGGGCTCCAGGATCATAAAACAAATTACATTTAGATGTTCAAGATCTAAGTATTCAACTTTGAGTCAATTTTATGGTGACAGTACATGCTATGAAATTTAAAAGCAATATTTTAATAATTAATAAGTACAATGTTCAGCTAATTCAATTCTAATTTAGATCACTTATGCTGGGTTTTAATCCTGAGGCATAAGAGAAGAGAGGAGAAGAAGGAAATTCCTGTTCTATAATTTTTTTCTTGCTGCTAGTATTCTATAGTTTACATGCACTCACATAAAACCTTAATGCAACACACTGCCCTCTCAAAATTTTATGCTATTAAACTGCAATGAGACCCCCCCAAAAAAAGAATCAATTTTGTCCAGTATAAATTTCAGGAATTAAACTTCCTTTACTACAGTCCTTATATACAAGTTAAGAAAAGAACTAGAAGCTTTTTTCACAAAGTCAAGGCGACAAAAGATGCCTTTTTCCTATCACATTTCCTCTGTAGAATGGAAGTAAAATATAAAGAACACCTGTGAGCACACCAAACTCTTGAAAGAAAAATATCCTAACTGTTCAATTCCTGTCTTAATATAAAATGTTTTTGTGATTTTTTTTTAACTTTATACGTACAAGTTACAAATAAAAAGTATGAATTAATATAGATACATAAGTAGATCAGCACAGGCTAGACCTAGCATAACCCAGAAAGAAAGCCTTTCTTCTAAAATGGAAGCTGGGAATCCGAACAGCTTGGAAACTACTGAATGAATAAAACAAATCTCCCCAATATATCTTTCTTTTTTTTATTAATAGTTTTTATTTACCAGATATTTGCATGGGTAATTTTACAACATTGACAGTTGCCAAACCTTTTGTTCCAGTTTTTCCCCTCCTTCCCCCCACCCAGATGGCAGGTGGACCAAATATGTTAAATATGTTAGAGTACAAATTAAATACCATATATGTATACATGTCCAAACAGTTGTTTTGCTATACAAAAGAATCAGACTTTGAAATAGTGTACAATTAGCCTGTGAAGGAAATCCAAAATGCAGGAGGACAAAATTAGAGGGATTGGGAATTCTATGTAGTGGTTCATAGTCATCTTATCTCCCCAATATCTCAAACCCATCAATGGTCAGAGACCAAGTCTGAAAGCCTAGTAAGAAAAACATGTGCTTTTTCTAACAATAATATTAAAACTATCCTTGTACTGAAGGCAACATTAATCATTCTATTGAACTGATCAGAGGCTCAAAGAGAAAATCCATGATACCCATAATGCTCTTCCTCAAGAAAGAAGTCACTCCATATGTTAGTACTACTGTTCATTCTAATTAAGTCACTTATAATAGTTGCTGACATAATCTTCCTTTAACAGAATTGTCAAAATATTTTCTTCTTTTAATAAAAAATGAGGAATATTTTAAACATATTCTTGAAGAGAGAATGTTTAACTAAAAGTCAAAGAGAGCAAGGTTCTAGCACTAGATAGGTCCCTACTAACTTGTAATATGAGCTCAGACAAATCACTTCACCCCTTCTAGTCTCAGTTTCCTTATCTGTAAAAGGAGAGGACTGGAAAGTACCTCTAAGGCACCTCCTAGTGCTAACATTCTGCAATTCTATCTTTAAATTCCAATGTCAGAGAAGCTGAGAGTAACATCTGGGCAAAGTTAGTTCTCCTAACTCTAAGCTCAAACAAGTGAAGAGTAGTTGTTTCTTATGACACAAGCTGTTGGACTAAATAACTGCCAGATACAATGCTTGGGTAACAAAGTTTTATGAATTGTGTCATTTCTTTCTTTTTTGTTAAAGGATGCCTGTATAATCTGTAAACAAGAAATGTCATCCAGCGGTTGACTAAGGGCCTTGGGATGAGAAAAGAGCCTTCTCTTAGAAGGGAGGGGGAGCCTTTGCTCAGGGTTCCAGGAACTGTGGGCTGGAGGCAAAGGATCCCCTGAGCAAAAGAGGAAAGGCATAAGGGGTTTAGGCAAGTACTTCAAACTGGAGGGGTCCCTCGACTACAACTATTTTTGGTAGCATTGTTTGCTGCTGTTTGGGGGAGTTGAGTCACTAGAAAGAAAACGACACCAGCGTTCTAACCGCATGCACCTTCGGTTTCTCCTTGCTGCTCCTCCCAATTGCGTGATTTTCTTACCTGACCCGGTTGTCGTGGAACTTGGTTTGCTGGGGCTGATTGAAGTAAATGGTGCGAACGGGTGTTTCCTCAGGGTCCACAGTGGACGTGGCCCCGGACATCTCATCATCCGCTTTCTTGTAGCCCGAGGTGGTATAAACAGGTCCTGCAGCAAGCCGCGGAGACAAGGCAGGAAAGAGAACACAAAAGAAGTCAGGAACCAAGCAAGAGACGAGCAAACACTGGCAGCTGCTGAGGACGACGCTGGGGGAAGGATGCTCTCAGCACGATGCCCAGGTCCCGCCCATGTACCTATCCCCTCCCTGGAGATTGCCGCTGCTGCAGCTGCTCCCAGCTCCTCCCCCTCCGCCCCTCCCTCTTCCCCCTCCCCAGGCTGAGACTCCAGCCCCACAGCAGAGCGGCCGGGTAGCAGAAGTGGCCATCCCCGCCTCCCTCCAGAGCTAGGACTGGCGCAGGCGCTCGCTCCACCAACTCCCACCTCCCCTGAGCCCCGGCAGCACTGCGCTTGGGCGCTGGAGCAGAGCGCACCGAGTAGGAGCCGAGGGCCGGGCAGCAGGCCCTGCGGCCCGCGGGAGCTTCGGGCAGCTTCGGTCTGGTGCAAGGAAGGCGCCAAGTCCAAGGCCAGGACAGGACTGAAGGAAGGGAAGACAGCTGAGCACCAAGGGTATTGTTCTCCGGCAGCCCCAAGTCACAGCAGCAGCACAGAATCCTCTTTGGTAATAAGGAGGAAAAAGACCGAATCTGACCCGTCGGGATTTAGGGAGGATGGGGGATGCAGGCGCTTGTCTCTGAGAGGCAGACTCCGGGAGGAGGGGAGGAGGAATGGGGTTTGGTTTTGATGGAGAGACGCAAAATGATTTTGCTTGCAAGCGAAGGACGGCACAAATCAATCTTCAGCAGCCTTACAAATAACCTCCAGTGGATGATGGAAGGAGCTCTAGAGCAAAGAGGATCTCTGACAAGTGTGCTGCGGCTGCCACATCCCCCGCGCTGGGGAGGATTCCCCATCCCAAGGTCCTAAGGACAGCCTCTTTGTGAGTTTGCTTGGCTACCTGAAAACAATCCAGCCCAAGATCGGATTCAGGATATTTCATATGCTTCTCTGGATACAATACAAATCTGACCCTCCCTTTATGATTCTTTCTTCATGCCTATATAACACAATTATTTCTGTTTCAGAATGAACATTTGTGTGAGGGTAAATTCAACCCCCACTTAGGTAAGAAAGCAGGTCAATATTAGGTCTTATCGATCTCTAATCAGACACAATCTCTAAACACAATCTCTAAAGATTCTGACAAAAGTCACAAAAAAGTCTTCAATTTACTTTCATTTTTCCCTTTCCCAGTCCCTAGCACATAGAAGGGTCTTTCAATAAGTTCCTTAAGAATTCATCCCATCTACTTGGAATGAAATATTTTTGTGATAACAAAACCATAGACCAAAAGAAAAAGAATTACATTGAGAAAAGGATTGCATGGAAACTCTCATTTTAGCTTCTTTGCCATTTAAAAATAATCATTTACACATGAAAGCTTACAGAAGATGAATGTCTATTCACCATTTTGGAGGTAATATAAAGCAAATTCTTCTCACCTTATCCTGCCTCACTTCATTTAGAAAACTGACAAGTCTTTGTAAAGATAGATGTCTCTTTTTATAGACTATGCCACACTTGAAGGATATCCTAAACATTAAATTTTGAGGCATTATCAGGAATTATTATGGAGAAGGTAGACTACTTTGGGGAAGGAATCATATCTTCAGAATAAGTAACTTTAGAAATCAAAGAAACAGCTATAAAATTACAGATTCTCAGACTGGCAAGGGCAAGGATTTCTATCCTGAAGGACTCTTCTACCCCACCATGATATTCTGTTCACACTAACTTCAAAGAAATGCAATATCTCATTAAAATAAACCTGGTCTTTATTACTCTCAGAGCCCAAGGTTAATAAAGACCAAAGGTTAACACATTCTTCCCCAAACTACCAACATCCTATTCAGTAAGAAGCAAAGTACTTAGTTGAAGAAAGGCTACTGTTACCTCTGATACTGTCACCCAAACGCTGTATAAAACTCTTTATATGTATTTCTCCTTCTGTTCTGTGTATGGGCAGTTTCAGCCCATCACCTGATGCTAAACTTTTTATCTTTTAGTCTTGTTTCTTTAATTTATTGACCAGTCAAAATTGGGTATATGATGGGAGTAATTACTCTCCAGGAAGATCCTTAGATCTTTTGTTTGAGGAATTTCCAAACATTATTATCTTTAAAATAAGAAAAAAAAATCTGAAAATTCAGCTAGTTTATTAAGCTGCACTGAAAATCCACCGAGTGTATAACACTTTAGTAGGAAACCATTCTTAAGATATCCACATCAATGACTTGTAATGAAATTAAGCCAATGGAAACCATGGCCTGGGCCTTTTAGCAATATTTTTAGTCACTCAAATCCATCTGAGAAACCCTCTTTTGGTTCCAAGAAAAACAAAGCTAAATTTTGGATAAGGAAACTATTTGCACTTTAATCTTCAAACAACATGCTCAATTAGCAATAAACTATCCTGATTATTTCCTATGTGTCAGTCACCAGAGCTAAAAGCTATTCAAAGATATTCAATAGTACCTTCCAATGTTTCTCTACCTTAGAAACCTTCTCTGCTTTTGAATACCAGCAATGGTCATTGACTTCCTGTAAAAGGTTGAACAAAGCAATCTACTTTCTGTAGACATAATGAAGAAATTGAGGGTCAATGGAGAGGATGGTTCAAGATGTTTAAAATCTTAAGGCATTCTTTTTTTTTTCCCCCCTGAGGCTGGGGTTAAGTGACTTGCCCAGGGTCACACAGCTAGGAAGTGTTAAGTGTCTGAGACCAGATTTGAACTCGGGTCCTCCTGAATTCAGGGCTGGTGCTCTATCCACTGCGCCACCTAGCTGCCCCCTTCTACTTAAAATCTATGAAACACGATAGTCTCTCAGTTCACTAGGTTCATTTCTTCCCTTTATTACTGGGGGAAAAAAATTCTAGAACCATCTCATTTAAGAATATTATAAACTAGAGCCTCTACCAGGAGCCCTGACATAGGAAAAGAATAAGCTATGTCAGAATTATCTTTTTTGCTTCAAGGCATAAATCAACTTATTATCTCAGATTCATTCTTTCATCCCCTTCTCATCAATCCTACTTTTCAAGAAATCAGAATCATATTTGAAAATATCTTATCTTTGATTAAAGACAATGTCACATAAACTTTCTCACATATTATGCTGGTACAATGTGGCTATTAAGGTATAAATTTCATAGGTTTTCCTAGATAGAACAAGTGAGAAATCTCTACATTGTACCCCTGAGCAATGTTTTTACTTTGTCTGCATGTATTGCTTTTCCATTGATCCACATTTACAGTGAGAATATATGTATACCCCCTCCCACATATACACACAAAGAGAAAAAAGGAACATAAAATTAACTATCATCCCTATCATAAGATCAAAGTAAATATCCATGCTCTTCTTTCCATTTTTTTACTCCTGCCAATAGGAGCCAAGAAGCTTCTTGGACAGTAGAAAGTACTATGGAAAAAAGGAAAAGACACTTGGAGGTCTTACCATGACTGAAGAGTCAGGGAAACAGCACAGAAGCAACAATTCAAATCAAACATGTTTTTTGTATCTTTACTTTCAAATTTCCACTCCATACTTGATTAAAATTAACATTCTCCTAATTACAAGTGGGAAACTGTCCAACTCTGTAGTCATATTCTTCTTTCATCCTATAAAATCAGGCATCAAATCTGCTCTGTAAAGCCATTCACACCTAACTCCAACCTATTTCCAATCTACCTTCCCATGCTTATTATATTTTTCTCCCGTTATAGTTCAGTCAAACCATGGGTCTTGTTGATGTTCTCTAGTCAGCTGGCATTTATTATGCTACAATATTCTAAAAAACTAAAAATACAAAGAAAGATAAAGTTTAGCTCATGTTTTCAAAGAGGGAAAACAACACAAAACTACTGTAGTACAAAGGACATATACACAGGATGGTTAATGTGGGGGAAAAGGTACATTGTGGTAAGATGCTTTAGTGAGCTTTTGGCAAGAGTCAAAGATCTGGAGAAACTAAAAAATAATGAACAAAAAAGAAAAATCTTTCCCAAAATAGAAAATGTCTACCTAGAAAGTGAAGTGGGTTTAAATACTGTAATTACATATGAAGTGGCCCGTAAGACAAAGAAGGCACCTCTTTAGGCAAAGACTACATTTATACCCCAGCCACTTTTCAACCTATATAAAATTCTCAGAGAAATTTGGGAAGGAAAAAAATGAAAACCTGAAATCCCTAAAGAAACATGGAATGACTGACTGAAGGAAGAAGCTTCTAAGTAAAGAAAAATTTGGAGAAAAGGAGAGCTAATCCTTCTTCTTTCTCTAGGCTGTAAGAGATAAATAGCTTCATAAATAAGGTGATTACAGGAGATCAGCAGAGGAACTCATCCTAAAGAGACACCTATCTGCAGAGCCTCACCAATTCACCAGTAGCTGCCCAGAAATATAACATCCTTTCCTATCCAGGCTTACAATCAGGAGGCTATAGTGAGAAGTTAGTATAACCAGCAAGGGTCCTACCAGGCCTAGCTTAGGAGACCAGCCCATCCAGATGAGACATCAAATCCTAGGATGGATAGAGCTCAGAATTACCAGAATAGCAGAGAGTAACTAACAGAAAATTTCATGAGAATCTTCTGGAGAAAGTACTTTCTGGAGAAAATGACTGTATCCCTTACACTTGTGCTTAACTGACAACAGTTAAGTACAAACTCCAAGTTCTTGCCCATTCTTCCCTCTTCAGTATTCTGTGTGTATTTGTAGGAAAGTGTGCCCCCTTGGGGGTTAGAATAAAATAATTTGGAATTAGACTGATTGTGAAACCATTTGAGTAAATATTTTTGTCAGAAAACTAAGTCTACTGGCTTTTTTGTTTTGTATTTATTGTTTTGTATTAATTTAGAGACTGGGACACTCTCTCACACCCATGCTGGAAGTGTAGTGGCTACTGACAATTTGTTCAATCAATCAATAAAAAATTATTTTCTGTTAGTGTTCAGTCATGTCTGACTCTTCATCATCCCACTTGGAATTTTCTGCCAAAGATACTGGAGTGGTTAGCCACTTCCTTCTCCAGCTCATTTTACAGATGAGGAAACTGAGGCAAACAGTGTGAAATGATTTGCCCAGGGTCATAAGCTACTAAGTATCTGAGGCTGGTTTTGAATCCAGATCTTACTGATTCCAGACCCTGAACTCTATCTACTGTGCCCCCTTGCTACCCTTACTGGGCATCTATTTCATGATAGGCACAGTGCTAAGCACTGGGGATCTAAGTCTGAAAAAACAAAGATAGTCCTTGTCCTAGAAAAATTTACAAATGAATGAGAGAAAACAATAAACAAAAGCTAAAAAGCAAGTGGGGTTGGGGATGAAGTATGTGAGAAGGAGAAGGTTCCCAACTTTGGGCCATAGTGGAGAAGTCAGAAGTCCTAATATAATGCAGTCTGGTGAGAAATGAGGTTTAGCCTACCCTCCTCTCAGAGAGGCGGTGATGAGGTGGAGTAGTAAACCCATTACAGATCTACATAGAAGCTTTGACTAGCTCCATTTCCGAACTAGGACTGTTCATCTGTCTTTAGATAGACTGGTAAAGCCCCTCTCCAGAGGCTCATTCATATTCATTCATTCATAAGGTAGACACTCAATCATTTTAGTCCCACTATAGTTCAAAGTTTCTGCGGTGGCAATGATTTGGGTAGGTGCCACCAAACTGAACCTACTGAGGACTATTAGGGGAAATCACACCAGTCTGGGCTTAAGAATTAGGATTTAACAAGATAGTCACCCAAGTTGCCCATAAAATCTTTGAAGTGGTATCAGCCATCCCTCTGGGGGCCCAACTGGTTAGCAAAAGTGTGAACTGGTCAGATAAAATCTGAGGGGACATTATACACAGATGAGGAGGAGAAGAAAATGGAAAAACTCTATGTGAGCTTAGAGAAACCATCTTCTCTGTCACTTCAACAAAGAAAGTAATCTTAAAGAGCAAAGAAATGGAGCCTGCAAGGTTGTGCTGGACCTATTTCAAAGGGAAGTCTCTAAGTCACCTCATCTAGGGTGACCACAAGGCAAATCCAAAATTAAAACACTTCCCTCCCTCCAAATCACCTGACACAATTCAATGAAAAAGCAAAGGAGCAGGCTTAATTTTGCCCTATAACTGTGTATAATTGTGTTTTGTGTGTGTGTGTGTGTGTGTGTGTGTGTGTGTGTGTGTGTGTGTGTGTATCTAGCTACTTTACAACTGCCCATCTTGATTTACTACCCTCTAGTCAATAGGCCAAGGGAGGAGGAAATTACTCTTCAGAAGGTTTTTATGATCTCTGGGCTGAAGAACTCCCCATCAGGGACTGTTTATCTCTGTAGAATTATAAACTGGAAAGAAGAAATTGCCATTTCTGTGTATCTCCAGCTCCTAATATAATGCCTATCTCATATAAGACAATAAATGCTTGTTGCTTGGCTGAAATCTAGACTATTTTTTCTCTGAATTTTTATTAATTTCTCCTTCTCTACCATCCTAATCTACATGCACATTATCTCATGTTCTGATTATACTCTTAAGCCTCCTAGTTGACCTTGCTCATCCAAGTTCAATGTTCTACTATCATGCACATCCACTGGCAAACCCAGCTCAAACTACCTTAAACTTGAAACTATTCTGCCTGGCTTTTGAATTCTTCCACAATTCAACCCTACTATCTCACCTTATTTCCATAGATCATATCTTCTCAAGTTCAGATAGACTGAATATTTTATATACATCATATTCATTCACAATTACAAAATTTCACTGTTATTTTACCTGCTGTGCTTATATTTTACTCCAATCCCTAAATCCCCTTTCTTCTCTATTTCCTATTTAGAAAGTTTTTATTTTCCAAGCCCCAATCTTTTCTAATCAATCAACTAGAATTTAAGGCCCTATTATATAACAGGCACTGTGCTAAATGCTAGAATACAAAGAGAAGGAAAAAAAATCCTTTCTCCTTACTTCTTAATTCCCAGTCTAAAGGGGAAGATATGGAAACAAAATAAATATAAGGTAACTTGGATTTACTATCAGAGAAAAGATCGGGAAAGGGTTCTTGCAGAAGATGGAACCTGAGTTGACATTTCAAGGAAGTTAAGGAAGCCAGGATGTGAAGATGAGGAGCCAGACGGTCTAGAAATGACAAGCAATCAGTGAAAATGCCCAGTGTTGCAAGATGGAGTGTCATGTGTAAGAAACATCAAGGAAGACAATGTCTTTAGATTAAAGGATACAAGGGGGTAAGAAGTAAAAACACTGTGAAGATAGGAAGCACCCAGGCTATGAAGGTTCATGAAAGCCAGAGTATTTTATATCTGATCTGGGAGAGAGTCACTGAAATTGAATGAAGGGGGGAAACATGTGATACGGTCAAAATGACATTACAGAAAACCAAGTTGACAAGTGAATGGAGGATGTACCAGATTAGGAAAATTCGAGGCAGGAGAGTCTAATGTAATAGTCAGGGTGTGAGGTGATGAAAGCCTGAACCAAGATACTGTACCTGCAGCATTAAAGAAGAGAGGGAAGTGTATGAGAAGTATTCTGAAGGCAAAAACCACAGTTCACAGCCACTAATTAGATATGGGTAGAAGAAAGAAAAAAATAAGTAACTGAGATGGTACTATCCTTAACTGTAAGAGGGAAGTTTGGAAGAAAGGAAGAGATTGAGGGAAGAGAAAATTAGTTTAGTTTTGGGCATGTTGTGTTTAAGTCTTCTACAATTTGAGATGCTTAAGAGGTAGTTGGAGATACAAGACTAGAAATTCAGAGCTACACAAATGGATCTGAGGATCATCTAGGGAAATGATATAGAGGGAGGGCAAAGCCTGGATTTGTTAATAAATCCTTTCCCTTCTCTCACATGAACATTAAATTTACTTTTCTTCATCATCCCCTTCTCTTCCGGTCCCCTACCCTATGACAAAGCAGTCAGTCCCATGAGGTAACCCATAATTAGTGAGCACTGAAAGAAGATCTGACAATGGAGACTGAGAAGGAGTAGTCACACAAGTATAAGGAGAACTAGGAGAAAGCAATGTCACAAAAAGCTAGAGAGAAGAGAGTACCATGGAGAAGAGGCTAATCAACAGTGTCAAAGGGTGGAGAGATAGCAGGAAGATGAAAATTGAGAAAAGACCATAGATTGGTAATTAAAATACCACCAATGACTTTGGAGATAGTAATTTCAACTGAATCATGAGTTTGTAAGCTAAACTGAAATGAGTTAAGAGTGAGAGACAATGAAATGGAAGCACCAATCATAGAAGGCCTTCTCTAGGAGTCTAGTTAGAGAAGAGGAAAACTACAGGATAAAACCTATCCAGAATGGATGGATGAAGTGAGGTATTTTGGTTGTTTGTTTTTGTTTTTTATTTTTTAAATATGGAGAAGACATGAATATGTTTCCAAGTACTGGTGATTATTGATTATTTAATCAATAGACTGGGAGTTCCTGGACTACTTTAGTCCTTAACTTCAGTTTTTCTAAAAACAGCTAAATGTTTAGCATTTAATTGCCCCATTTTAACTTTTAATTATAAACTCCTTGAAAGCACAAATCATATTTTATAATGTAAGCTGTAAGAAAAAAGATCCAAGATCATTTGGAGGAAGAAGCAGGGGCTTAATACCCCTTCAACTTACATAATGCCCCACAGTGAGTGAGGCCAGCATCCCTGAGTGAAACTTGTCAGTGATCAGACTACTGCTCTGTGATTTCTGCAGTGCTGACCCATTATGTCCTAGACCTCTTGGGAGGAAAGTAGGTATTCCCACCATTTGGGTTGACTAAGAAGGGGTAACAAATGTCCTATCATCTTCCCTTGCCTTTAGGAACCAGTATAGTGCCAAAGAAAGACTGCTACAGTCACTTAATTTTTTTATGTCTCAAATTCCTCAATTATAAAACGAAAGGATTACACTACATAACCTCAAAAGGTCCTTTAGCAATCTAGGATCTTATGAAAGTGAATGGAATACAGTAATAATTTATGTTCTTTCATGTTTAAGATAGTGAGTTATGAAAACTATAATAAATAATTAATTTTATTTAGATATTATGAAAGAAAATTTGGGGGAGTAATTTGAATGAAATTAACAGTTTTTTTCAGTTTTTATAACTCACAATATTAAAAATTGAAAAGTGAGTGGCATTTGTTGTTATTGTTAAAAAGGGAAGAGGATAAGGATTGTTACTATTTAAAATTTGGAAAATCAATAGAGTAGGAGCTTGATAAATGTATTTATTGGCATCTGGAAAAATTTTTAAAAAACCTAGTAAGAAGGAAGAAAGAATAGTCACAGAAAAGGAACTATGAGAGAGCAAATGGACTGTGAGTATATATTATATTCAGTAGTATAAAATATATGCACATTTCACTAATATCCCACTTCTACTTCCCCCATCTTGCTCTTCACTAAAAAAGCTCTTCTGTACTTCTTTTATGTGAGATAATTTACCTTATTCTACTTCTCCCTTTAATCTTCTCACCATGCACTCCTCTTTCCTCACCCTTTTTCTTTTTTTAAAGATATCATTACATCATATTCAACCCACACCCATGTCCTCTATGTATATACCCTTAACTGTCCCAAAAATGATAAAGTTCTTAAGCGTTAGAAGTATATTCTTATGTAGGAATGCAAATAGTTCAACTTTATGGAATCTCTTATAATTTCTCTTTCCTGTTTACTTTTTTTTATGCTTCTCTCTCTACTCTCATATTTGAAAATCAAATTTTCTATATGGTATTTTCATGAGAAATTTTGGGAAATCTTGTTTTATTAAACATCCATCCTTTCCTTTCTTTCTCCTCTCCCAAAGATGGATAGGTAATTCTTGGTTGTAATCCTAGCTCCTTTGCCTTCTGGAATATCATATTCTAAGCCCTTCACTCTTTTAATGTGGAAGCACCTAAATCTTGTATGAGCCTGACGATAGCTCCATGATAATTCCAACAACCAATCATCAAGTTCTAGCTATTCTACATCCACAATATCCTTTGCATCTATTCCGTTATCTTTAACTAATAATACTACCACAAATCTAGATCAGGCCTTCATTATTTATTGCTTGGACTACTGTAATGGCTACCTAAATGTTTTGTCTCCTTTCATCTAAGTCTCTATTCTCCTCAAGCATCCTTCACATAATTATTCAAGAAATCTAACAAATTATCAAACTCTGCATACCCTTTGATCCAGCAGTGTTTCTACTGGGTTTATATCCCAAAGAGATTTTAAAGAAGGCAAAGGGACCTGTATGTGCAAGAATGTTTGTGGCAGCCTTCTTTGTAATGGCCAGAAACTGGAAACTGAGTAGATGCCCATCAATTGGAGAATGGCTGAATAAATTGTGGTATATGAATATTATGGAATATTATTGTTCTGTAAGAAATGACCAACAGGATGATTTCAGAAAGGCCTGGAGAGACTTACATGAACTGATGCTGAGTGAAATGGGCAGGACCAGAAGATCATTATATACTTCAACAACAATACTATATGATGATCAATTCTGATGGACCTGGCTCTCTTCAACAATGAGATAAGCCAAATCAGTTCCAATACAGCAGTAATGAATTGAACCAGCTACACCCAGCGAAAGAACTCTGGGAGATGACTATGAACCACTACATAGAATTCCCAATCCCTCTATTTTTGTCTGCCTGCATTTTTGATTTCCTTCACAGGCTAATTGTACACTATTTCAAAATCCGATTCTTTTTGTACAGCAAACTAACTATATGGACATGTATATATATATATAGTGTTTAATTTATACTTTAACATATTTAACATGTATTAGTCAACTGGCCATCTGGGGGAAGGGGTGGGGGGAAGGAGGAGAAAAGTTGGAACAAAAGTTTTGCAATTGTCAATGCTGAAAAATTACCCATGTATATATCTTGTAAATAAAAAGCTATAATAAAAGAGAGAGAGAGAAAAAGAGAGAGAGAGAGAGAGAGAGAGAGAGAGAGAGAGAGAGAGAGAGAGAGGAGAGAGAGAGAAAAGAAATCAAACAAATACAAAGTGGGATTTAGCACTGACAGAGACCCTAAAAAGTCATCTTTTTCAAAACCTTTATTTTACATCAAACTTAAGCACTGGGAGATTGACCTAAGGTCACACAGCTGGTAGGTAGCAGAACCAGAACTTAAATCCATGTCTTACTACTCTAAATCTGGAATTCTTTTTCTATACCTCATGCCCTTTAAAGCCTTACCATATTATTTCACAGACCCCAAATCTTCTTTTTCTCCCTATTGCCAATAAGAAAAAAAAATCAACTCCATAGACTAGTGTTTCAGGCTCTTTACAATCAGAACGCAACCTCATTTTAAAAATGTATACACTATTATTCCCTTTTAATATACTACACTCTACCCCAATTAGATAATTGCTGATTGTTTTCAATTTACATTCCATTTCCTGCCTCTGTTTATTCATAAAGGTTATTTCTCATATAAAGAAGGTATTCCTTCCTGATTTCTGGCTTTCCGATTTTTCTTTAATACTCCCCTTCCAAGAGGCCTTCCCCTAAAGTACTGTCATTTCTCCAATTTTTCTAGAGCTCTCTGTCTGAGTCTTTTTTCTGCCCTCATAACACTCTACCTTGGATGACATTTACCTTTGAATGAGCTATCCTCTTCAGTAGAGCTTCTTGTAAGAGGAAGCTTGTAAGTTTCTTGAAGAAGTGGACTGAATTTTTACATTTATGCCTCTAAGGACTGGTAAATTGCCTCTCACGTGGATATTTAATAAATATGTGTTTGATTTGAATACTTACTAAATTTTTATGGTCTAGTTGTGATTTCATTGGTAAAGGGAATTTCCACTTGAGTTATCTCTTTCTATCAATACAAATTGGTATTTGATCTGAAATTTATAGTCAGAGAGTTGTCTGGATTGAGAAATTAAGCAATATAGCCAGGGTCACATGATTAATACATGTCACAAGCATGTTCTAACCAGTTCAGAAGGATTATTTTTTCCATATTATATAATTTACACCAAGAAAATACTACCAATCAGAGCTTAATTTATTGTTTTATTGATCATTTAGATTTAATAAGTAATGAAGAAATTGTTAACGTCTCTGATAAAAAAAAAATTATTCAAATTGATCTTAAAAGTACATCCTCCATTCAGTTTTTCCCCCTTTGTACAGTCAAATGTCAAACATTTTCTAGCATACCCTTGATTACAAGGGAAACTGAAATTCAGGTATTCTTGACTCAAAAGTATAGCTTGCTATCTCCCCTGTTTATATACCAACTCCTAACTGATTTGACATGAGTATTAATTTAGCAGATTAAGAAAATTCATTTTAAAAATCTCAAAATACAGTTCAGAAACAAACAAAAAAAAAAAACAAGCAAATAAAAACTCAGCATTTGTTTCAAAATTCAGTGATTGTTTATTAAGAAAGCCTAGCTAGCATGTAAACATAACAAAAATACTAATGAGTATGATGAGGGGAAAAAAAAAAAAAAGGAATAAGCATTTGTATAGTGTTTACTATATGCTAAGCACTGTTAAGCATATTTGATACAATCCTGATTTATCCCACATCCTCAACCAATGAAAGCTGATATTCCTCTGGCCTTAAAAGAGCATTTGGAGAAGAGAGTAAAGGATGATTATTTTTCCTAAATCTACCAAAGGCAAATGTAAAACATCACAGTAATTCTAGCTTTAGTTTGAAAAGCGAGCTCTAAATCCCTCACACATACTTCAACTTCCCCAAACTCCATATTTTCAAATACTGCAACTATGCTGTTTTTACCCCAGTATTCTAAGGAAATAATGACTGGCAAAACAAAAAGTTGCTATTGAAGGAACATGATTTCATTTTGTTGCAGAAATGACAAAGCTGCTCTCCTTTCCTTTTTTGAGGTCCATGGGGAGAGAGAGAGAGGAGAGACAAGAAACAAGAGACAGGACATTCAGAATATTGTGTTCTTGCATACAGCAAGCATCCAAATATATGTTGACAGGCTCCTATAAGTTTTTAAAAATTAAATTTTGAAAATGGATTTTAATCACTGAAGCCTGATACTTAAAGATTCAAGCTTCAAAACTCACAGGTTTCCATGGTTCCATGAATGTCAGTAGTGTTGGGATTACCAGTTAATGTCTACCATTGCTAGAACCTAATAATTAATGAAACACTCAGTTATCAGAACAGAGATGAAGTCAAGTATATGGGTAGCTAAGAAATAATTAACATATGTAATTTCTCAAAGTCAGGTTTAGGCAGAAGGACAGAAATTCAGCTAAACAGGTCTCAGTTTAACAGACAGTTATTAAAAGCAAGACAGGATTAAAAAAAAAAGTTCCAAATTCAAATTGATAGAAATTAAATCAGAAAAAGGTAGCAACAGTCAGATGGTAATATGCACTTTTGCTACCAGAACAGAAATAAATAAGCTATGCTTGGTGATTATATCTGGAAGAGAAAGGGGTAAAACTTCAGAGGTCAGTTATGACATTTAATAAAGGAGTAAAGAAATGTAGAGGTCAATCAAGGCACCAAGTATATATTTCCCAAGATAGTAACCTAGTATGTTATCCTGGGATTATTACTGAGTTTTTACTACGCACTCCTAGGGTACTACTTAGGCAGGTAATGATAATAATAATAAAAATAGCTAACATTTATATAGCCCTTACTACCAGCCAAAAACTATGCTAAGTGCTTTGTAAATATAAAAATAAGAGCCTGGAAAAGACAAGCTTAGGGATTACTGATGAAAAAAACAAATAAGAAGCAGGGAGTAAGCTAGATTTCCATGACAATGGTTGTGAGCATATCAAGGACAAACAAATCTTGAATTTGCAAGCTCGATCTTGAAACACAGGTCCAAGGGAACCATTTGAGTAAAGTTAATGTTTTAACCATATTTATGTATAATGCTGATAGATATAAATGAATACACTTATTTAGTACTACTGTTAGGCCAATTTCCTATCCACTTATATTCCCAGTAAATGACAGAGGAGACATATGTTCAAGGAAGTTATGACATAGTAATAGAACAAAATGAACACACTTGAGAAGACAACCATAGGTCAATAGTCATTCTAATCCCAGCTAGAGGGAATCCCTATAACCATACCTAACAAATGAGCAGCCATTCTTTGCCCAGAAACCTCCAAAAATAGAGAAGCCCTCCACTTAGCCAAGGAAGTCCACTGCACTTTGAGAGAGCTCTGGTGGTAAGGAAGTTGTCCTAACTCCAGCCAAAAACTATCTCAATAATCTTCATCTATTGCTCTATTTTCTGCTATTGTTAGTCAAGTAGAACATATCTCCTTCCTTTTTCCAAATAATAGGGATGGGTCAGAGCCAAAACTACTCAAAACTGCCTACCCAGCTAAGAAATGTGGAGCAATAAAACCCTAATTTGTAGACTTTTTTTTTGTTTGTCCTCTGCAAAACAAACAAACAAAACAAAACAAAACAAAAAACATCCAGTCAGATCCACAATACATTGCAAAGACTTTGGTTTCCTTATCTGGATGAAAATACTTCCTGGCTTCTTCCTTCTCTCTTACAATTTACAACCTTGTAGACTGTTAGCCAAGTCCCAAATTTTCAGTATATAAAGATCTTCCCAAACTATTTCAAACTGCTAGACTCTCTTTTCAGAGTAGTTCATCAATCAACAATGGTGTAAATAAACTTTTTTGTGACTTTTAAGATAATCTCTTTGAATTATTTCAAACTATGAACCATATTTCTCACACACTTCAAAAGCCTTTCAAAAACCTGAAAACAGAAATCATATACTCAGTTCCCTAATCCAACCACTAGTCAAGTCTTCTCTTTTCTATGCTAAATTTTCCATGTCCATAGGAGCAAATTCTTTCCAGTTCAAATACAAAAACCAGAATTAAGTTCCGAGAGAGCAGGGGCTTTGCTTCTTTTCTGTATCACCATTGCCTAGCATACTGTTTCACATAGTAGATACTAAATAAATGTTTATTGACTGATTGGAAGTCTTTACAAAGAAGACAAGATTTGATCCATGAAGGATCTAAGTAGATGTGATGAGAAGTAAACTGAGGTTCTAAACCAAGATGGGTCAGTTCCTTTTCTCTCTCTCCTTCCTTCCCCAAAGTAACCAAGGGCGGAGTTCGGCAGCAAAGGAATTTGCTACTTAAGGCTGTATGGAAACAAAGTCTTTATAGATAGTAAAGGGATAGACAGGCATTTGGCCTTCAGGAAGACCCAAAATGCCTGAAAAGGGGGATGTCAGTTGACGGGCATTTGGCTGGTATATACCAAATGCAAAGATTTCATTTTTCAGCCTTCCTTACATATATACATGACGACTGGAGTCATCAAAACAATGTTTGCACAGAGATGTTATCAAAAGGTTCTGGAGATATTTGTCAATAATACAAGAATTCTCTGTTGTTGTAAATAAGACAAAAATTCTCTATTATCTCCTTCAGTCTATCCCAAAAAAGGAATTTCCTGTTGGTATTTTTGATCTTAAGCTATCTCCTTTCCAAATCTCATCAGATGGAGAAGAAGAAAAAGAGCAAAGTATGAGTAAAAGTTGAAGGAAACAAGCAAAAGAAGAAAAGAGGGGTAAACTATAGAGTAGATCACACAATAGTGAGAATCCTCATCTGGCTGAAGAGAAGAATTAATAGTGGAAAATAAGACTGAAGATGCAGCTTACAAGTTTGGTAGGTATTGCAAATTGGCTATTATCTTGTAAATGAAATAGGATGATATGGAAGTTATTCATGCATTTGTTTTTACCAATATTTTAGTGCCTTCTCTAAGCTAAGTATTCTGTTGGGGGCTTTAAGCAAAGGTGGAAAAAAACTACAAACATATATCAGATTTCCTCCACTCTAGAGAAATTCTCCCTATAGTAGGGATAAGGATGTTTACAAATAATCATAATTCAAGGAATTAAATGCTATAGAGATTCAGAGGAAATAGATTATTCCTAGTTGGGGTTGTAAAGGGCTGAAACTCTTAAAAGGTATACTTGAATTAGACAACTGAGCACTTAAGGCTAATTACCTATTAGGCAATGACTCTATTAGCATATGTTTGGAAAAATGGCCCTTCTCATTGTTTGGTACAGGCTCAATGTTAGGTGTATACAGATAATCATAGGCAAGGATTAGAAGGTGGGGTGAGACAAGTGAGACTCACTTTGCAGCAGAACTAGGAGGAGAGAAATTAGTGGTGAGCTTTGTGGTAGTTTGTCTGTCTCCTTCACTTCTCCCCCTAAAGACCAAGGACTTTTACTTATCCTCACTCTGGCTGATCCAGAGGCTTCCAGGAAGCTAGCCTGTACTTTACATGGGGTGATCAGAGAAGTTTCATGAAAGAGAAGGTGGCATATGAACTACACCTTGCAAGATATATTAATTAAAGTGATAGAATGGAAGTCAGAGGGAATGGCTATCTTAAGAATGGCAGGCAAAAGGAATGGCTATCTCAGTGTAAGTCTGCAAAGTAACAGCTCTTTGAAGATTCAAATGTTTCATATGAGGGGAACTGGCCCATATGTCTGAATATCATGCAACCAATTAACTGAAAAAATAAAGTTTTCCTATTTTTCATGGCAAGTAAATGAAGCACCAAAGCAATTCAATAAGCTCATTTCATTACATATGTACAATATGTTGCTGAAAATGAAAGGAAAGAAGATGATGTTAGGGAAATGGTTTTTATTTGTAAACACATTTATTACCATTTGTAACACCTTTCATTGTGATAAAAACAAAATATCTATCCCAATCAATGATTGATAAATTAATGACACTATCAACAATACCACAGAGATTTTTTTGACAGTAAAAAGCCTATCCATAACATTAATATTGTGGTTATTGAAATTAAAAATATGAAAATGGTATTGGCTAAAGCTGTGAGTAACAGCTGACAGTTACAGAATAATGGTTTGAAGTTAATAAGGTTACATTTATATCCCTTCAAGCACGACACTTCCATATAAAGTAAAAGGGTAGTCTATGAGTGGCAAGACATCATTCATAGTCGAGAAAGATGAGAACTTTAGTATCCTACATGTATAAATTGACAATGTGACAAAAACAACCAATTCTGATCAAACCTTTGGATGCATTAAATGAAACATAGTATTTAGAATATGAGAGATAATACTCTATATACTTGTCCAGATTAAACCCTATCCAGAGTACTAGTTCACTAATAGGCATCACATTTTTGGAAAGTGGCTGATCAGCAGGACCATGTCTAATAGCTGCCTTACAAGGAAAAGTTGCAAGGACTGATTGCGTAGCCAGGAGGAAAACAGATTTACAACTATCGTAAAAGCAGTCTTCAAGTATATGAAGAGTTGTCCAGTAAAAGAGAGATCAAACTAGTTTTTCTGAATGACCTCTTGTCAAGAATGTTATAAAGTTACATCCTTGCTTAGATATTCAACTCAATCAACAATTATTAAGAACTTATTTTGTGCCAGGTACTAGAGAAACAAATTAAAAAATAACTCCTGCCCTCAGGCAGCTTGCTTTCTAATGAATATATAGGTAATTAACAGTAAATATGAGAAATTTGAGAAGGAGAACACTAACTAGAAGAATGAACAAAAATCTAGCCATAAAAAAGACTCTGAGGCAGTAGAAATCTGTGAAAAACAAAGTAAGCCATTTGGGCTGTAACAGTGAGTTCTTTTTATCACTCCTTCCCCTTTTTCTGAACCGACCTCCTTCCCTTTACCACACCCCCCTTTTTTTCTTTTATATCAGTAAAATCAAATTATCCTTGAGTATTTTTTATATACCCACAACAAAGTTACAGTTCTCAAGGGTTCTGTGTACCTTTTTCTGTTTCTCTTCAGTCTTGTGGATGTAGATCAAATTTTTTGTTTAAGTCTGGTTTTTTTCTTAGAAACATATAGAATTCCTCTGTTTCATTGAATGACCATCTTCTTCCATGGAAAAAGATGCTAAACTTAGCTGGGTAGTTCATTCTTGGTTGCAGTCCTTGATCTTTTGCCTTTCGGAATATCAGGTTCCAGGCCCTTCTATCTTTTAATGTGGAGGCAGCCAGATCTTGGGTGACCCTTATTGTGGCACCTTGGTATTTAAATTGTTTTTTTCTAGCTGCTTGCAGGATTTTCTCCTTTGTGTGGTAATTCTGCAGCTTAGCCACAATATTCCGTGGTGTTCTTTTTTTAGGGTCTATTTCAGAAGGAGTTCGATGAATTCTTTCCACATCTACTTTCCCTTCTGTTTCTATTATCTCTGGACAGTTCTCTTTGATAATTTCCTGTAAAATAGAATCTAGGCTCTTTTTTTGGTCATAGTTTTCTGGAAGTCCAATAATCCGCAGATTATCTCTCCTAGATCTATTTTCCAGGTCTATAGATTTTCCCAGTAAGTATTTGACGTTGTTCTCCAGCTTCTCATTTTTTTTGTTTTGTTTGACTGATTCTTGGGTTCTCTGTGAATCATTCATTTCTATTTGTTCCATCCTGACTTTTAAGGAGTTATTTTCTTCTTTCACAGTTTTTAGTTCTTTTTGTAAATGCCCAATTTCGTTTTTAAATGAATTATTTTGCTCTATTGAGTTTTTTTCCATTTCCCTAATTTTTTTTTTTGAGAATTATTTTCTTTTTCCAATTCAGAAATTCTATTTTCTTGAGACTTTTTTATCTTTTCCAATTCAGAAATCCTACTTTCCTGTGTTTTTTTAACCTTTTCTAATTCACTAATTTTGTTTCCCTGCATCTCCTGTGAATTCTTTATTTTTTCCAACTCCAATTTCAGGACATTGTTATTCTCTATCATAACTTCCCTTTCTTTTCCCCATTTTTCTTCGATCTCCCTCAATTTCTTAAGAGCTTCTTCTAGGAGAGAGTTATGTGATGGGGGGCAGGAATCGTTCCCCTTTAGGTTGTTATCTGATTCTCTGCTGTCAACTTCCTCGGGGTTGGACACCCGCTCTTTCTCTGTATAGAAGGAATCTATAGTTTTTCTAGCTTTTTTGCTCATACTTAAAAAAAATCTTTTGGGGTCTGTCTCTGGGGTAGGAAATTATTTACTTCTTTACCAGCTTCCTCCCAGACTGGATGGATGCAGCGGCTCCTGAGCCTGAGCTAAGAGAGAGCTCTGGGAGAGAATTCCCCACCCCCTCCCTGGGAGTGCCTCAGAGGTGATTAGCACTACTGTGCTTCGAGGGCGTAGAATAGTGAAGACTGCAGGAAGCCCAGGCTATGTGTCCGGGTGGGGAGTGGATGTTTGCAGCAGGTGACGTGAGAAGCCCCTGTGCTCAAACTGGAAGTGTCTGCCAGAAACCGCGGTCCCTAGTTCAAAGGTTCCGCTTCTCTGGGACTTCCTGGAGCTGAGTTCCACTCCCTCCAGCTAAGCTAGGCAGTGTGTGTTGCCTTGGGCCGTATCCACCCACTTGTCAATCTCTTAACTATTCTCAGGAGGTAGCTGAGGCCACACCCCCTGGTGCCCCGAGTCCACAGAGTCACCCCCAGGGTCCGGGGAAAATCTAATCTGAGTTTTAAAATATTTTGGCTTTCTCTTCTGAACTGCTAAATAATTAGCAGAGAAGAGCTAACAGCCTGTGCCAGATTCCTTTACCTCAGTGGCTTCTCTGATCCCAGAGCCCCTCCCAGCGCAATGGGCGCAGTGTGCCCCTACCCCACCGTCTGTGCTGGTCTTTCTTATTCCTCCCCTGAGAACTGACCTTTCCTGTTGAAACTCCAGATTCTCTTCAGCTGGTAAGTCGTGCTTCCAGTCCTTGTGGTATCTATCAGTCCTGAGCTAATTTTGAGACTTAATTTATCTAATTGGTTGTGAGGGAGTGAGGACGTTCACTGAGTCGTGTGTTTCCTCTCCCAACAGTGAGTTCTTGAAAGGGTTAATTAGGTATGAAGTATTTTTGGAAAGATAGACTAGAGCCAGATAGAAAATGGCTTTAACTGCCAAACTGAGAAATTCTTCTATTGCTTTTAGAATAAAATATAGTAACTCAAGCTATAGATTGCACTAGATGATCCAACTCTGAGATTTTATGATTCCATGGCAAAGATCATCTTTTTTCCCCCTTCATTTATAGACTTAAAAGAAAAATAAGAGCTTCATATCAGTTATTTTTGCTACAGTTTTAATAGTATAATCTCAGATATTGTGAAAGATTTCACCAGATCATAGAGTAAAAAGCTAAATAAATTACACATGAAAGAATTGTATAGAAAAACTACACTGTGTTTTTTCTATTGCTTCTATGGCAGAGCAAGATCAAAGTAATAAAAACACTAATACAATACTTATTTGGGGAAAAAAGATGAATCTATTTAAATATTCTATTAATGGTATTACTGCCTAATGTTCAATCCATTAGTGATCACTACTCAACTTCTGCCAAGCTTATTGCTATGACTAGGCTTTCAAATTATGTCCATAGGGTGATGGGATAGAGTCTCAGAAGTGCTACGTCAGGGCTGTCTCTTAAAACTGCATCATCATAGTCTCAGCCCTTATCAGAAAACTGAGCCTTTGCCATGGGGCACAAAACACCCTGGAAAAGTGCAATAACATACTTAATGATCCATTTCTTTGAAGGTCAACATAAACCATGCAACAAACACAGACTTGCCTCCATCAGGCAATTCTTCCTCAGGAGATCCAGACAAAGAAGTACCCTTTCCAAGCCACATTCATTTATAGATACCAAGCTTAGTTAACTTGAACTCCACTCCTCAAATATCCTGGCTATTTTAACCCCTGGTTAAATAGTGCAGACTGCCATTTTCTAAGCAAATCATGACCCTCTCTACTTTTTCTCCAAACTTAGCACTGACTGAGCTGGCCACCATCTCCTATCATGCTTTTGCTTGTCCCTCTTAATAATTCTAACATTTTAAATGATATTTTATCCTGAGTATGTCAGAAGAATTTGTTGGAATAGATATTTAGTCAATGAGATAGTTAAAAAAAAGTGAGGAAGGTGGAGAGGCACAAAAAAGCCCTGAAAATCTTTAACTGCCATTTGAGAAACTCCTCCCTGTTCCTTCTTCCTCATTCACATACACCCAAAATATTGTGAATCAACTGATACTGATAGAAAAGAGAAAATAAAAGTCTGTGCAGCTTTCAAATTTATCCTCCTCAAAAAAAAAAAAAAAATATATATATATATATATATATATATCCCTTAACTACACTGTCATTATATAAGAAAGTGAAAATACAAGTATTGATATCTTTGATCAGTTATCATGTCAAAACCAAAGTTTATCAGGCCTCTCTTGCTGTAGATTCTGCCTTTAATTGACAGTATTTATGGTCAATTTCTCCAATGCTGACAGGATGCAATTCTATCCAAAAGGCTAGTCCTTTGGATTTCCTCCAGTAGACAATGTGAGGACTTGAAGGCAACATAGTGGAACAAAGACTGAACTTGGAGCCAAGAAAGATCTGTTTGAAACCTCCATTCAATTTTGAATTCAGCTCTAGAGCATGTAGAAAATCTAGTCTAAAGAGTCAACTAAAAATTAATTGAAATAATTTCTTCAAACTTGAAGGATATATAGATAAATCAATACAAATCTGTAGCATTTCTAGAAAATGCTAGTCAAACAAGCAGAAAAAGAAAAATACATTTCACTTAAATTGTACTACAGAAAGTATAAAATACTTGGAAAATCTATCTTGTAAAAAGAACATGAGAAATATAGAAATATAAGCATAAATAATTTTATGTAAATACAAACTTAGGGGCAAGCTAGGTGGCTCAGTGGAGAGTGTATCAGGCTAAAGTCAGGAAGACCTGAGTTAAAATTTGGTCTCAGACATTTAATATTTCCTAGCTGTGTGACCCTGGGCAAGTCATTTAACCCCAATTGCCTCAGGAAAAAAAATCAGATATGGTGAAAGACAGACATAGAATGTTATACATACTTTTAAATGTGTTAATTGAATTATAAATTTCCCATTTCATTTTGCTAGAAGAGACTTCTTGCAAAGTGGGAATAATCTGTGTTTTCAATGTAAAGAAAATGTCAAGAAAACTTCCTAAAAATAAATTTTGCATTCAGCACTTAATTTAATCCCAGGCAAATCAATAAAACACTTTTTATCTGTAAAATGTGGATTAAAACATTTTCTAAAAATTCTTGATAGAGTTTTTGAGAAGTTCAAATAATAATATATATAAAACACTTTGTAATTGTAACCCTTAAAGCATTATGTAAATTTCAATTACTACTATTACCTCATACTACCATGATTATAATCAAATGGCCACAAACTAAACTGGTTTGGTTTTCAAATTTACAAATTTCTTTCTTCTAAGGAAATGTTGTTCATCCCTACAGCTGTCTATCAGATTCCCTCCCAAGAAACATGCACCTGGACACAGCCTTCTAATTTCAGCTTGCTTTTTCACCTTTTAAAAAAAATTCCTAGTTTTGTCAAAATAATAGGATGATCCAGGGAATAAAGCCAAGATGGGAGATGCTCTCCCAAATTCCCCTTCAAACATTTTAAAATAATAACTCAAAATGAATTCTGGAGTGGCAGAATCAACAAAGAAATAGGGTGAAATAAATCTCCAGCCTAAAACAACTGAAAAGATCAGTGTAAAAGTCTGTTGTACCAAGATGAAAGTAGAGCACAATTCTGTACAGGCAATTCCCAGGCAAGGCAACAGTGGGCCTTTGGGGCAACTGAATCAGCACCACAGTGTCTATACCTCTCAGCCCACAAACAACCCATCAGAAGGTTACAGAGATTCCTTTGCTGACACAAGATAAAGGATGCTGTTGCATTGTCTGGTACATAGATCTGGGTCTCAGTCCCATGGAAGAGCACCAGCACACCAGAATTGTTGATGACAGGGGAGTGGAGAGAATATAGAGCAGTAATAACTGTAATAATACTCAGGAGGATGAGGAAGAAGTTAGATCAGGAGAATATGGTTATGATAACTATAAGTTCGCCTAGCAGGTTGATGGAGGGGGGTTGGGCTAGGTTTGCTCATAATTCCTGGTTATAATTCCAGGGCAGAAAAGAGTGCTTATGGTCACTCACAGACCAGAGCACAGGCTGAAAGTAAACACATTTCAGATCATACTACCTTGGAAGAACTGAAAATTTACAGATCCTGAGAACAGGCTCTCAAAACAGTTGCACAAAAAACCCCCTGAAGCTTAAGACAGATTCCTTAGCATGCTGAAAGTAGAGCCCAACTTTAACATCAAATTAAAAGTCAAGAAAGAGGCTAGAAAAATAAGCAAACAATAAAAAAAAAAAATCCTAACTATAAAAAAGTTGCTATGGTAACAGAGAAAATCAAAACACAAAATTCAGAAGACAACAAAATCAAAACAGCCACAGCCAAAGCCTAAAAAAAAAAAAAAAAAAGTGAATTGGTTTCAGGATTGTAAAGAATTCCTGGAAGGCCTCAAAAAGAATTTTTACAACTCAAAATGAAGGAGATAGAAGAAATATTGGAAAATTATAATAATGAAAAAGAATCAACAGCTTGGTTAAAGTAAACATAAAAATACTGAAAATTATACTTTAAAAATAGAATTCATTTAATAATAACAGGCACAAAAATCCATAGAAAAGAAAAACTTCAAAAGTAGACTTGGCCACCTGGAAAAAAAGGCACAAAAATTCAATGAATAAAATTAACTTAAAAAAAAAAAAAGAAAAAGAAGTATCCAAATGAAAGAGATGGTACAAAATCTCACTGAAGAAAATAATTCCTTAAAAATCAGAATTGGGAAAGCAGAAGCTAATGACTTCATGATGTATCACAAAATAGTAAAACAAAATCAAAAGACTGAAAAAAATAGAAGAAAATGTGAAATCACATCAGAAAAATAACTAACCTAAAAAACATGCTAAGGAGAGATAATTTAAGAATTACAGGACTACCTGAAAGCCATAATCACAAAAAAGAACCTAGAAATCATCTTTCAAGAAATTATAAAGGAAAACTGTCCCGATCTCCTAGAACCAGACAGTATTATAGAAATTGAAGAAATCCACCAACTTCCAGCTGAAAGAGATGCCAAAATGAATGAACGAGATGAGGTGAGATCTTTCAAGTCAGTTGTGAAAATCGAGTAAGGCCAGAGTCTGAGTAGGCCTTAAGGTCTTTTAGCATTGATTCAAGGGCATACTTAAGTCCCTTTCCTGCTATATTCCCATGACATCATTTTCTCCCTATTTCAATCAAATATGGGCAACTATGTATTTATTGGTTCAATTTCTTGGGTAGTTCCTGTGTTTAGAATGTAAGACCCTCAGCCAATGAGGGTCAGTGGTGGGAGGGGTGTTTGCATTAGGGATTAAAGTGTCTAACTTGCCCAGAAAGGTGCCTTCCTCCCTTTGATTAACTGCTCGATGGGTGGAATGCCCGGTTCCCTCGAGAACATACAATAAACTTTGGCTTTGCTCCTAGAGATCTCTCCAGCTTTTTATTAAATGGTGACCCCTCACCATTTCTGAGCCACACAGTTTTGGGGGCTCATCCGGGATCATATGACTTGGTGAATAGGCGAACTCTTGGGTGCTAGTGGGATGGCACCCTGCCCTGATTTAAGCAGCCTGCCAGCATCCAGGGGCTTCTCTTTGCTCCCCAAGATAAAGTGGGCCCAAAGTGGAGAAACTCAGGGTAAAGCCAAAGGGAGAGATTCTGGGATAAAAATTCTGACTGGTTTGGTGTGAGGACAGATTAGTCAAGCAATTTGTCGCGCAGCAACTCAGAAATGAGCCCCTTGAGTCAAATTACAGACTCTGGAGGGGTGCTCTGGGTGGGATAGAATAGGCCTTCTTGGGTGACTGAGATCAATTGGTGATAATTGATGTGTATGGGCATTTTGGAATTTAGATTCCATCCAAATTCAATGGGTGTGGCCCAGTCCCAGCCAACCCTCGAAGAGAGAAATGAAAAAAAAAAATCAGAAAATACCAGTAGATAGTGCCTTGGGAAATAAATTAATGGGAATAAACTGCCAAAATATAAAGGAAAAAGCAAGAAAAAGATGGTAAGGTATTGTTGTTTTGTCTGAGGTAACAACTTTATGGCTCCCTTGAGGACTGAGTGTGCCAAAAACTAAATTACTAAATTTGTATGTTAATAGTAAAGAATCTGTTAGTCCAGAGGAAGTCGTAAATGCTGGACTATAGCTTTCCAGGGCCCCAATGATGTTAAGTAAGAATCAAAGTGAAAAAGGCATAAAGGAGGAGACTTGAAAGATACAGCAATGGGACCCATTGTTATCTTGCCCTCCTCTATACTTAGCCGCACCTCAGGACTTAATTCAGCTTGCCCCTCCAGGGGCTCTGAAGGCACAGGAGGACTTACTTCAATTAACACCACTTGTATTGGCTCTCCCCACCTTGGAAAAACCTTTCCACCTGTTTGTCAATGTTGAAGGAGGGTGGCTCTGGGAGTTCTTGCTCAAATAAGAGAGGGGCAGAGAAGCCCAGTGACTTTCCTTTCTGAAGTATTGGATCCGGTAGCCAAAGGATGGCTGTACAAGCAGTAAATGCTACCGCTCTCTTGGTAGAAAAGAGTAGGAAGCTCACCTTTGGAGGCAGTCTTATAATAAGTCTCCCAAACCAAGTAAGGATAATACTAAATCAGAGGACTGGGATATGGCTCACAGATTCCAGAATTTTAAAATATGAGGCAATACTATTAGAAAAGGATGATCTGGTAATCACCTAAGATAATAATCTTAATCCTGCCTCCTTTTTGTCCCCTGGAACAAAATCATCCCTCAGAGAGGAGCATTGTTGTTTAGAATTAATTGCTTTTCAAACAAAAGTAAGAGAAGATTTACAAGAATAGCCAATACCTGAGAGAGTAAATTGGTTTATAGATGGCTCTTCTAGGATGGTAGATGGGAAAAGGAAAAATGGATTTGCTATTGTGCATGGAGATAGAACTTCCACTGTTACCGAAGGTAGTCTACCTGCCCATTGGTCAGCTCAAACTTATGAATTGAATGCTTTAAATCAAGTGTTGAAGTTATTGAGGGACCAAGATTGGAATATATACATTGATTTGAAATATGCCTGGGGTATGGTGCATATATTTGAAAAACTTGGGAAGAAGAGGGTTTGTGAATAGTAAAGATAAAGAACTGATCCACCATACATTAGTCAGAGAGACACTGGAAAACATTATGGCTCCTAGGAATATAGGGATGGAATGTGAAATTATGTTACAAAAATTTGAAGAGATCTCAGTGTATAAATAAGAGGAGGGACTGAATGAGATGAGGTGAGATCTCTCAGGACAGTTGTGAAAATCGAGTAAGGTTTTATGTACTTCAGAGTTTGAGTAGGCCTGAAGGTCTTTGAGCATTGATTCAAGGGCATTCTTAAATCCCTTTCCTGATATACTCCCATGACATCATTTTCCCCCTATTTCAATCAAATATGGGCAACTATGTATTTATTGGTCAAGTTCAATTTCTTGGGTAGTTTCTGAGTTTAGAATGTAAGATCCTCATCCAATGAGGATGAGGATCAGTGGTGGAAGGGGGTGTTTGCATTGGGGACTATATAAGTATAAAACCTGTCCTAAAAGGTGCCTCCTTCCTTTGATTGCCTGCTCAATGGGTGGGATGTCCAATTCTGGAAAGAATGTACAATAAACTTTTGTTTTGCTCCTAGAGATCTCTCCAGCTTTTTTTTTTTTAAATGGTGATCCCTCATCATTTCTTAGCCATACAAAAGTGTCAAGGACAAAATACTACAAGGAGCCAAAAAGAAGTAACTCAAGTATCATGGAGCCACAGTCAGAATCATGTAAGATTTAATAGTATCTATAATAAAGAAATGATATTCCAAAGGGCAAAGCAGCTAATATTACAACCAAGAATCACATACCCCCACAAAAATTGAGAATAACCCTTCAGGGGGGAAAAATGGGTATTCATTGAAACAGAGGATGTCCAAGCACTACTTTTGAAAGACAAAAGCTGAATAGAAATCTGATTTTCAAATTTAAGACTCAAGAAAGATAAAACAGGAAAGAAAATTATAAGGGACTCAAAACTATTTACATTTCTACATGAGATGACACTTTCTCATTATTAAGGCAATTAGAAATAGCATCAGACAGAAGACATAGGTGTGAACTGAGTATGATGAGGTGGTATCTTAAAAAATAAAATTAAGGGATTAGCAAAGAATAATATCCTGGGAGGAAATGAAAAGGAAAAGTAGAGTGGGATAAAATATCTCACAAAGGAGAGGTTTAAAAGAGCTTTTATAGTGAAGGGGAAGTTAGGGGAAGTGGCAAAGGGAGGGGAGAGCACTTGAACTTTACTTTCATTGGAACTGGCTCAAAGAGGGAATCACAAATATACTCAATTGGAAACAAATGTATCTACAGAAAAGTAGGAGGGGAAGGGGATAAGAAAAGTAGGGAAGTGATGCTGATAGAAGGAAGACCAATGGGGAAGACAGTAATCAAAACATTTTTTGAGAAAGGACAGAGTGAAAGATGAGAATAAGTAGGATAAACAGAGGGGAAATAGGATGGGGGAGAAGGGGATACACATTTAGTAATCATAACTGAAAATATTTTTACAGAAAGTTTCTCTAAGGCAATTTTTCTCAAATATATAGAAAAGTGAGTCAAATTTGTAAAAATTAGAGCCATATCCCAACTGATAAATGGTCAAAGGATATAAATGGGCATTTTTTCCAATAATGTAATGAAATCTACATAAAGTGACAGGAAAAAATATTCTAACTTACAACTTGTTAGAGAAATACAAATTAAAACTACTCTGAGATACCACCTCACACCTAGCAAATTGCATAATATGACAGAAAAGAAAAGGGGATTAGAAAAACAGAGACTGAGAGTTGCAAATGACTCCATCATTTGGAAAGCAGTTTGGAACTATGTCCATAGGGCTATAAAACTATACATACTGTTGGCCTAGCAAGATACTAGGTCTGTATTCCAAAGCAATTAAAAACAAAAAGGAAAAGGACCTATATATGTGTATATATATATATATATATATATATATATATGAAATATTTATAGTAGCTCTTTTTGTGGTGGGAAAGAATTGAAAATTGAAGGGATGCCCATCAATTGGGGAATGGCTGAACAAGTAAGTAGTGGTATATGGTTGTGAGGGAATATACTATAAGAAATGACAAGCAGAATACTCTAAGAAAAATCTAGAAAGACTTATACTAATGCAAAGTGAAATAAGGACATTATACACAATAACAATAATGTTGTATGATGATCAACTGTGAATGACTTAGTTTTTCTCAGCAAAATGATGATCTAAAATAATTCCAAAGAACTTATAAAGAAAAATGTTATCTCCAGAGAAAAGACTATAATTTAAATACAGATCAAGGAACACTTTTTAAAAAAATTTTTCTTGATGAGTATTTTAGGAGGAAGAGTTCCATAACATGATTTATATGGAAATATATTTTACATGACTATATCTATATCTATCTACATATCCCTTCTTAGTGAAGGATAGAAGCACAGAGGGAGAGAATTAATTTGCTATTGAAATTTTTAAAAAATGAATGTTTAAATTGTTTTTAGATGAAATTGGCAAAATAAAATAACATTTTACTAAAAAAATTTTTAAAAGAATGATTTATAAAGGTAGAAACCACTATTTCAAAAGAAGCAGGAGTTGGGGGGGATTCTTTAAGAAAATGTAACAGTCATCTTCTAGTCAAACTTCTCAGATCCCATCTATTTCAGCAAAACCCTGACGTTCACATTAGACAGAATAATAAATGATAGTTGCTCGGAAAAAAAAAAAAGTGGGAATTCATTTAAACTTTTATGTTGAACATTTCCAAAATACAATGTTATTTGTGTTTTACTATTTTGGGGCAGGGGTTGAGGGTTGGGGTGGGTTAAGTAACTTGCCCAGGGTCACACAGCTAGTCCCTGTTAAATGTCTAAGGACAGATTTGAACTCAGATCCTCCTGATGCCAGGGCTGGGGCTCTATGCACTGTACCATGTAAGCTGTTTAAAGGAAATAATGCCTACTATTTTATTTTTAAATAACCATCTCTGTTCTTACTAAATCAGGTTTGTATTACAGAATCAGACTCATAGAATTGTAAGAAAATTTAGAGGTCCTCTCATCCACCCCTTGGGAAGGTAGGTGGTTTAGTGGATGGACTTGCAGTCAGGAAGACTCATCTTCCCATGTTTAAATCTGGCTCTTTGACCCTGAACAAATCACTTAACCTTATTAGCCTCAGTTTCCTCACATGTAAAATAAACTAGAGGAGGAAATAGCAAACCATTTCAGTATCTTTGCTAGGAAAATCACAAATAGAGTTAGCAAGAGTCTAACCTTTTCCTGAAACATGAATTACTTCTCTAAAACTTCCTGCAAGTATGCCATCCATTCTCTGAACGTCTTCAAGAATAGGGAAATCATCTACTTCACAAAAATCACTTAATCTTTTTTTTTTTTTTGGACAGTCCCTATGGTGAGGAAGTCCTTCCTTAAAATGAGCTAAAATCTACTTGCCTATAATTTTCACCTAATCCTAATTCTGTTCTTGGGGGAGGTGAAGAGAACCAATTTTAATCTACCTAATTTACCTGCTCCCTAGAAACACATTAGGAGATTTCAGTGTGGATGATCTTCTTGGGGTAGGGTCACTAACTGTGAATGAGAGTTTTCTATTAGAGTGAGAAGTTCTTAAATAAAAAGATTTTATCAATTTCTCCCATACATAACTATTTCTAAATATACTAGCAAGGAGCTCTCCACATGAATAATCATTTGATAATTCACAATCTAAACTAGGGAAATTAAAAGGACTTGGTATGTGTCCAAAGAAGATTTATTTGACACAGAAGATACTTGATATAGAGAAATGAGGTTCCAGGATGATGTAATCTTCCAAATCTTTGTGCAAATGGGACAATTCCTCCAATATATATTTAGATCTAACAACTTACTCTGTACCACACCACATCCCCATTCATTATGAAGTTATAATTCAGTAGACCTCAGTTAATTTGGAGCAAAAAACAAAAAAATCAAGCAATTAAAATTACATAAGTATATAGGACAATAGCTAATTAATACGACATGCACAAATCTTTTGGGGAGTTGCCTTCAAAGTGTCTGGCCATGACAAGAGGATGCTCTAGAATTGTATTCTGAAGCAAGGATCAAAGGCTTTCAGGTGAAGGTGCTGATATATTTCCTCCTTGGGATTCTACATATGAATGCTAACTCTAACTCTATAAACCAAATAAAAATAAATATCCAAAAAATAAACATCTAAAACACAAAGATCTCAATATGAATAAAATGGCTTTAATTATTAATACACTTTTGTGCCTCTGTATATATATGCATATTTATTTGTATATATATACATATATGTATACACATATAAATATGGGTGTTCATATATTCTCTGTTCTCTATCAAGCAATATCAAGTCACTTACATTCCTCAAAGGAAGGATAACACTTGCAGTTACAAAATTCTAAGAAGCAAACATATCTTTTTATATGTATATATATATAGATATATATATAGATATATAGATATAGATATATCTATATAGATATATCTATATCTATATATATCATGAAAAACACATTATAGCAACCACATATCTAGAAGGTATAAGCAAAGTGCAGAAGCCCTAATTCATAGGGCCCTGTAACACTCCTTGATACTTTCTCATCCAGTGTAGTTCAGACCAAAGGCATTTCTTTAAATTTTCTAATAGGATAACACTGCCATAATATATGTATACCATTCCAACTATTCATCTATTACTTGGCTCTTGTTACATGACCAACCCAGTCATAATTCTAGTTAAATATTTCCCTCATTTATTTTCCATCAATGACACTGCTGCAGCCTCCTTTTATCCAATGTGTTTCTCATTATTACCTTTTACCTGCAATTCTTACACTACAGAAATTATTGTTGTTCTGGGATTCAGTCAAAGAGCATCACCAGGAACTGGATGTTTCAAAGTTCAGACTGTATTTGGGAGCAATTTGAATTATTTTCTATAAGATACCTCACACTCTGAAGGTTGTGAATATGTTTCAAAGTCTTCTTTCCTTCATACTAAACATCCTCAGCTCACTCAACTTATGCTCCAATTACATGGTTTCCATTTTGCTCAGGAACACTCCAGCCTATAATAAAGGGAAAGAACTAAGTACAACATCCAACTTGTCTAATAAGGGCATTTCCAAGAACTACCATTGCCTATATTCTAAAATGTGTTAGCTAAAAAAAAAGAAAAGAAAACCTAACACCTACTGAGTCATCTCATTTCACTGAAATCCTCAGGACCTTCTTGTATTCTAAACATAGCTCCACCAAACTGAACTTATATAGCTCATTTTTTTACCTAAAATAAGTTAGCCAGAGTTTCAACATTTTTGGACACCAATTCTGTGACCTTATTATCATTGTTAGTGTCACCTATAAATTTGAGAAGTCTATCTTTATCCAAGTAACTGATTTTTTAAAATAAGCCAAATATGACAGGAAAAGATAATGATAAATGTTGGGATGTGGGAAAACTGGGACACTAATACATTGGAGTTGTGAAAAGATCCAACCATTCTGGAGAACAATTTGCAACTATACCCAAAGGACTATTAAATTGTATATATCCTTTGATCCAGCAATTGTTTCTACTGGGATTATATCCCAAAGAGATCTTTAAGGAGGGAAAGGGACCCACATGCACAAAAATGTTTGTGGCAGTCCTTTTTGTAATGACAAGGAATTGAAACTGTGTAGATGCCCATCTATTAGAGAATGGTTGAACAAGCTATGGTATATGAATATAATGGAATATTATTGTTTTGTAATTTTGAAATGACAAGTAGGTTGATTTCACAAAGACCTGAAAAGATTTGCATGAATTTGTGCTAAATGACTGAGTTTGAACCAAGACATCATTGTACACACCAACAACAAGTTTATGTGATAATCAATTCTGATGGATGTGGCTCTTTTCAACAATGAGGTGATTCAAGGCAATTCCAATTGACCTGTCATGGAAAGTTATCTAAATCCAGAAAGAGACTATGGAAATTGAACATGGATCAAAGCATAGTATTTTCATTTTTTATTGTTTGTTTGCTTGGCTTTTCTCATGTTTTGCTTTCTTATTCAGTATTGCAAATATGGAAATGTTTAGAAGAATTGCACATGTTTAACCTTTATTGGATTGCTTGCTGCCTGTGGGAGGGGATAGTGGAAAAGGAGGGATAAAAATTTGGAACACAAAGTTTTGCAAAGGCAAATGCTGAAAACTATCTTTACATGTATTTGAAAAAATAAAAAGGTATTTTTTAAAAAAGCAAATGAAATAGTCCAAAGATGAAAGACCTTCAGCATGAATTAAGTTGGCAATCTATTTGGAAATCCAGTAAAACAAGGTTTGAATATACCACCAATTATATATATTTCTATCTTGTTGACAGTCATATTATGAGAGACCTTTTCAAATGTCTTATTAAAATACAGGTATATACTATATCACATGCATTCTTTTGATCAACCATCAAAAAAGATAATTGTTTGTCCTTGGTTACCCACAGTAAATGTGGGACTACTCACAGTGATCACTGATTCCCAAAGAATAATCCATTCTAGACTTATTATGTAAATTTATGTCTAGGAAGAAGATAAGACTACAATATAAATTATTTAATTTGCCTGGAAAATTTTTTATTTAAATTTTAAGAGATCATATCTATAATATTTTAATTAAAAATACATATGCTTATTTTGTTCAAATTAATATTACCTTTACTAAAGGAAAAAAAAAAACACCATGTGGTTTTAAATTTTTAAAATGTTTCCTATGTCTCCAGCATTTTATAAACCTTAAAAGCATTACATCCCATCTAAGATCAGCAAGAAGCAGGTACAAAAAGAAACCCTTGACCCCTAACCTTTCTGCCAATTCCTCCTTTTCCTTCTACCTCCTGACCAGATAGATATTGATTCTGCCCACATATATTCCCTCTTTCCTAAGGGAAGAAACCCTCCATCCCAATTATCCAACCCGCTCTATCCCCTTCTCAATAGTGGTAGACTGGTGCAGGGTCCTTACACTTCTCTTCTCTTGCTGGATAAACATGGTTGCTTACACCACTATAATACAGAAGACTACCAGGTCTTACCAGCTGTCCTGCAAATATACTCTCAGGACACTTAGGCCTTGCCATCTGCCCAGCAGTTGATCCTTCCAGCATGTATTGTGACCACTGTTTAGAATGTGAGCTCATTGTGAGCAGGGACTTGCCTCATTTTCCTATCTGTACTAGATGACTAGTCCCCAGGATGAGGAGGTATAATCTCTGGACAGAAAACAAAATGACACTATTTACCCTCAGAGAGACAGCCTCACTAGCTTTTAGTCCAAACTAAGGGCCTAACTGACCATATAATAAACTGAACTCCAGTTCTAATCCAGAATTCTTATTTCAAGTAATTTTGTATAATGAAGCCTCATATCCTGAACTCTATGGTACTTAAGAAGGATTTTACAAACAGCCAACAATAAAATTCACTGAAAAATCTAAAATTATTTATTGCAAGTTTTTAAAAGTAGCACAAAAACATTTGGTATAACATATTTGTAATATAATGTACAAGAAGGGCTCGTTGATCTAATTCAATCAATAATCATTGAATTTTTTTTAATCAGCTATCCTGTTTTAAGATTTCTGAAGAATAATATTTCTCTCAGGCATCTTCCTGCCTGGATTTTATCCTTATCAAGCCTATTTAAAATTGTTTCTCACAATCAAGCTATTCTTCAATTGATAGATGGTCAAAGAGTATGAACAGACAATTTGCAGATGAAGAAATTGAAACTATTTTTAGCCATATGAAAAGGTATTCCAAATCATTATTAATTAGAGAAATGCAAATTAAGAAACTCTGAGATATCACTATACACCTCTCAGATCGGCTAAGATGACAGGAAAAGATAATGACAAAGTTGGCGGGGATGTGGGAAAACTGGGACACTGATACATTGTTGGTGGAGTTGTGAACGGATCCAGCCATTCTGGAGAGCAATTTGGAACTATGCTCGAAAAGTTTTCAAACTGTGCATACTCTTTGACCCAGCAGTGCTACTACCAGGATTATATACAAAGAGATCTTAAAGAAGGGAAAGGGACTCATATGTAGTGGCTAGAAACTAGGAATTGAATGGATGCCCATCAGTTGGAGAATAGCTGCATTATGGTATATGAATGTTATGGAATATTATTGTTCTGTAAGAAATGACCAGTAGGATTATTTCAGAAAGACCTGGAGAGACTTACATGAACTGATGCTGAGTGAATGAGCAGGACCAGGAGATCATTATATACTCCAACAACAATACTATATGATGATCAATTCTGATGGACATGGCCATCTTCAAAAATGAGATGAACCAAATCAGTTCCAGTTGTTCAGTAATGAAGAGAAGCAGCTACACCCAAGTGAAATAACTATGGGAAATTAGTGTAGACCACAACAGAGCATTTGCACTCTATCTGCTATTGTCCACTTGCATTTTTGTTTTCCTTCTCAGGTTATTTTTACCTCATTTCTAAATCCGATTTTTCTTGTGCAGCAAGATAACTATATAAATATATTGCATTTAACATAAAAAGATAAAAATAAAATGGTTTCTCACCTACACCAAGACACTAAGTAGATTATACCCTACATTTACTCCTATTGGTCAAATGGCACTTTTTTTTCCTTTTTAAGACAACTGAACTGAAACCTCAAAAGCTTTTGCTGGCAAAACAATAAGAACCATAGATTAGTCTCAATATACAATCAATTCACCTTTCCCCACTGAAACTAAGGAGCTCACCATTATAAACTGCTTTGGAGCTTATGAATCACTTCAATTGCTTATCTAGATTGTAGCAATGAACTGATAAACAAGTTTGGGGTTTTTTTGGCTTGGGATTATTTTTTTTAAGTTTCTGAACAATCAAAAAATGTCCAATTTAACACATTTAAGTCCAAGCTTATTTTTTTTTAAAAGGAAAAACTTCTGGCATGCACTGTCTTATTGCATGCTTACTTTAAACAGAATTCTAACAAGCTCAGTTACTGAAATAGAAAAATGAAAGAAATGGAGTAGTAAAGGGCTATTACAGAAGTAAGATTATCACTAGCAAAAAGTTAAAGCTATAAGAAAGAGAGGAAACAAAAATATCATATGCAAAATAACTCCAAAAAAAAAAAGTAGAATAATATGGAACTAGCATTAGAATTATTAGATTAATAACTTAATAGATTCCAGATGTAGCACTTTTTTTTATCTCAATCTAGTAATGGGTATTGTATCTTTGAGACAATAAAATTAATATGTTCAATATTTCTGTAATAAATTAGGTACATTAAGTATTATACCCAGTTTATTACTCTAATATATTTCTAGCCAAATGTTTTAAGTTTTACTACTTAAAAGATTTAACATTAAGGTATACAGAAAACCTTGGTATCTGGAATGGCATTCTTCTAAGGTTCCAAATGGCTCCAGTAGTTTTTGTTTGTTTGTTTGTTTTTATCTTTACTATTTCTTGTATCATGAAGGCTTCCCTGAAAATCCTACAACTATCTAGTTCTCAGAAGGAAAACTGACTTCTCCTATAGCAGTCCTTTGGCCAGCTTGGTTATCTTCCTCTACATAACTGCACTTTATCAAGTTCCTTCTTCAATATGACACCCAGAACTAACCCCCCCCCAGACTATTTGGGACAAAAAGACCTACCCAAATTGACTACTCAGAGATCACTCATAGCAGAATTATTTATTAGAATCTCGAGAAGCGGACTCCATCCTGGTCTGTGAGCCAAATTCACAGCAGGAGAGAGCTACTCCCTTGAAAATGTTCACAGCTTTTATACATTCAAACAAAGAACCACCAAAATCCCACTCTCTATATGTTGTGATTGGTCATATAAGTCTATATTCCCCTATTTGGTCAGTGGAATGTAGTAGACAAGGTGATATACAGCCTCTTTGGCCACTTAATGCTTTCTTTGGACAGTGGAATGCAGCCTAGGCCTTATCTAAAATCATGTGACTGGGGCCTATAGGCCTGATCTACGTTAGGTAACAGTCTCTGATCAATATGTGCTTAATCTGTAAATTCTTCACCTTTCCACACAATCCTCCCTGTTGTTCATAAATACACATGTATATATATTTCCTCTTAAAGAACTTACATTGTGTCAAATTTGATTAACAGCTCTCTACACATTGCTTGTTAATCTCATCTGGATCATCCCTTGCTACTGCCTCCCATCCCTCCTTTTGTAAAATCATTAATCAATCACCAGAAACCTGTTCCCTTGTGTATTACTGATCTGTTACTCAAGATCCAGGCCAGAGACAGAGAACAGGAACCCAGGGCCACTGTGTAAGTTGATCAGGTCTCCCATACATCCAACAGTCAGTCAATTTTAAAGCTTGTAGCTATTGTTTGGCTCAGGGTTTAAAAGGGTATTTTCATACCCCACTGCTCTCGAGGTACCAGTACAAAAGGTGTACCCATATAAAATCATACATGCATATACAAGGCACAGTCTCCAACCCTTTGGGTCTGGTTCACATCCCATTCTCCCTACTAGTATATAATACTCCTAATTCCTAACAATACAGTTTAACAAAATGTAATATCTAGTACAAACAAGAATAGTCCTAAGAGAGTTCCCCAAATGAGACAAATCAAAAAAATTTTACATGCACAATTCATCAGTCTTTGCTAAGTTTCCTGTAATTTCAGCTGCACTTTCAATGTTCCTGGATCAGTCTTTACTGCCCACTTCTTGGGGGCATGCATGGGACCTCTGACTCAAGTGGGATGTGTCCAACCTTTCTCTTTGGTGTGTATTGCCGTATCTGTAGTCAACAGGATGTGGAACGGTCCTTCCCAGATCAGGGTCAGCTTGTCCTCCTTCCATGTCCGAACCAGGACCCCCTCTCCAAGCTAGAATTTATGCACTGTGAATCCTAAGGGAGGAGTCTGAGCAATAAACCCTTTTAGTTGTAAAGTTTTCAGATGTTTCAGTAAAGGCATGGCATATTTCCTTAAAAACAAATCCTTGGTCTCAAACATTGGATCCAAGGAGGAATTTTGAATCCCTTTTAGATAAGGGTGACCATACAATAACTCATAAGGTGATAATCCCACATCCCTTTGGGGTTTTGTAGTAATTCTTAATAAGGCAAGGGGAAGGCACTTGGTCCAGGGCAATTGTGTCTCTAACTCCAATTTAGTCAGTTGCTATTTAATTTCCTTATCCATCCTTTCCACTTTACCTGATGAGTGCAGATGCCATGGGGTATATAAGTTTCATGACATTTCTAGAACTTGGGCCACAGATAAGAAGACCTTAGCTATGAAATGGGTGCCTTGGTCTGAATCTATCTGCTCCACCATCCCATACCCCAGAATGATATGCTCAAGGAGTACTTTTACAACTGCTGAGGCAGTTGCCCAGGTAAGGGGAAAGGCCTCCACCCATAAGATCAGATGGTCCACTATGACCAGCAGATATTTGAGACGCCCCAATGATGGCAGCTCGGTAAAGTCTACCTGTATGCTTTGGAAAGGCTTGATACCAGGGAGCCTTCCTCATTTTTAGACTTGCCATTGAGCCGCCCTATTCGTCCTCTGACAAACAGGACACCTGCTGACAAGTTGCCTGCTACTGTGTGTAAGCCAGTGCCACAAACTAAGTCAGCACTCCATCACACGTCTTGGACACCTCAATGACTCCCCTGATGTAAATATTGGAGTACATGTCTCATACCTGCTGTGGTCAGTACCTCTCTGCCGTCAGGGAGGAGCCAGTGCCCTCTTTATCCTCCTGAGCGCCAAAGCTTTGGATTTCCTGCTTATCTTCTGGGGTAAGGGAAGGTGGAGGCATTTGAGGCAGAAATGCCAGAATTAGCACCATCATCTCCTCCATACTTACAGATTCCTCTTCTCCAGCCCATTTCGCCTCCTCATCTGCAAAGCAGTTTCTCCTTGTCTCAAATGAATCTCCTCTTTGGTGCCCCTGCACATGAATCACTGCAATGTTCTTAGGTAACATAAGGTTAGTCAAAATCTCAGTGACCAATGCCCTGTGTGCCAATCCCCTTACCTTCACTGTTTCCATTCTTTCCTTCAAGTAATTTACAATTTCTAATTTCTTTTTCCCTTCACTTATACAATGACCTAAATATGTTACCTCACATTTCACAAATTGCAATTTGTCTTAAGAAATTCTCAGACCCTGTGCTCCTAAATAATTTTAACAAATTGACAGTGACTTGGACAAGTCTCCCTGCCACAAGAGGATCATCTACATATTGTAAGACTTTTAACAGTAAGAAATTTACCCCAGAATATTCACACAATTCTTACATACCCAAGTAGATGTTCCATAAATTGAATATTATACCAATCATTTTGCTTTTAAAATACCCAATACATAGAAAAATCCCAAACTACATATTGCCAAAACAAAAACATTTTCAAAAGGACAAAGGCAAAAACTATTATCCTTGGAGTCCCCTTAAACAATTGCCATCAATCAGTTAATTAAAACTTCCTATTTTCACATAAAAGAATCTGAAAAGTTCTTAAAAACATCATTTAAACTTTTTGAAATAATCCTTTAAAACTATAGATCACATTTCTGATCCTGTTTCTTTAAACAAGAAAACCATTATGTTTCAAAGAAACAAATATTCAGTCAATTAACACCTTGTAAGAGCAGTCTGTCCCTTTAAATGATTAGCCTGCTTTTCTTCAGCAGTTGGGCTGCAGCACAAAGGCAACTTTCCACTGCTGCCTTTCCCCCACCCCACTCAATTTCCTACACAGGAATTCTTCTTAAGCTTTAGGCAATCAGTGCATTTCCTTTCTTTTTCCAACTGATTCCTTCTAAATATCATTCAAGCTTCCCAATTTGCTCCTACAAATCAATCCTACATAAATCTGCATTCTCCTCTCCAGTTCCCTTCAGAACTTTTAAGATTCACAACATAGTGAATAGCTAGGTAACCCCATAAAGCATAACTTACAATGTTAAGAAATTACCCAACATGTTTCAAAAGGTAACATACTGAATCAAACTAAATACAACTGTTTTTAAAAGTTTTATTTCTTTTTTTTTCTTTTTTTTTTCCCCACCATAATCTCTTCTCACAACAATTAGCATCTTACCTTCAGAGCTTTTTATTGCCCTGGCCAAGCTAAGCTTGAATTTTATTGCTCTTTAGCAGGCTCTGAAAACTCTTTAACCCAGTTTTACCTGACTTACAAATTAGCACATCAGATTAAAAAGTTTAAAATCAGAAGCAAATTTTGTACTAACATTAAAATAACCAATTCCCCAATTTCTTAGTCATTGTTCTTAAAACTTAACAAAGCTTTTAAATCAGCAAAACAGATTAGGGGCTTTTCCCAGAACCCCTGCCCCTGTTGAGAATGTTTTACCTTGAACATTCTTCCCTCCCAGAATCCAAACAGAGCTTCTCTAAACTTCCAAGTTCATTTAGTGCATCTCTCTGTCTTCCCAGAGAATGCCTAGATATTCCATGATTTAAGACCAATACATTCTGAACCATTCTGAAAGAATTACTACTCTGATTGAATTCCAATTCTCAACAATTCAGCCTGATATTTTCTAAGCCTGCAACACAGAGGCTGAACTCTTATCTCTTATGAACTTGCTAACTTTTAACACAGGACAAAAACAATGCAAAGCAGACAAACATACATAGACAAACACACGTAGAGCTCTTATTTTCACCTTTTACATTTCTTTTTATACCTAGCTACTGTCCTGACAAATTCTTGGACTGTGTCTTTCCCATACTTAGTTCCCAAACTAAATTCAGCAGTTTCCCGGAAGCCTCCCTTGGCAGTTCTTTATCACTGGGGCCTGTCACAGTCCAGCACTCAGCAAAATTTAGCAAGGGCTATTCCCTCAGGTTCCCTAAAACCCAGCCAATAAGACCCCCAAACTATTCCAAAAGCTTACCGAGCCAACACGTGTGGATTCTAAAACTGCGCCAGCCAGTCAGGACTCTACTTCCTTTCAATCTTCAATATTCAATTCTGCTTTCCACTGAGTAACTCTGCCTCGGGTCGTTGTCTAAGAGGGAGGGAGGCTGCATACCCAGACCATGGAGAAAACTGCTCTGTGGGCGCCTTCCCTATCCGGGATGCACAGCCATCTCCCCCAATGACCCCATCCCGGATGAGCCCCCAACTGTTTGGGACAAAAAGACCTACCCAAATTGACTACTCAGAGATCACTCATAGAAAGCAGAATTATTTATTAGAATCTCAAAAAGCAGACCCCATCTTGGTCTGTGAGCCAAATTCACAGCAGGAGAGAGCCACTCCCTTGAAAATGTTCAGAGCTTTTATACATTTCAGACAAAGAACATCCAAAATCTCACCCTCTATGCGTTGTGATTGGTCATATAAGTCTGTATTCCCCTATTTGGTCAGTGGAATGTAGAAAACAAGGTGATATACAGCCTTTTTGGCCACTTAATGCTTTCTTTGGACAATGGAATGCAGCCTAGGCCTTATCTAAAATCATGTGACTGGGGCCTATAGGCCTAATCTACTTTAGCTAACAGTCTCTGATCAATATGTGCTTAATCTGTAAGTTCTTCACTTTTCCACACAGTACCACGTACAGAAATACCAGCTTTCATTTTGGAGACACATGTGCCTCTTTATAAAACTTCAGCTCATATTAACTTCTAGGGTGGCCATGCCATTACTGCTTTTTAAGGGTTATGTAGTAGATTAAGACCCCCTAGGTCTTTTATTCTGCTGTACTAAAAAACTGTCTCTCTCTCTCCCCTTGTATTTGAGGTCTATTTTTGAGAGGTCTTTGCATTTATTCCTATTAAATCCCATTATATTAGATGAGGTTTATAGTTCTAAAAGAAAGACTTTTTATTTAAAGGTTCTAAAAGGTAAATATAGTCTACCACTCAAAAGGAATAATGAATTAAAAAGCAATTATTAAGTAATTATTATGTGTAAAGCACTGTACTAAATGCTGAAGATAAAAATAAAAATGTAAGGTAATCCCAACTCTAAGGAAGCTCTTATTCTAATGTGTATTTACTCCTTTATAGGAGGTATGGAAAAAATGTCACTTATATTCAAAAACTGAGTAGATTTCTGTGATTAAGCCACTTGATAGTGATAATGACCTTGGAGATGAAAAATTTCTTTTCTAGTTTTTAAGTAACTGGGGCTCTTGAGGAAGCTGGGGTCTGGACCACTTGCAGAGGGAGTTGCCAAGCTGCATTTGCACAAAGATTCTTGCCCTCCATATAAAGGGCAGAAGACCCAGCTTCATAACAGGACTGATGGAATGGGAAACACTGCTATTCCTAAGGCTCTTTAAATAAATCATCTATTACTTCATACAAGTCAGTGATGAATTTTAACTCAAGACAGACAGAAGGACAGAGCCCTAGAGCACTTTATTAGAATTCTCTCTTCAGATTCACAGCAAACCATCCATGCCTGTAGTTTGTTTTCAGTAATTCAACCACTTCTGAATCTATTCAAGTACATATTATAACCTAGGCTCCCATCTCTTGATGTCTTATGATAATGTCAAGCACTCTGCTGAAATCCAAGGAATCAGAGTCTACAAAATGACACACACATTTATATATCATTTTACCAGGAATAATTCATTCCACACTAAAATCCTTCCCTTGATTCTGGGGCTCTGTATCATCTATCAGATGCCTATGTGATTCAGAGGCTATTTAAACTCCCTTTAAGTTTCTTATATATCCTTGTATCTCACAAAGTATTGTGGCAACTCTCATCACACATTGTAGTTATCTTTGCTTCTCCCTATCTTTCTATCTAGATACAGCTGTTGTGGGTTGAGGTCCCTTTAAGATTTCTTTCTGATTCCCAATCCCCCCCATAGCTGAAAAAGCTAGCACCTTTGATTCACAAATCCTGGTCAAAAGCACCCTTTTGAATTCCAATGATATCTGGGCTTTTCCAGCCCCCATGGGATCTGGGCTAAGTTGGGCTTTCCCATCCCCCCCACTATCTGCTCAGGTTTCCCCGACTCCCACAAAAAGCTTCCTCCTTATCTAAAAACCCAGTGAATACTATTCAATTCTAACCCTGGCAGAAACCCACAAGAAGCCTGGGACTCCACCCACTTTCAAGATCACCAAGATCCCCCATTATAAAAAGGGGAATCCTGGAGCCCACTCTTTGCAGGAGCCCCAAACATGATATGCTTCCGGCCATGTAAGGTTTCCTGTCGGCCCGGTGACCAGCTCTGGCCCTGGCATCTTTCTACCTTTACCCTTACTTCCAAACCTCTACAATAAACCTTTTTTTATCAATCTAGGTTTTCGGGCCTGTAAATTCCTTTACAGGGGACTCTGTGCCATCACTAGACTGCATTTAACTATGTACCCCTGCGCCGAACCAAAAGGAGTTACCCCTTACCTAATTCTCATTACAGCCAGTGGATAAAGTGTGCTGAGCCCAGAGTCCAGAAGCCCCGATTTCAAATCAGTCTCAGAAAACTTCTGCCTGACCTTAGACAAGAGTCACTTAACCTGGCTGCCTCGGTTTCCTCAATTACCAAATGGGGATGATGACAGTACCTCCTTCCTAGGTGGTTGGTGAGGACCAAGAGATAATATCTGCAAAGTGCCTGGCATGATTCCGTTCCAACTTGATTCTGCACCCAGGCAGAACTTGAGTGGCTTGTAAATGAACAATGAAGCTGATGAGAGTAAAATTCTGTAAAGTTTTGTAAAGTTATGTAAAATCACCAACAAAAAGTTATACAAACCCAAATGGTCTTGCATCCTCTGGAGACAGAATCCTCTTAGACTCATGCATAAAATGTGTCTTCAGAAAATGTCTCTGCAGATCACTTCTCTCTTGAGAATGATATTGCTCACCAAGGAAGTCTTTTTCTTGGTGTCTCTTTAGCAATAAAAGCTTTTTACCATAGCCTCTGAGTCTAGCGAAGTTCCTTCACTGCTAACTCGCGCCTTGGAGAACAAGGAAACCTCACCCATTCCTGCAAAACTTTTTCTTTGGTACTCTTGCCCTCATCAAAGCCACTCTTGAAATGTCATTGCTTAGATTTTCCATGAGATTTGAGGAAAGCATTAGCCTCTAGTTTATTTTGCTGCAATAAACTCAGAGGTGATCAACTTGGAAAGGAATCTCAAAATTATAATCCATAGTCTTGTTACTTTATTTTACTTATTATTTTTATTTTTCTGGTGAGATTGAGGAACCAATTCTCTATTATTTTTAAAGAAAAGCAGCACAGACAGTTAAGAGATTTCTAAGAGCTTAAACTGCATTCTTATCTTGCTCTGCAGCCCTGACAATTGGGGACACGCATATCTCTAGACCCCTACCTCACAAAAGACTTCAAGGCCTCCTGCCTACCCTGACTCTCTGAGTTCACACCCTTAATCCCTGCCCCAACCCCAGGAGAAATTAGTTTTCCTGGAAATTTAGAGTGAAGGGGCTAAACTAGGCTTCTTAACACCTTTTACTACTCTTTTGCTCCTAGCATTTTCTCTTATACTTTTCTTTGGCATTCAATATTGTTAGATGGACCATTCGCATTCTTACAGGCAGCCCACAGAAGAAATCTGATGCATTTCCTGCTACAGGCCCCATTTCTGAATGTCGCCATCTCCATTCTGGATGACACCCCACTTTTAATCTGCTCCTGAGATCTGTTTTCTCTAGGCTTCAAATTTTGGATTCTCAATGCCCTTCATCCTGGAGAACAACTGACCGGTACAAACACCCCTTAAATGTCCTGCTGCCATCCCCAAACCCCACACCTCACACCTCACCTCCTGGCATGAACCCCCCAAAGCTCGAAGCAGTTAGGAGGAGATTGTCAGCCCTTTATCCCAAATGCATTTAGAGGTTACTACTTGAGGGGGGAATGAAGAGGGACCCCGGAACTCTGAAAATACTTAAAGGAGAAAATCTCCTTCTGTTCTACCTTAATAAGAGACCCCACCCCAGGTCCTTTTTTTCCCTCTTAAATGAATTTAAGTTTTAATTGCTTGAGGGGGGAATGAAGCGATTGTGGTCCCTTTAAGAAACTACATTTGTGATTCCTTTCAGATTGATTTGTGACTCAGATTACTCCCAGCCCCTCCTGGCAGGCAGATGCATTATCAATCCAGGACCTTTGATTCACAAATCCTGGTCAAAAGCACCCCTTTAAATTTCAATAGAAGATGCTGGCTTGTCCTAGTCCCCATTCTGATGATGCACTCAGGTTTCCCAACCCCCACCAAGTCAAGCAATATAATGAGCTTTCATCAACTAAGGTCTTTGCAGATGGACCTTGGCAGTGCCATTCCGGCCAGGATCTTTCTGAGCACTTGAATACTCTTTTCCAGTGTTACCCTCTCTATACCCTCGTCTATTTCTTTAATTAGACTTTAACCTTATTTCCAATCCCCATAATAAACCTCTTTTATCAATCTAGGTTTTTGGTTCTGTAGATTCCTTTACAGAGGATCTCTGCACCACCAGAAGGGAGTTCCCCAGAACTCTCTACCCTTGCACCAAAACCTACCCTGAACCCCAAATCCTAACCACTAGACCTCATTTAACTCCCTGACTACCAGAAACCCTAATTTCATTTGGGTTCCCCAAATCTAAACCACATCATTACAACAATAGATAATGTAAATAAAGACACAGCTATCAAAATTAGATTTTAATGACCAATCTTGCAGATGTTGAAACACTTCCTTCTCAGTAGACAGGTGTTTGACTACAAGTGTAGAATGCTATCTAACCTGTCAGATACAGTAATTGTGTGTTTGTTTATTACAACACTCTACAGAAGTAACAGGATTTTTGCTAAATGACTTTGATATAAAAAACAAAACACAAATACAATATTTTTAAAAAATAAAATTCACTGAGTAGAAGAAATGTTACTTTAGGGGACACCTTGGGAGCACCTAAGCAAAACATGTTACATGGCTGGGGGTGCCACATACCATCAAATTGAAGGCTAGATATCTGTTTTCAATTGGGCCTTTACTGATCTAAGCTAAATTATTATCGTGATGAGTATAATATTAGTAATTCAATGAATATTTAATGGTATTAATAAGGAGATGCTTTTATAACATGCTGGACAGCCTATAAAAGCACTCAAGGTGAGTGTAAGCATCTCTTTAAATGTTAAAAACGTGTCCTTCAAAAATGTACTTTAAGCACAAAGTTTTAGACAGTATGCCAGTGATATGGCAGCAATCATCCCAAGTCTGAGAGTGTGATTAGAACTGCCAAAGAGCATTCTGGGAAAAAGGCCTACACAATTTGCTTTCAGCCAGTCACCAACATTTCAAAAGCATTTCAAGAGATGCCAAAAGTTCAATTTCTGCTAAAACAAACAAAAAACCTAACTAAAGAAACTAAGATCATTAGGTATTTAAAGCCAGAGAAAAATTCAGAGATCTAGTCCAAAAGATTCTTGTTTTTGTTAACAGATAAAGAAGCTGAAGCCCAGAGCACCCCTGAGAAGTAGGTCTTATTATTATCTCCGTTTACAAATGAGGGAAACTGAGACTGAGAAAGGTTAAGTGACTTGCTTATGCTCACACAACTACTAAGTGTCTCAGACAAGCTCTGAACTCATATCTTCCATATTCTAAATCTAGTATTCTTATTCTTTGCCACCAGGCTAGATCTTAAATAGATAAAATTAAAATAGGTTAAATGACTTCAATTTCAATTACCAGCCCGCACAGGGGGAATTATTCATTGGCTTATCAAGAGATTACTTCATAGATATATTGTATGTAGTTGTTTGATTTAATCCTAATAAATATGCATATGGCATATAAATTTACTTTTCAAATCCAGTTATGCTAGATGAAAAGTTTTATAGAAAAATTAATACCTGTCCTTTATATCGATCATTTCCTCCCATAAACAATCATTTCATTCACATTTTAATCATGCCTTCTAAGATTGTATCTGCTTATTTGTCTACATCATTATCTCTACTTGTATTCTATTTCTTATCCTTCTTTTGGCCTAATTTAAATATTTTTCTAACTTCATATGTTGTACCTCAGCCCATATTCTCCCAAGCCTCCCACCCACCCTACCACCACCAAAAGAAACCTTAGCTTTTTAAGATTCTAAGCTATATATCACAAAGAAAGACACACCATACAAATAAAAAAGGTCAAAGTCAAGGTCTTAAGGCAGACTTAAATTTGTGCTCATGCTCACAAATGACCGAAGCTTTCTTTGGTGAGGAAGCTAGGTGGTAAAATGGACAGCGTGCCATACCTGCAATCAGGAAGGCTCGTCTTTCTGAGTCCTAATCTGGCCTCTGTGTGACTCTGGGCAAGTAAGTCCCTTCCCCCTGTTTGCCTCAGTTTCCTCATCTATAAATGCACTGGAGAGGGAAATGGCAAACCATTCCTGCACCTTTGCCAAGAAAACTCCAAATGGGGACCTGAAACAACTGAACAACAGCAATCTTTGATGACCAAAGTATCTTAATCTCCTTTTCGTATATTTACTAATACAGTAAGCTTGGGGAGCAGAGGTACCAGAGGAGAGAAAGATGGCTAACTTACTTTGTAAACATTATAGAGATAAACTGAAGTGATAATACAATTAAATTTGCTTTACCATCTAAAGGCCCTATAAAGGGTAAATGCATCATTATACAGGGTATATTTACAATCGTAATGTAGTTCTAAACGTTAGTACCTTAAAACTGCACAAAGACTTTTAGGAAAATCTGCATATCTATAAAGTATCATTTTATCCTTAGGAGTAGTTAGCTCCCCAATCAACCTGCACTGCAACAAGTATAAGTAAAGGGGGAAAAAAGGCACCAAATATTAACTGATGAGATCTAGATAAGAGGTACCTAAATGAAATTAGGGTTAATTGAGGTCTAGTGGCAGGTTCGGTGTATAGGAAGTCAAATGGAGCTCCCCTGAAACCCTTTTGGATTTGGCACAAGGATACAGAATGAAATGAGGTCTAGTAGCAGTGCAAGAGTCCCGTGTAAAGGAATTTACAGGCCCAAAAACCTAGATTGATAAAAGAGGTTTATTATGCGCTTTGGAAGTAAAGTCTAGTTAGGAGGCCACCAGAAATTCCGGTGGACAGAGAGTTGACATGTTTCAACCCTCTGCAAAGAGAGAACTCCAGCTTGGCTCTTTTATAAGGAGAGATTTAGCTAAAGGGGCCTATGGGTGGAGTCCCAAGTTGGTTCCTCCATGGGTTTCTGCCAGGGTTAGAATTTGCTAGGTGGGGGTTGGGAAACCTGAGCAGATCATTACAATGGGACAGCCCAAGGTGGCTCAGATCAGATGGGGGCTGGAAGAGCCCAGATATCTCCTATTGGAATTCAAAAGGGTGCTTTTGACTGGGATTTATGAATCAAAGGTCCTAGCTTCTTCAGCTATGAGGGGTTGGAAATCAGAAAGGAATCTTAAAGGGACTACAAACCCGCATCATTAACAATGAGCATGTATATTTACAGATGAGATGTGGAGTTTTTATGTCTTTTTAAGAATAAAAATGGGGATCTTTAGTGTGACTGTAGCATCTCCAAGACAACCAAACAGGTTATAAAAATAAGTGTGAATACATAGCACACTTCTTAAAACCATTCCCCACCTAGATTTGGCATAAATCATTGTTGATTATTTGGTACTAATCTGACACTCCTAGTTTTATGTCAGGAACAATAAAAAAAAAAAATCATAATATGAAGCAGTCATATGGTAGGGCAGCTCCTAGTTTTAAAGATTTTCCCCTATCCCTACATCCTTCAGAAACTGCAGTTTCAACAGCTCATTACCCCCAAGTTGATCAGAAATGCATGGCAATGCATGTTTCTTGGACCACTAGAGTTTGTTTCTAAGTAATGATTATGGGTTAATAAAGGCCTTGTCATCTGAGACATTATTCTCAATAGTTTTAAGCCGAGAGGACCAAAAAAAAAAAAAAAAAAAAAAAAAAAGAATGTTCATCTATGATTCAGCATGACATTCTAATTTGATGAAAAATGCAAACTCCTGTAAAAAAAAAAATCACTGTCTATTTTTATATTGTCAGTGGTACACGATCACTAATGGCAACTTGCAAATGTACTGTGAATAAACATTTCCTAGAAGCAGCTGAAAAATTCTGAGATTTTGAGTTAGTAAAATGGTTTCTGACTAAAATTAAAGTTTCCCTATTCTCACCCTCTCCAGCTTTTCTTTTTGACAATAGCTGGGACTGACAATATCATCTTAAATTGACAATGTTTTAAAATTAATATCATTCTAGGCATAAAGCTGCTAGTCCTCTTACTACAATATGTCTGCATATTGTCTAAATTTTTTTATGGCTCCATCTAAGTGTTTAAACTAGCAGAAGACCATTTAAGGGATCTCACTGACACTACTGTTTCAAACATACTAATATTTTTACTTGAAGAATAGTCTATATCCACGCAATTTTATATCCAATCAATATATAATATCTATTTATATCCAATATCCACACAATTCTTGCTCCACTTTAAATTTAGAAAACTATAGTCCCAGATTCTAAATTATAAAGGATTAGAATTATTAAGCACATACTTAGCAATGGCTGAAAAAAAATTCCTACTCTTGTAACTACTCTTATTCTTCACATCAGCCTTAAATCCCATACCCAAGACAACAAAATGACCATTCTTACCTACAGAGCAGCATCTTCCAAATCTGTGGGATATCTGAGGCATGGTACTCGGGCTTTAACCTAGCTATATTCAGAGGAGAGCAGCAGGAGTCTCAAAAGGATTAACAAAGCTAATTAGGGCTGGTGATCCTCATGGTAATCTGGGAGAATTATATTCTATGCTGACAATAGCATCCTATTTGTTAGTTGTCTAGCAAAAATCTAGTTTCTCCTTTAGGAAGAGTCTAAGACATCCAGTGTAATCGTCCAAGATTCCACAAACTAAAGCAAGCAGGGCTTCTAATCTTCACAGACCACAAGTGCTCTCACTTGGGTTTTACAAAGCAGAAAGTTTATCAAGAAAAGACAGATCTCTGATACACACTTATAACTTTTCAAATCTCCATGGCCTGTCTCTCAAACCCCAATTAAAAAAATTCAAAGAAAAAATTAAGTAACCAAGTCCTCTTAAAGTAGGGGTTCTTAATCTTTTTAATGTCAAAGACCCCTTTGGAAGTCTGGCAAATCCTCTGAATCTCTTCTTCAAATAAAAGTTTTTTAAACACATAAAATAAAATCAGATTACAAAGAAAATCAATTATACTGAAATAGCAAAAAAAAATTAAGTTTAGATCGCAGGTATTAACCTCCAAGTTTTTTTCCCTAAGAAAATATTCAATTTATGATTATAACATTTAACACATTATCTTCATAGCAACCCTCTAAAGTCAGAAATGATGCAAGATATTAGCATTATTATATTAAGAAGGGAACTAAGGCTCAGAGATGAAGTGACTGTGCCAAGGTGTCATAACCATAAAGTAGTAGAGCCAGAATTTGAACCAGAAACTTCACACTACAAATCTAACACATTTTCCCCACTGAATTATAGAAAGGATACATCAAGCAGGCTGATTTCAGAAAAGTCTGGACAGACTTACGCAAACTGATTATGACTTAGGTAAGCAGAGCCAGGAGAACATTGTACACAATAATAGCAAAATTATGTGATGATCAGCTATAATAGATTTGGCTCTTCTCAGCAATACAGTGATCCAAGAATTCTAACAAACTTGGGATGGAAAACATCATCTGCATCCAGAGAGAAAACTATGGAGACTGAATACAAATAAAAGCATATTATATTCACTTTTTTATTGTTTGATTTTTCTTTCTTGTGTTTTTTCTCTTTTGTTCTGTTTTTCTGTTTTGTACTTCACAACATAACTAATATGGAAATATGTTTAGGATGATTTTACATGTATACCCTATCTCAGATTGCTTGCTGTATTGGGGAAGGGGAGGAAAAGAAGCAAGGAAGAAAAATTGGGAATTCAAAATCTTACAAAAATCAATGTTTAAGGTTATCTTTACATGTAATTGGAAAAAAAATTACTATTTCAAAAAAGAAACTATACAACAGCCTTATAAAAAGTCACTAACAAAGCATGAAAAAACATCTAATTCATTTCAATCTGAAGCTACAATGAATTAAGTTTGGTTATTTGTTTGCCAAACTCCATTCCATGGCACATGAAAGAATTTCATAAACATTTTAAATGACAGTTGCACAGATCATTAGTGTGGTAGGAGCCACAAGAGTAGAAATCAAGAAAGAGGAAATTGAGGTAAGGCATGGACCCTGTCTTCATAGCACAAGGGCCCTACTATCTATTATGGACTTCCAAAACACTATGATGATGAAGGGGAGAGTCTCTGTGGCTCATTTGATCTAGGCTGACCCACCAAAGAGAAGAATAGCCCTGAAACTGTGTTTGCTTCAGGACCCCCAAGGACCCTTGTCATGCCAGGCCTTCACCAAATGGGTCTATCACTTTATGGGAAGTGGGAATGAACTATGTAGGAAAGAAAATTGGCTCTACAGGGAGAGGACTGTGATCTGCCTTACTGAAGACTTGGCTATGAGTTCTTTAAGTCTTTGTTACTGCCTTAAACAAATGTTTTATTTTCATGCACTGCTCTTCTACCTCTATGTTACCTGTCCTATGAGACCTCCTGTTTTTACTCAAACAAATGCTATCTTGTTTCACACCTTGATCACTTTTCATTTGGATTACTCCAACTTTGACTCCAGGTCTATAATCTCTCCCTACTAAGTTGTCAAAGTCATTTTACTTCAGTACCTCTCTGACCACATCATTCACCTACTCAATAAAATCCAATGGCTCCTAATTTTCTCTAGGATCAAATATAAACTTCTCAATTTGGTTTTAAAGCCTTTTACAACCTGATTTCAATATATCTTTCCAAACTCATTACACAACTACTCCCTTTTCACACACTTCAGAAGTCAAAGAAGCCTTCTCCCTATGTTTTACATACAGAATCTATTTCTTATCTTGATTTAAATCAGAGAGGAGTCACTATGAGTCTGTAGAGAAAAAAAGGGAAGGAAAAAAATGTACAAGGACTTAACCAAATTTAACTGGAAAAAAATTATAAGAAGGAAAAAAAAGTTATATTAGACTGGTTTTAACCATGTAATGATCAGAGCATCTATTACAACCTCAGGACTCAGGATGCACTCCTGAACGTACTGAAATCCTCTGGCTGTGAAGAAGACCACTTTAATTATATGATAGCTACCTGCATAATAATTAGGGAAAATCTATAGGAGGGTCCTTGTAAAACCTTTCAGAGAATACATATGAACTAAGACTGAAGCCACAAATACTCATGGACAGCACCTCTCTTTCATCACTCTCCCCCAAAATGCATCACTATCCAGATGTGAATGTGTGGTTGGGTATACTATAATGTGCCCAAGTCAAAATAAATGAAACTCTAATTAAGTCCCTATAAATAGTCACATGTCTTTTAAAGTTTTCCCTTAAATCTGCCTTCTTCATTGTGAAAATTTAGCACAATTATGATAAGGTAATATATATCTCCAGTAAAATATTAACTCTTACAAGACAGATAGCATTTAAATTGTGCTTACAATTTTTTTTACAAATATATTATTGAATCTTCAAGAGAATTCTGTGAAATAGGTAATATTATTAATTCTATTTTAAGGATGCAGAAACTGAGGCAGGCAATGTCCAGCTCATAAGTATCAGAGGCTGGATCTGAATTTAAGCCTTTTTGACAACAGATCTTTCTTGACAACACTGCCCTATCTAGATAATTAATAAATGCTCTTTGAATTTGACTATTTAAGGAACAGCAAACAAATCTATCTGGCCACCTGGTCTACAGGAGGATGAGGAACAGAAGGGAAACAGCTTAAGATCAGATTATATATAGGCTCAAAGGCCAGTTTTTAAAGTAACATGAAGCCACTAAAAGTTTGAGGTGAGAGTTAACAGTGAAAAGATTTTAGAACAGCATACTAGTAATGGCATCAGAATAGACTAGAAGGAACAAGGCCCAGAAATAAAAAAAAATTGAGTTATAAGACTGTTGTAATAATTCAGGCATAATCTTTGTTAAACATTTGAAATTACATGAGTACTCATCAATTGGCTGAACCAATTGTACAGATGGATAGTATATTATTGAGCCATAAGAAACAACAAATAGGGATTTACAGAAACATGGGAAGACACTATTTGGTAAATAAAAATAAGCAAAACCAGAACAATACACATTCAGTGTGATGATGAACACAAGAACACTCAAATGAAGCCAAAGGCTCCTATGACTTTTCATGGCCCCAGAAATGGGAAGAAAGTCTACAAAGGAGAAAGCAATGCCCATAGAAGTAAACTGACAACTAAGTAATCAGATCAAATGGGTCTATCACTTGTTTTTACTCAAACAACTGCTATCTTGTTTCACTAAAGACTTGAGACTGGATCCTGGGACTCTGAACCTTTCTCTTTACCTACCATAGTAGGCATCTAGATGGTCCAATCAAGTGGAGTTCTGGTCTTGGAATTTGAATTCTGCCAAAGGCACTTAGCTGTGTGACCCTGGGTAAGTCATGTAAGCTCTCATCCTCAGTTTCCTCATTTATAAAATAGAGCTAATAAAAGCACTGAGTCCATAGGGTTGTGTGAGAATCAAATGAAATAATGTTAAGAATTTTACAAACCTTAAAACACAATATAAATGTTAGCTATTGTTATTGTTACATAGCTGTTACTCTAAAATTTGCTCTTACTATGGAGAGAACTGTTGTGCCTCAACACATTAATAACTTAAAGAATTCTAGAGTTCAGAGCTATCTTCAATGTCATCAGATTAACCTTGACTCAAAGAATGAATGATCTCTACAAAAGTCCTTAAAAGTAACCAATTCAACAAGCATTGAAGTGTTTCCATTCCAGGTAGAAGATACTAAGACAAAAAAGAAACAATCCCTGCCTGCCTCCCAGGAGTTCACATGCTATTAAGGGAAACAACATGTGAGTGTCTCTCTCCACATATGTATAAAGATAACGTGTGTCTATATGTATATCATGATATACACAGCCACATATATTTGATTATAAGAAAATAAAACTAAATGAATACAAGATAATTTTTGGGAAGGCACTATCAATTAAAAGGTGGGAGAAAACAAGAAAAGCTTCATCCAATTTTCATTTGAAGACCGTTAGTAATGGAAAACTTGGCACTTCCCATGGAAGCCCATTCCATTTTCAGATCCCTCTAACTGTTAGGAGGTTGCCCTATTTCAAGAATGAAAATGCCAAACAACTGATCCTAGTTGCATGTGCAAAGAAAAATAGAATAAGTTTAATCCTCCTTTGAGAGACTTTCCAAATACCTGAATGTGATTCCCATCCTTTCAAAAGAGGCTAAAAACCCCAATAATTTGAATTGATTTCTTTATGGCATGGCTGCCTGTTCTCTTGACAGTCTGGTCACACTCCCTCTAACCATGCCCCAAAGTGTAAAGACCCTCTTAGAAAAGTGACTCTTATAGTAACTGGGTCTGAGACTACTGACCTGGTCTAGCCAAGGCAGATGAAGTATCCATACAGTGCCCTCATCTATTTACTTATTATAATCCCTGCCCAGGGTGATTATTTAGAGAGAGAGAGAACATAAGACCAGCTGATGACTAGTCTCTCAGGCCCTCACTCCCATCCCTTCACGGGCGGTGTCAGGCAGTATGTGCCAGCCTCAGGAACAAAACCAGATGAGAAGATCAAAGGAAAGAGTTAAGAAGCCAGGAGAGGCTAACTTTCTTTTCCTTCCACTGACCTTGAGATCTGGACCGGCCAGTAATGCTCGGGGCAATGTCAATGGGCTGTAGGACCAGAGTTTCCAGGCGGCCCTGCAGGCCCTTCGGGAAAAACATGCCACAAGACAGATTCTTAGGTATCCACGAGCCACCTAGAAAGCCAGGATTACTACTATGGCTACATCCAGAGATGTAAGTAGCCCCACATTTGAGGTAAGGAATTCATCCACATCTGTCCCAAGTCATGAGAGCAGTTACTTTGATTTCCCTGGATCTGATGAGCTGGAATCAAATTCAGCTTCTCTTAATGCTCTCCCCTAAGATAATCCATAATCTAGAACTGGAACACCTAGACACATACCTCTCCTTTATTCCTTTTCCATTATCTGTGTAGGTATATGATTTGACAATTCCCCTAATACCCCTGAAGGACAGGGAGGACAAGTAAGAGAGGATTTAGGGAGATGGCTAGAGGTATATGGATCCATTTGTGAGTGCTTAACTTTTCCTTCTATTTTTGCTATGTTCAGTTCAACTATGTCACCACAAATGGAGTACCAGTCTTGAAAAACTGGGGAATTGTAAACAGCGAGAAGAAAACTCCAGGATGATCTGGTTGCTCTGAGACTACTCAGACTATCTGCTGTTGTTATTCAGTAATTTTAGTTGCATTTAACTCTTTATGAACCCATTTGGGTTTTTTCCCCTTGCAGAGACACTGGAGTATACAGATGAGAAAACTGAGGCAAACAGGGTCAAGTGACTTGCCCAGAGTCACACAGCTAGTAAGTTGTCTAGAGCCAGATTTGAATTCAAGATGAGTCCTCCTGACTCCAGGCCTGGTTCTCAATTTACTGTGCCACCCAGCTACAGATTAAATTTTGTTATGTACTTACTAGCGTTCGATTTCATCCATAGATTGTAACCCCAGACAGCAGGGTCACTTGAAGACAAGGTAGGTGAGGCATGAAAGGGGGGGAGAGGGGGGAAGAGAGTGACGGTGCAATGTTCCAGGTATCTTTAGAGTACCCTCTGGAGGACAGTTAAGATACTACAGGTGTTCAAAAGGCTGTCCTAGTAAGTCCCGCTGTTGGCTCAATAAGAGCACCACTTAATAAGCAATTCTGATGCTATGCTCTCACAGGACAACTAAAACTGAAATGCCTTTCTGTAGGTTTGAGGCAAGTAACACAAACTTGTTTGGACTGCCTAGCCTTTGGGGTGCTACTAGTTTTACAAGTATCACTCCTGAGTCTAAATCAAATTTATCCTATGAAACAGTTCATATTTTGCTATCTAATTTACAAGTATATCATGAGATTTTCAATGCCCTGCTGAAATCTAGGTAGTCTATATCCAAAGCATTCTAAAAAGTTATCATTTTAGTAAATATCAAAAAATTATAGACGCTTAGTCAAACATACATACATAATGTTTTTAATTTGATGTAGAGAAACTAGGGATTTTCTCCAGTGAACCCACATCTAGAAGGAATACTTCTTCCACATATGGCTTCTATAACATATTAGTAATGACCAGGCCTCTTAGGGTCCCCACTCCCCATCAGGCTTCTATGGCTTCCATGTCTCTCATGTGACAGACTAACTCCGATACACTGCCCATCTTGAAGACTTACATCATGTAAAGCAGTGTTTCCCAAACTTTTGACATATGTGTACCCCTTCTATAATTTCCTTAATGCTGAGTACCTCTCATTAAAAAAGGATGTATTTTAATAACAATCAAAAATATATATTTTTTCTTTTTTTAGTACATAAACAAAATAAAAATAAATGAAAAATAAAATTATTCATAATAAAATATAAATCCCTGCTAGAAGGTTTGTCGCACGCAGAAAAAAAGCAATTGTTGGAATTGGCTTCAGACAGATTCTTGAAAAATAAACATAAGGAGTGTACTTTAACATCATTCTGGTTATAAATGCAACATGTGTATCCTGTTTTAACAGAAAAAGTTCTGAAATATATCTTGCCTTTTCCAACTTCATATTTATGTGAAGTTGCTTTTTCAGCAATTGTAGACATTAAGTTGAAAAAAAGAAACAGACTATTGGACATGGAGCCGCATCTCAGATTAAAATTAACAACCAGAGAACCAAATTATGACGATCTGTTATCTCAGCACAAACAATTTCATCCTTCTATATAAAAATTATCAAAATCAGTGGAACTTGCTAAAGCACATAACAGACCTTTCCTATGAGAAAAATTGCACAAAAGCTAAAAATACACAGGTGCCTGGAGAAGCCACTAACTATTAAAGAAGTTGTCTCTGTAATGAAGTACGGTATATTCACACTGTGTCACACCGAACCATCTCACATCTCACAAGATTGTCTTGACCTGACTCATGAGAACATAGAATTAGGCACAGCTAAGCATGGTGCGTGCATATCCCCACCAAACTCCAGTTCAACGTGTACCCCCACCAAACTCTTCCCCTGGGGGTACACGTACCACACTTTGGGAAACACTGATGTGAAGAAATGCATCATCATAGTTTACTTAGAAAACCTCAGAAAATCAACTAAAAAACTAATTGAAATAGTTAGCAATCCAGGTCATAAAATAAACCCACACTATCATCAACATTTCTATATATTACCAACAAAATTCATCAGGAAGAGAAAGAAAAATGACATGTAAAATAACTACAGAAATAGAGTAGTTGATCAATGGAATAGGTTAGATCCACAAGAGACAATAGTCAGATACTATAGTAATCTACTAATGGATAAACCTAAGGACTTTACCTTCCAGGATAAGAACTCACTATTGGACAAAAATTGCCGGAAAAATAGAAAAATGATGAGGCAGGAACTAAGCATTGACTAGCATCTAATACTCTATACCAAGATGAGGTTGAAATGGGTTCATGATTTAGACATAAAAGGTGATATTACAAGAACATTAGGAGAACCAAGGTTGGTCTACCTCTCAGATTTGTGGAGAAGGAAGGAATTTATGGCCAAAGAATAATTGGAGAACATTATAAAATGCAAAATGGATGGTTTTGATTGCATTGCACAAACAAAATCAATGCAGCCAAGATTGGAAAGGAAGCAGTAAACTGGGAAAATTTACATCTAAGGGTTCTGATAAAGGCCTCATTTCTAAAATATATAGAGAATTGCCTCAAATTTATAATAGTTCAAGCAATTCTCCAATTAATAAATGGCCAAAGGATTTCAACAGACAATTTTCAGATGAAGAAATTAAAACCATTTTTAGTCATATGAAAAAATGCTCTAAATCACTATTGATTAGAGAAATGCAAATTAAAACAACTTTGAGATACCACTATACACCTCTCAGATCAGGGAAAGAAAATGATAAATGTTGGAGGGTGTATAGGAAAACTATAACATTAATACAATGTAGGTGGAATTGTGAAATGATCTAACCATTGATCCAACCATTCCAAAGGGCAATTTGAAACTATGTCCAAAGGGCTTTAAACTATGCATACTCTTTGATCCAGCAGTGTCTACTGGGTCTGTATCTCAAAGAGATCATAAAAAAGGAAAAGGATCCACATGAGCAATGTTTGTAGCAGCCCTTCTTGTAATGGCAAGGAACTGGAAACTGAATGGACACACATCAGTTGGGGAATGACTGAATAAGCCATGAATATGTGAATGTTATGGAATATTATTATTCTATAAGAATTAGCAAGATGATTTCAGAGACACCTGGAGAGACTTGCATGAACTGATGCTGAGTGAAGGGAGCAGAACCAAGAGGGCATTGTACAGGGGCAGCTAGGTAGCGCAGTGGATAGAGCACCAGCCTTGAATTCAGGAGGACCAGAGTTCAAATCTGGTCTCAGACACTTAATACTTCCTAGCTGTGTGACCCTGGGCAAGTCACTTAACCCCAGCCTCAAAAAAAAAAAAAAAAAAAAAAAGAGAGAGAGAGAGAGAGCATTGTACACAATTAGAAGATTATGTGATGATCAACTCTGATAGATGTGGCTCTATTCAACAATGAGGTGATTCAGGCCAATTTCAATAGATTTGTGATGGAGAGAGCCATCTGCAGCCAGGGACAGAAGTATAGGGATTGAATATTGATCACAACATAGTATTTTCACTTTTTTATTGTTTGCTCACTTTTTCCTTTCTTTCTCTTTTTTCCCTCTTTTTGATCTGCTTTTTCTTATGCAGCATGGTAAATGTGGAAATAAGTTTAGAAGAACTGCACATGTTTAACCTATATCCAATTACTTGCTATCTAGGGGAAATTCATAGGGGGAAGGGAAAGAGAAAAATTTGGAAGACAAGGTTTTGCTAGGGTAAATGTTGAAAACTGTCTGTATTTTGAAAATAAAAAACTAGTATTAAAAATTAAGAAAATAACTACTGATGCAAAACAAATAAGCCTACCCCTCACCCAAACTTCCTTATTTCTATCCAAAATACCCCCCTTCTTTCCAGTATCCTAAGTTCATATTTTCCTTGATATTTCAATCTACCTTACATATCCCATTGCCAAGTCTTACCATTCTACCTCCACAAAATCTCTCACATCCAACCCTTTCTTTATATTTATATAGTCACCATCTATCTCAGTTTAAGCCCTTGCCACCTCTCAGCTCACAGAAATGGCTTTCTAATTGGTCCTTCTGCTTCAAGTCTCTTCCCACAATTCTCGATCATTTTCCTTGAATTATCTGTTTATGTAACTCCTCTATTCAATCAACTCCAATGGCTTGCCCTTTCTTAGCTTTAGAGTCAAATATAAATTCTTTTAACTTTTAAAGTCCTTCAAACTATGGCCCCAAACTGTCTTTTTAGTCTTGTTATACAACTATTTCCCCTTCCCATATACTACAGTACAGCCAAACTAGATCATTGTTTTTAACTCTCAAAACTTCATCTTCCATCTCAGTGTTTAACCCCCAAGTAGACATTAACTTCCTTGAGAAAAGGATTTTTTTTTTGGTATCACCAGTGCCTAATGCAGCACCAGGCACATAGTAAGTACCTAATAAATATTTGTTAAAAACATGGGACATCTCATCAGAAGTAAGTAGTTATCTTCAGATATACTATGTCTGGGGAAAGATCTCACAATCTGAATATAAAACTCTGGCCCAAAGAAGCTTGTATAACTGTTCCTAACTGACCAATAGATCCATTCCCAGTGCTTCCATACTGCTAGAAAAGTCATCACCTACCAAGAAATCACTTTTTCTTGGGCCTAATAGCAAATGTTTTGTACTTTGTGAAATTTTTAGATTCTCCCTTACCTTTCTACCACGTGAAAAACTGATTGTTGAAAAGAACATAAAATTATATATTGATGTATATATATATGTGTGTGTGTATGTATGTATGTATGTATGCATAAACACCTACATACTATATGTAGCGAGCTGTCGTCTCCAGAAACTGCCAGATCGCTCTCTGGGAAGAGATCTGCTGTGTCTACTCAAATCTTTCAGACAGATTCTTCTTCCTGTAGTGTTGTCTCCAGGCAGTTGCTGTAACTCTTGTCCTTAGAAGTGACTTCCCTTCCTGCAGAGAGCCCCGTCAAGCCTGATGCAATGCAGAGTCTTTCTTCTTGAATCCTGGCTCTTAATCTCCTCCAGCTCTTATCCTTCTCCAGGCCGATCTGCTCTCTGCGCCCAGTGCTGTCTCTTTTTATCCTCCCAGAGAATGGGCGTGGGATAATGCAAGGGCTTCTGGGAAGAACCACCCCAGCCAATGAGCTTGCCCCCTCTATCAAGTCAACCTGAGTTCTCACCTTGTAATTGTCCAGAAAACCTGAGTTCTCACTTAGTAATCCTAACATCTCCCCCTTTCTTTTGATTTAGAACATAGGACAGTCATGACCTTGAAACATAAATCCATCAATATGGGAAGTATTACAGATAATTACATAAATGACCTTGAAACATAAATCCATCAATATGGGAAGTATTACAGATAATTACATAAATTACATAAGCATATAGTAACATAGTAACATAACGCATGCTAGAAGTATATAACATAATCAAATAATCATAAATTGAAAATTTATAAATGTCCATAAGTCCATTGTCCATTAGTCTCATCTTGTGTGAGGAAGTCCAATGATTCCTGCTGGTTTTTAAAGTTCTTTAACAGTCTTCTTATTATCCATGCTCTTTCAGTGTCAGATGTTTCTTAGATCTTCTCCTTTATTTTGAGGTCTTTCTCTTTTTCTGTCTCTCTCTGATGAACAAGGCGAATATGACTCGTTGGCACCCATCTGATTCCTTCTCCTGCTGAAGAAATACAAGCAAACCCTCTCTCCCAGGCAGTTAATCTATCTAATTTCCTTCTATTTACCACTTTCTAAATCTCTTCTCATCATCTGACAATTACATTGGAGTTGTTTGCACTGGGCACAGCCCTGTTGGTTTAAAAGGCCTGTATTCTCCCCAAGTGTAATCCATTTTTGCAATCTGATTGCCTTTTGACTGACTTATCAGGTAATCCCTTTCTGCCATGTGATTGCTTCTCTGCTGATTGATTAAATCAGAGTCCTGGCCTTCTAAAGGTTCTTTGGGTGTAACATCAGCTGCCATCATGCCCCAAGTCTTTTTTGCCTGGGGCCCTGGACCTGGGCCCCTCATCCCATTTCCCTGAATTATTCTACACTCTGATGCCCAATGGAGTCCTCTGTTGCATTTTGGACATGGGGTTTTAGGTCTTCTTTCACCCTGTCTTCTCACTGTATCTCCATACCTACACTGAGCTCTTAGATGTCCAATTTTTCCACATTGAAAACATCGCCGAGTTTCTCTAGAAGTCCCTTGCCAGGAGGGACCCTGTCTTTCCACATTCATCATTGTCCGGGTGTAAAAAGCATTTGTTCCCACTGTAGCACAGCGTCTTATGATCTCCTCTAAAGGAGCATCTTTGTCTAATCCCCATATAATTCTTTTGCAAATCTCATTGGCATTTTCCTTAGCCAGATGTCTGGTCATTATTTCTGTAGCTGAATTTTCTCCAATAGTTCTTTTGACAGCAGTTTGCAAACGTCCCACAAAATCTGCAAAAGGTTCATTGGGACCTTGCTGTATTTTAGTGAAAGCCTCTCCACGATCTTTCTGTCCAGGAAGGACACCCCAAGCTTTTATTGCAGCCTTAGCAATTTGTTCATATATTGTCATGGTATAATCAGTCTGTTCTGAATTCTCTCCATACCGACCTTCACCAGCCAAGTGCTCAAAAGTGAATTGTGTGTTAACTCCTATTTCCAAATTGCATCTGACTTGAATTTTACATAATTCATGAAATTCCGCAAGCCATAATAAATTTTCTCCAGGCTCCAGACATGTCCTTGCTATGGATTTCCAATCATTCGGGGTTAGGACTTCATAAGACAAACCATCTAGTAACATTTTGACATAAGCTGATGTAGCCCCATAAAGGGTACAACCTTTTTTCAAATCCTTAATTGTATTCAAATCTAAAGGTGCATATCTTCTCCTTTTTTTACCTACAGAGTCAGTATTTTCAATCACAGGATATGCATGTATAAAATCACTTATATCCTGTCCTTCTCTCTTAGCTTTAACCAATGCTTTTTCTAATCTTGTCATAGGCTTAGGCTTCTTCACAGGCAATTCTGTTTGTGTTTCTGCCTCTTCCCCTCTTTCTTCCTCCATCTCTGAAGGTGGGGTTGATGTGGGCCTGTCAATAATCTGTTCTCTAGGCAGGGTTGAAGCTTCTTCAAGAGAATCATACCATAATTCCTCATTTAAATCCTCTTGCTCTAGGGAAAGATCTTGATCTTTCCTTTTTTCCTCACACTTCCTCCTCTGTTCATTTTTAGAACTTTTCCTTCTCCTACAACTTGCTTGATAGTTTAAGGCTAATTGAACTATGTTGTAGATATAAAATACTTCTGCAGAAATTGAACGAGGCCCATTTTTTGCTTGAAATTCTTTCATTTCATATCCCACTAGCTTCCATTTATCTACATCTATCTTTTCTTCCTCTAAGAACCAAGGGGATGTGTGTCTTAATGCAGCCAAGAGTTTAGCAATCTGTACCCAGGTTACAAGTAAACTCTGCTCCTCAATTATCTTGATTATACTCTCTATAGTACCACTCCTGAATGGGGGTGGAGCTGAGGTTGCTTCTGGGGCTGGGGTTGAGTCGGCTGAGGTCCAGGGATTGAATATAGCTAACATCTGCCCCATTTCAGCTATAAGAGATTCCTGGTTTATCCCTTAACAAGTTAAGTTCCTTATTTATCTATTAGCACGCTCACTTAATCTTTAACAAAGTTTCCTCGTTACTCACGGTTCTGGGTCAGAGAGACTGAGATCTAGATTGGAAGCTTTTCCACTGGAATCAGGACTGTGTCTGTCCCTGTTCAGGCGCCAAATTGCGAAGGTCTGGTCTAGCTCCTCTTGTCAGGATAAGCAAAAGTCCTTGCCCCACGTGTGGACGCCAATTGTAGCGAGCTGTCGTCTCCAGAAACTGCCAGATCGCTCTCTGGGAAGAGATCTGCTGTGTCTACTCAAATCTTTCAGACAGATTCTTCTTCCTGTAGTGAACCGTTGTCTCCAGGCAGTTGCTGTTAACTCTTGTCCTTAGAAGTGACTTCCCTTCCTGCAGAGAGCCCCGTCAAGCCTGATGCAATGCAGAGTCTTTCTTCTTGAATCCTGGCTCTTAATCTCCTCCAGCTCTTATCCTTCTCCAGGCCGATCTGCTCTCTGCGCCCAGTGCTGTCTCTTTTTATCCTCCCAGAGAATGGGCGTGGGATAATGCAAGGGCTTCTGGGAAGAACCACCCCAGCCAATGAGCTTGCCCCCTCTATCAAGTCAACCTGAGTTCTCACCTTGTAATTGTCCAGAAAACCTGAGTTCTCACTTAGTAATCCTAACAACTATACATATGTGTACATGTATTATCTGTGTATAGCACTATATTAGGGCCAGATTTAAAATTCCCAAACTCCAACAATCCTCAGTATCCCTGGAAGCTGGAATTATAGGTATCTGCCATCATGTCATCTTCTACAGTAAGAGATTTATGCTTGGTTTTGTTTGTTTATTTATTTATTTTTGGGGGGGGTGCAAAAACTCAAATCCTTCTTCAGCACTTTCTCTACTGTGTCTTCTACATTCTAACTTTTTGATACAAGTCCAGATTGCTCCCTACATTCTGGTTTGTTTTTGTTTTTCCATTTTCTTCCCAGATTCTTTATTCTAAGCTAATGGAAAAATAAAACAAAATAAAAACAACCCTTTATTTCCTCTGATAAGCCATGGCATCCTTTTCTCATCTCATCCTACAGAGGGAACTGTACTTCATGCAAAATTTTTGGCAATCTGTTTAAAAAAAAAAAAAAAAAAAAAAAGGCTTAAACATGGTAAAAAAAAATTCTACTGAAACAATTGTGTTCAAAATACCACTAAAGAAAGGGCCCAGAAAGACTTTTGTCCCTTGGATATGGTTTAATGAGGGGGGGGGGGAAAAGAAAAGAAAAGAAAAATATAAAACAAAATTTAAAACTCCTTGGTAATACCTTTGATGGTAGTGGTAATGATTCCTAGAAAGAAAACAAGGAATCTTCTGTTTAGGGAGTGTCCTAGAATTTCATCATACTCAATTAGATGAGGAAGACATGCATTATGCTTAGATAATACCACTAATTAACTGATCATTTAGCATTTATTAAGCATCTACTCTCTATGTTCTAGGCACTGTGATAAGCACTGGAGATATAAAGACAAAAAGAAAAGAATCCTTGCTTTCAAAGAACTCACAGTCTAATGGAGGAAACAAAATGCAAACAACTATAGCTATAACAAATAGGATATATACAGGATAGACAGGGATAGTTTCAGAGTTAAAATTAAGGAGGACTAAGGAATGTTTCTTGCAGAAGGTGAGGCTTTAGCTGAAACTTGAAGAAAGCCAAGAGGCAGAACTGAGGAGGAAGAGATTGAAAGTGGAATGTCAAGATGAGGAACAGAAATGAAGTCAGTGTCCCTGGATCACAGAGTAAGGTGCAAGAAGACTGGAAAGAAATGAAGGGGGCAGGTCATGAAAGGTTTCAAAAGACAGTGAATTTTACATTTGATCTTGGATAATGAAAAGTCTCTGGAGTGTATAAAGGAGAGGTAGTAATAAGAGGTGAAAAGGGAGGAGGAGGGGTTGAGGAGAGATGGTTAGACCTGCACTGGAGGAAGATCAGTCTGACTGCTAAGTGGAAGACAGACTGAGGTCTTGAGATTGAGGCTGGCTGACCCACCAGCAGGATATTGCATGATCCAAGTGTGAGGGGGTGGGGGCCTGCATGAGAGAGGGCCAGTACCAGAGGGAAAAAAGAAGCATCCAGGAGAGATTGATGAAGGTAAGAATGACAGGAGTTGAACACAGGCTGCCTTTCTTTTAGCCTCTAGCTCTTTTTTTGGTAACACTTTGTAAATCGTGTCACAGCTATGAGTCTACTTAGTTACCTATAATATTGACAACAGATGTGAGCAAAGAAGAATCTCTAATGGAATTCAATTAGAAAAAAAAAAAAAAGATCTTTGTAATTTTTTTGTCTTCCACATACACGTGGAAGCAATATTTTTAGATAGGAACAGAGGCCATGCTTCCAACAAGTCATTTGAAGATATGGGAACAAGCCAACAGGCAGAAACTGTTCATCAAACTGGCAAGGGAAGATGAAGAGCCAATTTTTACTTTTCTCCATGGCCCCTAGGATTTTTGGTGGCTCTATTGACAAAGTTCAAAAAACCTATTCCTTGCTTTGGCTGTAGACCCTGTTAAGGGGAAGAGTGAAACCTTGTGAATAGGGATTGTTTCAATCATTGTATTTGTATCCCCGGCAAAGCAACTACCACATAGTAGCTGACTGAGAAATACCTGTTGATTGATTAAATAAGAAAGGAGCAATAAACATTTCCAAATGGAATATCTTTCAGTATTTAATACCTCTCAAATAAAAAGCAAGAGTTCTAGTGGCTACCACTCTAAGAAAATACCAGTTTCTTGGTATTCATCTTCAGATGATTTGCTTAACAGTGTAAATTATTTTGACAACTCCTCTACCTTCAATTTAATTTCACAATATTAATCACAGTATTTTGCACATAACAAAGGCTTAATAAATAGTTGTTTAACTGATGAGAGAAATATAGTCAGTGAACCTATTTTATTTCACTCATACATATGGAACAAATAGTTGTAAAATAGAGTTAGTTTTTTTAGGCCTTCTGACTGGCTAGTCAAGTGGCCAAAAACCAGGACTGTCCCAATCCAACCAGAACATCCCACTGCCTTTGATACAGATAATTATATAGGTTTGGACAGTTTTTTGATTTTTGAGGGCTGAGATCCTATTAGATATACCAAATCCCAGGGAGGAATCCTACCAATGTAGACTGGCACTGTTCTGCAATTTATAGTCAGAGAGATGCCCGGAACCATATAAGGTTAAGTGACTTTCCCAGGGTCATACAGCCATTTTGGCTCAGAGGCAGGATCTGAATCAAGGTATCTATCTCATCTCTAAGTTCTGCACTCAATCCCACCTCTGTTTGGATTTTCTCTCATATCCTGTGGTTATGTTTGGATTTTCTATCACATCCTCGTACTTTGGATCCCTGTCTGAATCTTTTGCCTACAAAATTTGGATGAAGCTAATCCCAGCAGAACAAGTTTTGTCATAAAATATGGGAAGCTTCCAACTTCAGTTTAGGCTGAAAATACCTCTGTGTCACCACTTTCCAATCTGGTCACAAATGTAAGAATTTGTAATTAGCAAATTCTGAACCTCAGGAATTTAGAATTTGAGGGTTCCCCCCAGTTCAGGTCACCTCCTTCTTTTTGGTTAGTAGGTCAAATCACCCCTTAAAAATAACCCTCAAAGAGGCCATTCATATATCTAGGTGTGTGAGCTCATTGGTTTGTTTTAACAGAGTACTGAGTAGCAACTTGGAGTTTATTTCAAGCTGCCTTCTGCACTGAAATAGCAGAAGAAACCATGGAAAAAGACCATTTATGAAAGATGTGACATTGCGGTTCATTCAGAAGCACTTGATATGGATTACCAGTTTCACACTCAATATGTCTCTAATAACTATTTCTAATTCATCCTACATCTAAGTTGTTTGTACATTCTTGTTTTCTTGCTATGTATGTCTCCACCCACCTCCCCCTCAATTAGAATGTTAGCTTTTTTAAAGGATATTTTGTTTTGTTTTTCTTTAAACTTCCTTTGTATCTAAGCTCTTGATAAATATTTGTTAACTTACTATAAAGCAAAGATCTATGATTTTGTTGGCATGGGAAGTTAATCCATTTATAAATTATAGTATCCAACTGTTCACTGGACATCTTGAATTGAATATCCCAAAAATATCATATAGAATATGTTTCCCATAAATCCTATCCTCCTCAAATGTCCTATTTGCTGTCAAGGGGACAACCATCCTCCTAGTCACTCAAGTTTATAGTCTAGATGCCACTCTCAAACTCTACACACACACATAATCTGTTGCGAAGCCTTGCTAACATCTCCTGTATGTACTCCCTTCTTTTCTCTGGCTGCCCCCACTTCTGATGCATCTCTTCACCCCTGGGCTACCCCAATAGCCTTGATCTGTCATCTTGCCTCAAGTGTCTCCCAACATCTTCCACTCAGCTCCCAAATTGATCTTCCCCTAGAACAGGTCTGATCATGTCATGACTCCCAGGCTTCTTCAGGATCAAATACATAGTTTGACATTTAAAGCATTTCATAACCTAGTCCCTTCCTTTTACTTTTGCAATATTCCCACATCTTACTCTTCTCCATGATCCCAAAACACCATTTCCTTGCTGTTCCTTGCATAAAACACTTAATCACCCAATTCTATGCATTTCACTGACTATTTCCCAAGATGAAATTTTATCCCCCTTCCTTTCTACCTCCTAATTTCTTTAGCTTCCTTCAAGTTCTAGCTAAAAAAAAAAAAAAAAATCACACTTTCCACACTTTTCTTAATTTCCCTTAATGCTAGAGCCCTTGAGGTTATACAATTTATCCTGTACATAATTTGTCTATATTTAGCTGTTTGCATGTTGTCTCCCCCTAATATTAGAATGGGAACCCCCATGATGGCAGGCACAGTTTTTACCTTTCTTTGTACATCAAGAGCTTAGCAGAATGCCTAGCTTAATACCTTAATAAGTGCTTAATACCAACCAACTTGGCTTGTTCACTTAGTTGCCCAAGGTCCAAATAAATTAAGTGATTTGATTTTTATTTATTTTGTTAAATATTCCCAATCCCATTTGCATTCTGGCAATATGCCAAATGGTTGACCCTTCTGGTCTTGAGAACTAAGAGGTCAGATGACTTGCCCAGGGTCACAAAATCAGTAGGGGTCAGGTGAGATTTGAACCTAGATCTTTTAACTCTAATTGCAGCATTCTGGTCACTATACCGCACTGTCCCTCTATGGTTTTCAAAGATTAAGTATACAATGTTTTTAACACTAGAACTACACTTCCTTCAGTACTTCAATTCACACAATTTACTTCAATTAGAAGCTCTAGAAACCCAAAGATTTTCGATGATTTCTTCCACCTGAGCACTTATAAATGACTGGAGAAAAAAAATTACACATTACTTAGTGGAAAACATTCTCATAACAGTTTCTTCTAAATATCCCTAGACTCAACTTCAGACCAACGCTAGTCCATCCCAACTAAGAAGAACCTACCAGGACTTATTACACTCCACTGGTATAGCCCCCCAGAGCCCAGATTCTCATCCACACACCATGAAAAGACATTCGAGTAAGCCTTCAGGTCCAGCCCTACCTACATGAGAGGGCCTATCTTTCTCTGATGATGAAGAAAACACTTAAGGGTCTTAGTGTGCAGCATGTGTCAACATTCCAAACATGCAGTACAGTATCATGCTGCAGAAGCAAAAAAGAGGCTACCAATGACTCAGCTGAACGCCTTTGTAGAACATATCACTGACACAGAACTGAACAGAGAGGCACCCTCAAAGCATGAACACCCCGATCCATAGCCCACCTCTCACACATACTAAGTGATCCCTTAACTGAGTGGCCAAGGAGCTGGAAAGCAGTCTGATCCAGATTAAAACATAGCTGGGAAACACCAAACAAAATAAAATACAATCAAAGTTAAAGTTCATCTATCTTGCAGGGATTCGTATGTAGAGTTTAATGGCTTCCTTTTCTATTTGAGTTTGACATCACTGCTCTAGAATTAAGCTTCTTCAACTATGGGTCTCAACCCATATGGAGTCATGTAACAATGTAAGGTTTGCAAAATTATGATTTATTATCAGTAAATGTTTGATTTCTAGATATTTGTTTCATATACATCTACGCTGAGTCAGTAAAAATTTCTTGGCAAATAGAAGTCACAAGTGGAAAAAATTTAAGAAGCCCTGCCCTAGAAAACTTTCTGAAGATATAAGCTGCTAAGATAATGAATTGAGAGAAGGCTTTTCCTCACTAGGGTTCTCTCAATCAATGCAATAACACTTCTGATCTAAAAGTAAAATTCCTAATTAATAACTTGTTTACTTTTCATTTCTTTTTCAAAGTGGAAAGAAATAAGTCATTCACTGGGCTTTACTGTCCATACAGAATTCAAATGTTTTCTTATAATATAACCATGGCTTAAATTTCCTATGTAATATGGCTTCTTTACAATCCATCTGAAGATCAGCATCTAAGAAGGAATAAAGTTAATAATCAAACTCTATCTAATAACATAAAGTTCCATACTCAAGAATGTTCCTAAAATGTTAAATACAACATTTGATTGTTCAACAAAGGTTATTTGTTTTAAAGCAGCTGTTGCTAAAAATAAACAATAGCAGCTGCGCTAAAAATAAATAATATTTATGGAGCATTTTATGATTACAAAGCCCTTAACATGGATTCTCCCATGTATTCTCATAATGGCTCTATGAAGTAGATAGTAAAAAACTTACAGTCATAAAATCATAGCTCCAGAAAATGAAGGGTCCTCAATTTACAAATGAAAAAACTGAGGCTCTAGTATCAGGGCTCTGCCCAAGGTCACCCAGAACCCAAGGCTCCCAGCTCCAGAGCAGCACCTCCCTGACAAGGGTCCCAAACACTCCACAAGGATTCCCAGCTCAGCGTTTTTCCTGTTAGACTATCAGCTAAGCCCCAGATAAGGCTCTTTCTGAATTCTGCTCATCTTCTCCATACAAAATGCATAAAGCCAAGCAGCTCCACTGAATAATAGTTTAGTATTATAATAAAGAAGAGAAAGGTCCTTTGGGAGAAGGAGGTGAGGGCCGTGGAGAAGAGGACTCCAAATGGTGTCAAATTCATCTTGCATGGGAGCTAACAGTGCAGAATGATAGGCACTCACCTGACTTGAGAAACTGGTAGACTGGCTCTCGGTGTAAACAGGCTGTCATGAACCATAAAAAATAGGTAAAATTTAGAGAGGTAAAATTTTAGAAAAAAAAAAAAAAAAAAAAGTCTTCCCACCATACCAGTACATGTTGTTGTTCTAAAGTCCTGTGAACCATTTGGGTTTTCCTTAGCAATGATCCTGGAGTGGTTTACCATTTCCTTCTCCAGCTTATTTTACAATGAGGAAACTGAGGCTAAAAGGGTTAAATGACTTGCCGAGGGTCACACAGCTCTCTGACATCACATTTAAAGTCACAAAGGCAAGTCTCCTGATTCCAAGCCCAGTGCTCTGTTCATTGTATCACCCAGCTGCCCAACATACCTACGCACACCTTCTATCAAAAAGTCAGTCAATACAGGCATAGGAACTGGCTGAACTGTCCAAAAACTAGAGGTTCTGACAAATTTGGGGGGCCGATGATTGCTCATTCAAGGATTTGTTTTCTCGTCCTTTTCTCTTCAGTAATAATTATGTTTACAAGTGGGGGTCCATCATAAACACTTAGGGAACTGCTGTCAGGATATGCCATATATTTATTTCTTGAGTGAGAACTAAAAGTCAGGAATGTGAGTAAATTACTCAAGAGTCTTCAGGTTCTAGATCACATGAAAATGTTTGTGATACAAGGGCTATACCTTATAGCTGAATATTAGTTTTCTAAGCATATAAATGCACATGATACCTATTTCAAAATCAAATCATTAATGTAAGGAGTCTTAACTTTTTGTGCATCATAGATTCCTCTGGCAGTCTGATGAAACTTATGGATTCCTTCTCAGAAGAATGATTTTTAAATATGTAAAATGAAGTACATTGCATGAAAAAGGAAATCAATTATATTGAAGTACAGTTATCCAAATTTTCAAAAAAAATTAATACCCATACATTATATGAATAAATTAATTTGTCTGCTTATTTGTTTATATATATATTATTAAAATATGAATATTGTTCATTAATTAATATTGTTTTGACTAGCTAATTAATTTAATATTTAATTATTTTATATTAGACATTATTAAATAAAATATATAGGATAATTAATTTAAAATTAATTAATATCAATATATTATTAATAAATATATTTATTTATTATATTATAATATAATATAAACAATTAGAAGAATATCAAGTGCTCATGGATAGGCCAAATATGACAATTCTACCTAAATTAGTCTACTTATTAAGTGTCAAACCAATCTAACTGCCAAGAAATTACTTCATAGAGCTAGAAAAATAAATGCAAAATTCAACTGGAAGAACAAAAGGTCAAGAATTTCAAGAGAATTATTGGGGAAAATGCAAATGAAGATGGTCTAGCTGTACCAGACCTAAAACTATATTATAAAGCAGTGATTAGGAAAACCATTTGGTACTGGCTAAAAAATATAATAGTCGATCAGTGGAATAAGTTCACAGGACAAAATAGTCAATAACAATAGCAATCTAGTATCTGACAAATCCAAAGACCCCAGCTTTCGGGATAAGAACTCATTATTTCACAAAAATTGCTGAGAAAATTGGAAAATAATATGATAGAAACTAGGCATTGACCAACATTTAACATCCTATACCAAGATAAGGTCAAAATGGGTTCATAATTTAGACATAAAGAATAATCGTTTAATAAGTTTTTAGTAATAAGCAAATTAGAAGAACAAAGGATAGTCTATCTCTCAGATTTGTGGAGGAGAAAGGAATTTATTGCCAAAGAATTAAAAGACAATTTGGAATGCAAAATAGATAATTTTGATTATATTAAGTTAAAAAGGTTTTGTACAAACAAAACCAATGCAGACAAAATTAGAAGGGAAGCAATAAACTGGGAAAGAATTTTTACATTCAAGGGTTCTGATTAAGATCTCATTTCTAAAATATATACAGAACTGACTCACATTTATAAGAATACAAGCCATTCTCCAATTGATAAATGGTCAAAAGATATGAACAGATAACTTTAAGATGAAATTAAAACCATTTCTAGTCACATGAAAAAATGCTCTAAATCTATTCATCTGAAAATGCAAATTAAGACAACCTTGAGGTACTGCTACACCCCTCTCAAATAACAGGAAAAGATAATGATAAATGTTGGCGGGGATGTGGGAAAACTGGGACACTGATACATTGCACATGTTTAACATATATTGGATTACTTGTTGTCTAGGGGAAGGGGCAGGGGAAAGAAGAGAAAAAATTGGATCAAAAGGTTTTGCAAGGGTTAACATTGAAAACTATCTTTGTATATATTTTGAAAACCAAAAGTTATTATTTTTTAAAAAAGAAAGAAAAAAGTTAATATACTCCAGGTTAAAAATGCTTATATGTTAGAGGAAGGTCTCTAACATGGTAGTTAGATCCTCTTGAAGGGGTTTATGAGTAGACTTGGGTCAAGAATCACATGAGATGAAAAGATATAAATAGGTTTACAGTGTACATTGGCAAAGAAAGAACCCATAATGAAAATCTCACAGAACAAAAGTTATCGAAGTGTGTGTTCTTTTATAAGTCAAGTTTAACTACCAAATGCTTTAAATTGAACAGATCTTTAATCAAAAAGCCTTTGCATAACATACCACCAGTTCTTTAATCAGTAGACTTCCAACATTTATAACATTCCTATGCAACTGCCATTCTTCAGTAAAGTTGCTTTCATATAGAAAATGTTAAAAGGAAGCAGTTTTGAAAGTTGTGAAATGGAGATTCACAACTGCATATATAATCATCTCTTGTGTTCTGCTATATATTGGAGCACAATTTTTTTTGAAGTTTAAGTTCCATCCCTGATAAAGTCTGGCTTACCTCTAGTGACAAGAAACTATAGTTCAAACTGCTTTCACTCTGCTTTAAGTGTCCAGAAATTGTCCCTTTTGTTAAGATTAAATGTGTTTCCTTTCATTTTTCCTATTAGTTCTAGTTCTGTTCTCTGTAGAGGTATTGATGTGGGGAACCCTGAAACTGTCCTCTGGCTTTGGGGGAAAAGCAATGGGTGAACTCTTGAGAAACTCTCCAGTGGGAGAGACTCACCTCAGGGAACTGAGATAAAGTGGCTCCATTCAGTTATCTTGGTGGGGTAGCTGCCCCCTCTATTGAGCTGAAAATTAGTCCTGGACCACTCCTACTTAGTTTGAACTTAAGTGGTCTCATTCTACTGGAAATCTAGGCCTGGGGGCAGGAATTTCATTCAATTGAAACTTCAGTCTCAGATTTCCTATTAAAGGGCAATTTAAACTCATTTCTTTGCAGAGGCCCAAAGCAGGACCACACCTTGTCAAGGAACCTCTCCCTCCTTGGCACAGCTGCCTGTCGGGACCCCCTGCCCGCTGTGAAGACATTCTCTTCTCAGTGTTAATACCTCCATTTACTTCCCTGCCGGGACTTTGCCATTGAGGAAGTCAGTCCCCTAGCAAAGCTGACTTCTGCAGTGCCAATAAAACTCCCTTTTTCCATTCAATCTTTTCGGGTTCATGAATTCTTTCATGTTGGACTTGCACCAACCAGAAGGGGATTCTCACACCTTAACTCTCTGCACTGCCACTAACCGCATCAGTATAGCACAAATAAAATGTTTCTTCCACATAACAGTCCTTCAAATATTAGAAGGTAATGTTCATGTTCCAGACATTTTCCCCCTCCCCTAAGACTTCTCTCCTCTGAGTTAGCCATCTCCAGATCCTTCAACCAAAGGTCACACAACAGGATACACAGGAAGGAGGTTCTAATACATACAGAGGAACAAAAGCACTTAGACTGTAAGTATCAAGGAATAAATTTCAGTGAAAGGTGCAGGAATGAATTGACAGCAAATAATAATGAAGCACCTAGAGATTATTTAAACAGCATTATTTTTCAATTAAATGAATTAATAATCAGTATTTAATACTAAGCATCCAGTATGTGCCAGGCACCGAGTTATGTCCTAGGAACTTAACCACAAAAATAAAATAGTCCCTACCCTTAAGAAGCTTATATTTTATTGAAGAAAACCACAAATGAAAGACAGGGAGGTGGATGGTACAGTGGATAGAGCTCCCAACTTAGAGTAAAGAGGACCCAAGTTCAAATCCACCTGTGTGACCTGGTAGATTCAATTAACACTGTTGACCTTCGTTTCTTCATCTGTAACACGGGGAAGTTAAAGGTACCTCCTTTTAGGGTGGTTGTGAGGATCAACTGAGAAGATATTTGTAAAATGCTTAGCACAGTGCAATGCCTGGTTTGGAGTAAGTGTTAAATAAATATTGACTATTTTGCAGGGCTCCTGCAAAAAAGCAGACTCAAGGAAAGCAAACAGCTGTCATTACATTATTTTAAGGCTATCTTGAGGAAGAGGGCTCAGAGTTGTTCCATTCCAGGCAATTAGGTGGAACAGTAGATAGAGCCTTGGGCCTGGAGTCAAAAAGAGCTTCAGACACTTAGTGCCTGTGTGACCCTGACAAAACAATTAATTTCTGTTGCCTCGGTTTCCTCACCTTTAAAATAAGGATAATATTAGGTGTGAAGATCATTTAAAGCACAGCGTCTGGCACAGTAGTGATTGTACAGATTCTGGTTGTTATAAATTGAGACAGGCGCCTGGCCCATAGTGGTGATTATGTAAATTCTATTATAATATGAGAAATTTGGAAAGCCGCTAATAATCATTTGAAACCTGAACTGTTAGAAAAATTGTTTCTATGCGCCAAGCCTGAATCTCCTTTTTCCCAACTGCTAGCCCGCTCCGAGTCCTTCCCCTGGGGCTCGCTGGAATGGACAGGGCGCCTCCTCTGTGCTCCGCGGGCTTTACAATTATCCTCTTAGCTTGTAGTAACAATTAGTATTGCATTACTCACCTGTGTGCCGGGCGCATGCCTAAGTATTTTATGGCAGTAACCAGCACTTCGTGGTGCTAAGCGCTTTACAAAGGTTATTCCAACTTACAGGAACGGCAGCACCGTTCCGGTATCACTCCTACTCCGCCCAGGCCGCGGACCCTGACTAGCTACAGCAGGACCCACTCAGACCTGGCCTCAGACACTTACTAGCGGTGTCACCGGGAGGAATGGCTTCGCCGCCGCTTGCCTCAGTTTCCTTATCTGTAAAACGGAGAACGGTGAGGGTTACCTCCTGGGTGACTGGGAGGAGCACATGAGACAACAACATAAACGCTTTACACAGTGTCCAGCACCCGGTGAGCTGCCGTAGAATCGCTATCTATCATTGGAGAAGAATAGAAAACACCTTCCTAGGTTGTTGTAAGAATTAAACGAGGTGACAAGAGTGAAGCAGTGAGCAGCGCTGGACACGTGGTTCATAACTTCTGCTACTGTCATTAGCAACAGGCCTCCCCGGGCATGGGACGTCCCCAGGCCAGGTCCAGGCCACCGCTCACGGGACCAGCGGCAGCGCACGTTGGGATTGGGACAGCCTCTGGGGCCTCCCAACCCGAAATTGCGCTCCGCAAAGTCGCTTCTGCGAGGAAAAACGCGCCAAGACCAGCGCTCCTCCCTTTTCTGGGGGATGATGGCAGGCAGCCTGGGGGGAACACAGCACTGTAAATGAGCTAAGTGCTCCTAGAGGCTTGTTCCCTCAGGCGCTCAGAGGGAGGGTCCAGCGTGCATGTTAACATAGCCCTTGAAGGGTTCTGCATTTCGGACTCGAATATTCCCCAAGTGTATTCCAAGAGGTACCAGGGCGCTCCATTCTAATCCATATAGTGACAGCCACGTCTGGCAGCTGAGGGCAGGCTGAGGCCTCGGCCCAAGGCCAGACCCTGCCCGGAAAGCAGCCACGGGCGGAGGGGCACTTGAGCAGGGGTGTGGGGCAGGGGCGTGGGTGTTGGGGGAGGTGTCCTAGGAAGGAGAAGGGCAAGGAAGCGAGCAGCCCCAAGAATGTGAGGCGCAGGGGAGAGTACTCCCAACTGCAGCGCAGTTCCCAAGGATACTCACGGGCACAGAAGGAAGAGTGGGACCTTGGGCATTTGTACTTCTGGGACCTTTTACGTTTGCCCCATTTCCAAAACGGGCTCCTTCGCATGCAAAGGTTGCACATGCACCCCACCTGGGACCTTCCTGTCTGTTCTGAATTCTCTATCCTCTCTGCCTCCATGCCCTGACCTTAGGATGTGCTTCTCCCCCTCCATGGCACTCTCAGGGCAGGGGGCAGGGGGCAGAGGCCAGAGGTCAGAAGGCCCCTCCGCACTTCCTCCTGAGCTGCCTCATGGAGCAAGAGTCGTTTCCTGGTGTTCCTGGTAGCCGAGGCTTCTCAGATCATAGGCCCGTGGGGAGAGGGGCAAGAGGCCACGCCCCCAGCACAGCCTCCTTTCCTCTACCAGGTCATACCTGCCACTCAATGTGACAGCCTCTCACAGACACTTTTCAAAGGGGTTTTCCTGGAGAGACTATAGATCCCATGTGTGAAAGCCATTTCTTCTTACCCTTTGTAACTTTTTTTTTCCTTTCATAAAAGAAAGTGGACTGAATTATGTGGGGCAACCACCCTCAGCAGCCCGGATTGAAGCAGCATCTCTCCCTGGCCAGCAGCCATTCCGGCAGTTCTGACCTCAGAGAGGTTAACGAAGGTTGTTTGCCGGCTGCTCCATTCAGGACTCAAGGCAGCACGGAAAATCTGGAGTGGTCTCCCTGGCCTGCGGGCCACTGTCAGCACCGCCCCACGTGGCCTAAAGCCAGATCACAGAATCAGTTAGAGGCCTGGTCATGCCCTTTGCTCTGTGACCTTGAGCAAATCTCCTCGGTGAACCGAGGATGACCCCTAATTCTCCTCTTAGGTCTACACCTCTGGGCAGGGTCAAGAGGCAGATTCCTGGAGATTTTTGCGTTGCTGAGATGGTGCCAGAAATAGCCTCTTCTCTATGGGGAAGAGTCAGAAAAGGCTTCTTAGACTACTAATGTGGGGAGAGACGGCTAAACAAGTATTAACTGGGGTCCAAAAGCAAAAAGGCCTCAGAACTCAGGTTCTGAACGGATAATCCTTTAAGGGCAGGATGGTGCAGGAGAGAGGGTAAATTATTCAGTCAGAGTCAGAGTTCAAAGCCTTTATTATACCAGTATCTGTGTGATCCCAGGCAGCCATTTACCCACTCTTAGTCCCGGCTTCTTGAGTGTTGTATTAGATAGCCAATAATATTCCTCCCAACTCCAGATTTTACATTTATTTTCTGAATCCATGGTTTGTATTTTGCTTTTTTTTTTTTTTCTTTTTACACCGGCTAGCTTCCTAGCAGTGACAGCATGGGCATGGTCATACATCCATCATTACTATTACTTCCTGATTCCCAAGTCCTAATGCACACAGGTTCCTTATGATTCCTTTTTTTTTTTTTCTCCTTCCCTGAGGCTGGAGTTAAGTGACTTGCCCAGGGTCACCCAGCTAGGAAGTGTTAAGTGTTTGAGACCAGATTTGAACTCAGGTCCTCCTGAATTCAGGGCTGGTGTTATGAGTCCTACTAAAGTTCTACTCTCACAAAAACTAAATTAGTTTAAAATTCTGAAATGAAGACTAAAAAAAAAAAAAATCAATTCATATTCTACCAAAGAATAATTTACATTAAAAAATAAATCCATGCTTCTATTTGCATTTCAAAGAATAAATTAATTGGGTTAGAGTGGATTTTTTTAAGTGCTTACTTACATTATTCCTAGTAGAAAAATTTTTTTTTGCTAAAATTAGATCTTTGATAAAGTTCACTCAGAAATAATAAACAAGCATTCTGTTCATGAAAAACCTAGCTAATTAACAAATTCTGGGCTTCCCTACTGTGTACCAAAGTTACCCTGCCCTCACAAGTAAAAACAGATTTATCACAATCATTATATATTTTATATTCTCATTTTTCATTCAACAGATATTTATTAAGCAGCCATCAGATACAAAACACTATGTAGAATGCATAATAAGTCAGTTTGCCGTCATGCAGTTTATCATTTAGTAGATGAAATAAAATTGTTAGACAAAGGGTTATCAGGATAACTAAAATGATCTGAGACCATGTCATATAGAAGATTCATTAAAGGAACTGGGTTTTTTAGTCTGAACAGAATTAAGGAATAGGGAAAGACATGGAATACAACAACTATTTTTTCAAATATTCCAACAGGAATATAAGAAGGGTTTAGCCCCAAAGAGAAGAAAAAAATCAAGAAATAACTGAATAAATTTGCAGTGAGGCAGATTAAGATTTGGTTTAGTGGAAGGGGTGCCTAACAATTAGAGATAACCAAAAATTCAATTCATGGGAGATCTGATAGGAACTGGATATTCATTTATCCAGAATGCTGTGGAAAGAACGCCTCTTCAAATACAGTTAAATTAAATGGCTCCTTCCTATGACAAAATCCTGTAATTTTTTTTCTCCCCTCCTTTGTGTTTTTTTCTTCAGTCTTATTATTACCACTAAATTAAGACTAAAAATCCAAAATATCAATCAATATTGAAACATTATGCCAGGGGAATGGAAGAAAATTATAAGAGAAATTTCTTTGGACTCAGGTCACCAATTCACTTGGTAGCTGAAAATGCAGAGTCTAGAAAGCACTTTTTCCACTGATATAAACAGAAGATATGAGCCTCTAGGGAGAAGGGGTGGGGAAAATATGATGGAAAAGCTCAGAATAATAGAGAAGTTTCAAGTAAAATAATACCCAAGAACAACCACGAAAATAGTACAAACTTGGTTATTTTTACATTGGTATAACAGCTTAAAGCACTGAAAGAAAAGAAGCTTTGCCTTCCAATTCCATGGACTTCATTCAGTCACTCATTTTCTCTCAACATTTTGAGGCACAGATAGATTCAGAAAAGGTTTGTATGCTGCAAGGGGCTGCTTCTTGGAATTTTGTGGAAAGGAGACTGGCTTTTAAATTGAACATTTAGTTTTAAAAACTAAATCAGATTTTAAATGTTCAAGATTCTAATAAAAATACCAAAAGGAAATATAAGCAGAAAACAGTCAACTATCATTCATACTTAACATTTAGCTAATGTTCTAGATAAAAATAAAAAACAACTCCAAATCAAAAAATGATTTGTTAGAATATCTGATTTAGTGAAGTAACATTAAATTTGGTTTATTCTCTATTAATAAACTAATTTTACTTAATTTTTTTTCATGCAAAAGCAGTGTACAAAGGATTGAGTGCTTCTAAATAACTGATGTCAAAACAAAATTTATTAATAAAAAATAAGTTGAACATATAGCTGAAACTATGCTTTTTATAAGGCAGCTAAGGAGTATAGTGGCTAGAGTATTAAGCCTGCAGTCAGGAAAACTTGAGTTCAAATCTAGCCTCAGATGCTTACTAGTTGCGTGAACCTGTATAATCACTTATCCCTATTTACCTGAGTTCTCTCATCTCTACAACAAGTTGGAGAAGAAAATGGAAAACCCTCTAGTATCTTTGCCAAGAAAATTCCCCAAAGAGATCACAAAGAGTCAGACAAATATTTTTATACCCTTATTACATGAACAAACACTTGGTAAGGGCCTTCTATGCCCAAGGCATACAAGACATGAGGAAAATGCAAAGACAAATTATAGTCCCTGTCCCTGAAGAGCTTACATTCTACTGGATATAAGTAACAAAGGTTAAATCACTTTATAAAGGCTATTACTACAGCCATCTCTGTACAGGGATATGATAGCTTTCTAATATCTGTGTTCATAAAACATTGTGAAAACATTTCTGTAATTTGAATCTCTTTAAATATTCAAGAGGCCAAATAGAAATAAAACCTTTTAAAAGCCACACTTGCTTTGTTTGCTTATTCTTGCTTGCTATGTATAGATCAACTTTATATAAAGAAAATACATTTGAATAACAAAACCATGGCATATTTTTAATAAATATTAGGTATTTGTGTGTATATATATATATATATATATATATATACACATAGTTGTAGGTATAATATATGTAATAAATATTTATATGTGTGTATAGGTAAATATAGTTTTTAAATAGAAAATGATTATATATGGGTAAATATATAGTTTTTTAAAAGTAGAAAAATGTTTAATAAGTTTGTCTTTTTTTTTGAGAGTTTTGCAAAGACTCATCTTTTCCAAAGATTCAAAAGATTTAGAAATTGAATTTAGAAACTGAAAACTTGGCTGTTTAAATTCCCTAAGTCAAATATTCAAGGGTTCTTTTAATTGCTTGCAAGTCTTATTTCATATTAGCATTATCTGGGCTATACAGGCATCTTCCCATTTAGTGTGTAAGGCTGATTTAGTATTAACAAGGACAAAAAAGGAGAGAAAGGACATGGACATATCTGTAGGAAGCTTTCTACCTTATAGAATTGCAGTACTATGGAAAACATTCATTTACTTGTCCCATTAAGAAATTCCATAAGAATACAGTTAAGAAGCCATACAATTCTTCAAAAAGCTCACCTTTTTCTCTAGTCGTTATCACCAACTCTTCTCTACCCCCAATTTCTCTTACTGTAGCTTTTCCTCTTTATCTGGCAACTTGATTGTCATTTGGTCTCAGCTGTACTGTTTTCTCTATCTCCTTTCATTTTTTTCTACTAATATCCCCTCCCAACAGGAAATAAATTCTGTAATTGGGTATGCCTAAAAGGTAAAAAATATAGTAATCCACCTGAACCCTCTCCTTTTTAATTTAAAATTCTAAGTGACTGAAAAACAGTGATCAAATGGCTGGATTTTGTATTTTCATTTTATTACATAGTTACAGAGGAGCATACTCATTTTGAGACTAGAAGAATTTTTTTTTTTAAAGCACAAAATAAGTTTAAACTCATGCTATGAACTCACTCCCACCTCCAAGGAAGCATAATAGCTACTTTCACTTCTACCTTCTAATTATACTAGCAACTGGAAACTTAACGGGAGTACTAGAAGTCATTAATAAAAATTCTAACCTAATTCAATGGATCTTTGGGATAAACTAGTCATGAATACACATAACTAACTATATGCAGACCCAGTTTTCTATTTCTTACTTTACTTACTTAAAATTTCAATTACTTAAAAATTTCAATTAAAAATTCAATTACTTAAATTTCAATTACTTAAAATCTTTTTTTATTTTCAAAACTGGCAAAGGGATCTCCTCTCAATGGGAAGTGTAAACTTTTCAATATCTCATCTTATCTTAATGTATCATAATAGGTGCCATTTGAGATTGGGTTTTGTTGTTAATTTTTTCATTTTGTTTTATTCTATTCGGTCTTGTATAAAAGCTCAATAACCAAACCCAAATCCCCCTTCTTGTTAGGAATTTAAAGGTTTAAGAGAATAATTTTTCCAAAAGTTATAAGGGTATTAAAATAGAAGCTTAGATGTAATCCTAAAATGAAAATGTCACAGTAATCCAATATTAGCTGCAAAAAAAGCTGAAAAATAATAAAACCTTAAAAATACTACCACCATACCTTAAAAGAGAAAAAATATGAATTTTTTCATTGCTAAGGACCTTCAATAGCAAAAGAAAGCATTGAAGGCTATACTAAAAAAATTAATTTTTATGGCACCTAAATATTTGTCATTTCCTAGAAAATAGTAAAGAAAAACAAGCCCATCATTTCATTAGAAGATAGAAGCAAAACTTTATATCAATTTAATGGAAGAAAATTATAATAAAAAAATGTAGTTAACTTTAAAAAAAAACATTTATTTTTGATGCAAAAAACCCCAAAAGCCATAAACATTATTTTATTATTATGTTACATTATGACCAAGTGGCAAATATATATTTTTTACCACATGATGCCTCAAAGGTACTTTTGAATATTAAGACTATATATACAGATTCTTTTGTTTTTCTATACAACATAAAAGAGAATTGCAGCAATTCTCTAGATAATTCAGACATTTCTCCCTTCCACACACTTTTATGGCATCTCAAATTTGCTTTGCTTTAATTATCCTCAGTTTTGGAATTTACTATTTTGCCACAAGAATTCTAGTCCAATTTTCTATCAAACCCCCCCCAAAAAAGAGGAGCCACAGAGTCACTATGGCTCTTCACGGTTATCAGAGCATTACAGAAACTTTGTCCTTGAACACATCTTAGATCGCCTAAACCAGTAGTTCTCAAACATTTTTGGACTCAAGAATCTGCAAAACTTAAAAATAATTGAGGACCTCACTGTCTCTCCCCTCTCCTCTATCATTCATTACCATAAATTCATTTCCCCTCCAGTGCTTTTATCGTGAGTATATTTACTGATATTTTGAAATTAAATATCAGAAATTAAAACCTCTTAATAATACTATGAAAATTGTTTTTATTTCATATAACTCCCAAAAAGGTCTAGGGGAATCCCCTAGGGTTCCCACACTATACTTTGAGAATCAATGAACTTAGCTTAACATTATTTTAGAAATGAGGAAACCAATACACTTGAAGATGATATAATTTGTTCACAGTCATGTCCCATACCTTCCCTTCTGCATACTTTATGTCACACAAGAAGCCTAAGAGACAAATAGTATATATGTTATTATTCTCAATTTAAAGATAAGGTTACTGATGCTCAGAGACCTCAAGTAATTGTTCAAAATTGCACAGACTGAAAATGTCTAAGCCAAGACTCAAATCCAGATCTTCAGAAGGCAAGCGTGAGGTTCTTAACACACCCCATTGTATTTCTTGTAAAATTTTTGGACTGAGCTAAAAAAAAAATGTATTCTTTATATCATATACCTATATATGATTAATACCATTATAAATTTTCACTCAGGAACAGAACCAAGAGAACGTTTTACACAGCAACAAGTTTATATGATGAACTACTGTGATAGATTGGCTCTTTTCACAAGAAAGACAAGGCAATTCCTATAGACTTGGGATGGAAAGTGTCATTCATATCCAGAGAGAACTAGGAGACTGAATGCAGATCCAAGCATACTATTTTCACCTTTTGTGTGGTTGTTGTTTGCTTTCTTGTGTTTTCTTTTTTTCCCCTTTTGATCTGATTTTTCTTTCATGAATATGGAAATATGTTTAGAGGAACTGCACATGTTTAACCTATAATTGGATTGTTGCTATTTTAGGAAGGAGGAGGGGGAGAGAGGGAGAAAAATTTGGAACAAAGTTTTACAAAGGTAAATGTTGAGAACTGTCTTTGTGTGTATTTGGAAAAAATAAAATACTAAAAAAAAAAAAGTAAATCTTCATTCAGGTAGTAAAAACCATTTCTGTTGAATTAAAGACTAATGATCATGATAATAACTGAGAAATGAGTTCCTAGAATTGAAGCTCCAAGAAAGAACTCTAAAGTCTTGCCATTCAGTCACAGAGTGGTTGAGATGAGATAATAACTTGTGAGTCTGAACTCTCATGAAGATAATAATGGGACAGACTGGTTATCTACCCCTTCACAGAGTTCCTCCAACCTAACCCTAAATTTTTACTTCAAAATTCAAGTCTTTGGGTTACCATAGAGTCCAGTTTCTAACCTGAACAGTCACCCATCTTTTGATTCCCCCATCATGTCTGAAGAGCACAATGTATAAAATTACAAATGCTTCTCTTTCTTTCATAGTTTATTATGTTGCTTCATTTATGCTGACAGTAATAATGGCAACCTAAAAGGAAAGCAAAATAGTCAGAAAAACACAAAATCACTAATAACAAAGGTACTTCCTCTATTGATAAAAGGGAGGGGGAAAATAATAAAAGGAACCATTTGGCCAGTCATAAATATTAATAACAGTAATGTCATTCTAGCTGGATTACTTCAAGAGATCTGTAGCCATCAGAGCTTTTTACGTTTCTCCTGATGTATCATCCTAGACAAATAATACAAAAATAGTACAAAGGTAATGTTTCTATTGACTTAGAACTTGGATTTGTTTGGGGATTTTTTTTTTTGGTGTAAATTCTAAGATTTCTGTAAAGAATATAAACACTTAAGACAACAAAGACCGTCCAGAATCAATAATGGGCTGTCTATACTTACTGTCTGATAGATGATGCATCCTACAGAAAAGCACCTCCTGACCCTGGCGCCAAGACTGAAACTAGAGTCTCCCAAGAGACTTGCACAAAAAAAGTCTTTCTCTGAGATCAGAAATTTTTTATCAAATAAATGGAAAATAAATGCTAGTATAGATGAAATGGATGAAATTGAAAAACAAAACAGAATCAAGAGAATGGGAGGGTGCCATTTGGGAAATGCTCAACATTGATGCTGCAATAATGGATATTTGATGTTTCACTGAAATTCCTACTGACCATAGGATGGGTTTCAGAAAATACCAATCAAGTCTAACACATAAACAAACAAATAAATATAAAAAATGATCACACTGTTCTCTTAAGGAAGGATCAAGATTAGGTGAAAAGAAAAAAGCCATAGTTGCCATGGTTTTGTGTAGTTATTAGTAGATTCGGAGCTTTCTCAGAGATCAAGTGTGACTATTCTGCAGAGGGATCTTTTCGCCTTTTATTTCTCTAAATTTTTTTTTTTTACTTTTAGATGAATTTGTAATCTGTCTTTCCTGCTATCCTCTCCATTAAAGCAACAATAACAAAATAACAAAAATAAAACACATAAACCTGTATAGTCCAGCAAAAAAAAAAATCTTATATTGGCCATTCCCCCAAATGTATACCTTTTCATTTTCAGTTCATCACTTCTCTAGCAAGAGATAATACTGCATCTCACCTTCAGTCCACTGGACTCATGGCATATTGTTGAATTAGTCAGAGTCCTAAAGGCCTTCAAAAGTTGTTTTTCTTTATTATGCTGTGTATATATAATAAGTTAGGGAGGCCCATCGGTAAATAAATTATTTACACAGCATCTGTTTCCCATGACCCTCCTCCTTCGGGAGCTGGTACAAAAATTAAAGAACAGACAAAGTGATTTGTGTGAAAGTAGCACGAAGAAGGAAGAAACAATGCATAACCATTGGCCATGGTACTAATTCCTTAGTGACTTTAAGAGAGCAATTTCAAACTAGTGCTACAAAGGGAATCAGGCTGCAATGTATTAGTTAGATTGGGGACTTAATAAGATGGTAAAATCAGCATCTTATGGAACCTGATGGCTTTGCAATTATTCAGTAACAATTATAGTAAAACCTCCACTAACTCTAACTCAGATAGTTAATAGAAAGTAGAATAGAATGAGGATCAGGACTCCTGAGTTCTAGATATACGATTCACTGTGTGATACTGGGTAAGTAACTTCCCCTATTATAGAGTCTCAGTTTCTTCATTTAAAAAAAAAGAGGGGGGTGACCTAGATAGCAGGTTCTTATATTCTCTGATTCTAATTTTAAGAATTTACTCCAAAAAAACTATAGTATAGTGGAAAGAACTCTGGTTTGGGAGTCAGAGGCCCTGCTCTGCTTCTTCCTAGTTGTATGACCTTAGATCACTTATAATGTCTCTGCCCTTAGTTCCTCATCTGCAAAATTAAAGGGTTGTATTAAATAGTTTTTGAGATCCCATCCAACACTTATATCTCATTAGATGATCTGAGGTCAAATTCTGTGTCTATACTGATTAACTATATGACCTTAGACAAGTCCAAGTATTGCCTTGGCATCCATGAAATAATAAAAGATCCAAATCCAGAGGGAAGGCTTCTGGCATGTTGATTAATCCTATATGGAGGATTTATAGAAAGGCATGAATAAGACTTGCACAGATTATGTAGTCACAAATGTATTGCAAGCTGCATTGTTTTACAGTACTTGCAAAGACTAGAAAATCATATTAACAAATATAGATGCTAATATAGATGCATTGTGAAATTGAAAATATGATGAAAGACTGGGAAGGTGCCAATTAGGCACCGATACTTTTCTTGCTTAGCACTGATGCTCCTTTTTAAAAGAAAAAAAATTAAAACTTCAAAAAGATCTGAAACTAAAGAATTTTCTACTTGACCCATAAATAAAACAGTTTAAAAAAAACTTACAATAGATTCCTTAAGAATGGTGAATAATTAAGGCTTTACTATAAATTATTTTTTTTCTTATCAACTAGTAGAAATTCCATGCACCAAAGAATCACTCAGCAAAAAGCCAGAAAAATCCTGATAATGTAGTGAAGTTGGTCTAGAAAAGATGCTGTTTTTTTTTCCTTTAACCAAAACTTTTTTCAGAGATTTCAACTAAAAGAGCAATTAGGACCTAAATCTTTCAGACAACTGCTTGAATTTTTTTCCCTTTGGTATTGTATATCAGGGCAAAAAATAGTGTGTGTATGTTCTATAATGAAAGGAACTTTAAGAAGATATAGAAATGACTTCCATTCTGTGACTTTCAAACATTTTTAAAAGAATAACCCTTGGACTGTTCATAAGGCCATGAATAGCTATAGGTATTATAGTAAATATGCCACAATCACAACCTAAAAAAGTATTTCAGGCCCCTCATAGATAAAGTAATAGACTTAAAAGTATTTGAAGTCACTGAATCATATAATTTTAGAAGTCATATGATAGGGATAGAGGGAAAGACATTGGATAAATCACTTAGTATCTTCATGACTTAGTAGTTTTTTCTGTAAAGTGGGGAAAAAGTATTATTTTACTTGAAATAGGTAGGAAGAATAACCAGATGATTTCTTGAGGATGCTTCTAACTCCAAGGTCTATGATTCTGCCTCTTGTGATAGAGCGCCTCTAAATATTACAGAATCTTTCTTTATATCATGTCAGAATTTGATGATTTGTTTATTCTACTCAGTACTTCCCCCCTGCCAAGCCTACTTGGCAGGTCAGCATGTTAAGGACTTTATCTTTTTAAAGAAATATTGATCACTGAAATCACCTCTTGACACCAACATCTCTCTTGGTACCTAATGCATCCTGTTAGGATCAATATTGAAAAAACATTACTTTTAAATTCATTACTTCCTATTCTAGCTTGCACAAATCTAAAATTTTATAATGTTATGTCCATAGTAGATGGCTGTTGGGTTTTTTTTTGTTTGTTTGTTTCATTTGATCTGAAATTCCCAACATAACCTGTGTCCCAATTTATTGGAGCCTTTTTGATTTGGTTTTGGAACACAGGTTATGTTGTCTTTGTATCATCAGAGATTAAAGAAATGTCTTACCGTGGCCATCTTCAACAATGAGATGAACCAAATCAGTTCCAATAAAGCAGTGATGAACTGAACCAGCTACACCCAGCAAAAGAACTCTGGGAGATGAGTGTGAACCACTACATAGAATTCCCAATCCCTCTAATTTTGTCCACCTGCATTTTGGATTTCCTTCACAGGCTAATTGTACACTATTTCAAAGTCTGATTCTTTTTGTACAGCAAAACAACTGTATGGACATGTATATATATATATATATATATATAGATAGATAGATAGATAGATAGATAGATAGATATATTGTATTTAATTTATACTCTAACATATTTAACATGTATTAGTCAACTTGCCATCTTGGGGGGGAAGGAAGGGAAAAATTGGAACAAAAAGTTTGGCAGTTGTCAATGCTGTAAAATTACCTATGCATATATCTGGTAAATAAAAAGTATAATTAAAAAAAAAAAAGAAATGTCTTACATATGTATAATATGATCTTAAGAAATGCTTGCTAGGCCTAGACTTGTGATGGAAAAGGCCACCTGCACTCAGAGAGAGGACTATGGGAACTGAGTATGGATCACAACATAGTATTTTCAACTTTTTGTTGTTGTTTGCTTGCTTTTTGTTGTCTTTCTCTTTTTTTTTTCTTTTTTGATCTGATTTTTTTTCTTGTACAGCATGATAATTATGGAAATATATATAGAAAAATTTGCATATGTTTAACATAGATTACTAGCTGTCTAAGAAAAGGGCTGGGGATAAAGGAGGGAGAAAAGATTTGGAACACAGTTTTGTAGGAGTGAATATAGAACACTGTGAAAATAAAAAGCTAAAAAAAAAAAATTCTTGCTAGATCAGATTAAAGTAGTTTGGAAATTACCCACCCAGTCCAACCTTGTCATTCTGCAAATGTGAAAATAGAGGTCTAATGGATCTCTTTTACTGATAGATTCATTATGCAGGATTTACTTTTTAAAAAATCTTTCAAATGTTTTTGTAGCTGCACTGGCCTTTGTCATCTTCATGAGAGACTAAATGTATTAAGTTGCTTTTAATACTTTCCAGGCAGGCCTTATAGCTCATATAGCCACTGTACATCTTTTTCCTAGACTACTGTGTTTTTGTATCTCCTATAATTAAAGTGGGAAAAGGAGCCAGAGGAATTAACTGAAGAGCTAGAAATTGAGACCTATATTTTAGATTCAAACAAAAAAATTATTTGGTTTCCTGTTCAATTATATAGAGTCCCAAAAATCTCAGTGCAGGATTACCTTTCAGGAGAATCTGAATTATGGTATTTTAGATGTATGGTTTTTTTTTTAATCTTTTTCCCCCAAGGGAATGAAGGACTATTTAAAGATAACTAGATGGCATAGTGGATAGAGCACTGGGCTTGGAATTGGGAAGCTTCATCTGCATAAGTTCACATCCAGCCTCAAACCCTTATTAGATATGTGACTTTCAGCAAGTCCCTTAACCCTGTTTGTCTGTTTCCTCATTTATTGAATGAGCTGGAGAAAGAATAGCTTATCAAGAAAACTCCAAAGGGGGTCATGAAGAGTTGGTCAAAAAGGAGTAATAACAAGTTTAAGTTACTTGTTCAGGACTCCTTGGGTGTTCTTCTACTTATTATATTTCCAACCTGGATAACAGGTGATGCAAATGCTAAATTTATCTTTTCTCTCAGACTAGCTGCATGACCTCAGGTTATGTTGTTTAATCTCCTAATGTTTCCATTTTCATATCTATAATTCATGTAATATAATAAAAACCTTCCTATTATTTAGAGGTGTTACAAGAATAATAATGTGAGGAAAAGTTCTACATCAGAGATCATCAATTTTTCAAAACTGAGCTGGGAAATTAGGGTGAGGAGCATGCTGACTCTAAGGCAGCTGCAAGAGTGGAGAGACCCCATCTCTCAAAAGGAGAATGGCAGGGTGTGGTTAGTCATAGCAGCAGGGGCCTGCAGGTACAGCCATGGGGACAGCCAAGGACTGGGCCATGTGCCTTCTCCTGGCTGGATCACCATCTTCAGCAACAACCTATGTGCAGACCCATTTTACTGAGTATTACATTTACCACTTTAGGGATTTCTATGGAGAAATGACTTTGTCCTTACCTTAAGGACCTCTGAAATACAATATAGAGTGGCCTGTCCTCTTGATTTCCAACCCCTTTATTCATCCCCTTCTTTTTTCCCTTTCTGAAGGGCATATGGGCTGCTGGATTCCAGTGCTGAACTTAAATTTACAAGTCTCAGGGGTCATACTTCTTTGTGGAAGGCTCTAACTCCTATAAAAGCACCATCAATGAAATATATTTAATTACAACTCTCCAAGCAAAAATGTTTAAAAGGGGGGGGGGAATCTTCTCTAATTCATTAATCCTACAAATGTTTTATATTCTAATTTAGAAGATCCTTTTTCACTGTCCCACAAATACTACAGGGGTTGCCCAGGTTCTTATTTCTAGGGCAATGTAGCTAACCTTTCTTAAATAGATGGAAAAAGCACTGGTTGGCTGGAAAGTCAGGAGACTTGAATTCTGGACTCTTGATCTACCAGTAACTAGTTGAGTGAATTACACTTATCTGGACCTTAATTTCTACATTTGTAAAATGTGGAGTGTTGGACTAGATGGTTACTAAGGCTATCTTCTAAGGATTAAATCATATCTTATAAGCCCAGAACCTTGTTATGCAATTAGTCTCTATACATCTATCAAGCAAATGCATCTTTCTTTTAAAAAAGGAAGTTGAGAGGATTCTAGGAATATGGAGGGGTAGGTCAGAAAACTCCAGCTTCTCCCAATTTCCCCCCCAAACAAGACAATATAGCACCTCAGGGTGAATGTAGAATAATCAAAGAAACCAAGAGTTGGAGCAGAACAGTGGTCCTCCTGGGACAACCAGAGAGCTGAAAAAAGAAACACCTCTGCTAGTTACACTGAAACAGCAAGCAGCAGGTCCTGGGGCTAGCTGAGTTGGGAGGTAGCCTCAGAACCAACCAAGAATTTTTGCCTCCGAGACAGTGTAGGAAGCCTGGTGTCTGAGTCTGGGAAGTTTGGAGGACCTTCGGCTGTGCTGCTGAGATGTGGCTCTGGCTTAGAAGAACCAGTTCTTTTAAAAAATTTTTATTTTATTATAGCTTTTTATTTACAAAACATATGCATAACTAATTATTCAATATTGACCCTTGCAAAACCTTCTGTTCAAAATTTTTCTCTCCTTCCCCCCACCCCCTCCCCAGATGGCAGGTAGTCCAATATTGTATGTTAAAATACATGTTAAATCAAATACATGTTTACATACTTATACAGTTATCTTGCTGCACAAGAAAAATCAGATCAAGAAGAAATAAAAAGAAAAACTGAGAAAGAAAACAAAATGCAAGCAAACAACAACAGAAAGTGTTGTGTTCTACACTCAGTTCCTATAATCCTCTCTCTGGGTGTAGATGGCTCTCTTCATCTCTGATCAATTGGAACTGATTTGGTTCATCTCATTGTTGAAGAGAGCCACGTCCATCAGAACTGATCCTCATGTAGTCTTGTTGCCTTGTACAATGATCTCCTGAAGAACCAGCCCTTACAGAAGCGTGCAGTTCTTGGCTTTGGATTCCAGGCCAGAAGGAGGACCTGAGGGCAGACACCCCCCCCCCCAATATGCCAGGATGAGAGGTGATCACATGAACAATCTGGTTTTGTTACCCAAGAAGAAAAGTTGTTTCAGGAAATTTCTAAAGGGGGAACCCAGTGTATAATATCTTGCATGGCTGCTAGGGTTATTAGGCTACTAATGGATAGAGTTCTAGACCCGGAGTCAAGAAGAGCTGACTTCAGATCCTGCCTCAAAAACTTACCCTGTGACTCATATAAGTCATTGAGCTTGAACTTCAGTTTCCTCATCTTTAAAAGGAAAGTCATGGTAGTATCTTTCTGCCAGAGTTTTTGTGAGGATAAAATGAGACATTGTTTATGAAGTGCTTGGCAAACCTTCTATGCTAGCTATTATTATTATTAGCTTCCTGGAAAGCAGTTTTTTGGAGCTGAGGAGTATACTCTTTTATACCTGGAATCCAGACAACAAATGCAAGATCAAATGCAATGTACTTTGTACATAATAGGCTTTCAAACGTGTTTATTAATATTGTGAGATAGCAGCAAGAGGCCTAGACTGGAAGTTAGGATCCCTAAGACTTTCGAGGGCAGGAACTGCGGCTTCCTTTTTGAATTGGTATCATTAATACCTTATTGAATGTCATTTTGAATGGAATTGAACAGTTTTATCAGTTCTGAGACCTAGAACCAAATCACTTAGCAGCGGTCCTCAAACTTTTTAAATAGGGGGTCAGTTCACTGTCCCTCAGACTGTTGGAGGGCCGGACTATAGTAAAAACAGAAACTCACACTAGACTCAGCCCATTTGCCATAACCCGGGTGGGTCCTCAGCGGCTGCATCGGCCCTCGGGCTGTAGTTTGAGAACCCCGGATTAAGTGTCTCTGAGCTATAAAATGGGAATAAAGCCATTTCCATTCTCTACCTAAAAGGGTTTTTGAGTCACACACTTTGTAAACTGCAAAGCTCTTTATAAATGTGAACTAGTGTTATGTATTTGTTGACAAAGGGGATTGATAGAAATAAGCTTTGGACCCTGATGTGGTTTGGAGAAAGTAAAGAAAGTGACTCAAAGATTAATTCTTTTACTTTGTTTATCCTCACAAAGTAAAAAGTGATGAGGTTTTATATGTTCAAAGATCTCCAAATAGCATTCTGCATAATTACAGAAAGCTGGAAACAATCTCAATGTCCCACAACTGAGAAATATTTAAATAAATTGTGGTACATTAATGGAATGGAATGCCATTAAGATCCACAAGTATGAGGGAAACAAATCTGGAAAGATCTTTATGAAATAATGCAAAGGAAAAAAAAGAAAAAAACAGAATACTGAATTACATACTGAATTATGATCAAATAACAGAAAAACTGAGCAGGAATGCATAGACAAGGAATATTGATGGGGACTTGAAGGGACTGACTAAAAAATTGTAATAATACTCTACTCACTGAAATTAATTTAAATGTAAATATTTATGTTGACTTATGGGTCACATGAACAACAAGGATATTTTCTCTGATCCCTTCAACTCCTAAATCTTTCCAAAACAGAAACTATGTGCCAAAGATAAAGCAACTTCAGCTTTCCCCATGATCTGGATTATTCAGAATCCAAAAGAAAGTTAAACAAAAAACAAAAAATCATGGATTGAGATTCAGTGATCTTGAGTTCATTCAGTTAGTTCTCCCCCATCTCCTCCATTACCAGCAGCAAGGCCATGCTAGCAGGCCTAAGAACTAGACAGATGGATCAGAGCTTACAATAAAACCCATCTCTATACCCAGGCCCCTCTTCCTCTTTCCAGTACAATGGAGACCCTAACTCCAGGCTGCATAAGTTTGCTTGGGCAGCAACAGACAGACATCATCATAGAAGGTAGCACCCTTTCAGGAGCAAAATTCTGCTGGACACCACAGCCCTATAGTACCAGCTCTGCAAAGCTCTAAACTGCCACTGCCAGGATGTGCACAATTTTGTAGCATCAGTGCAGGACTTCTATTAAAATAGATAACTTCATGGTACCCGTACAACAGCTCTCTGATCTTCCCAGAAAACCAGAATACCAACACCGTGTTAATGTGTGTATGGGAGGGGAGGAGACACTCTTTTAAGGCTGAGGGAAACAGTACATTACATCATCCAAGTGGGGTTAGTTCTCACTATCCCAAAGTCACTCAAGAAGAGACCTAAGTTAGGGAGGCATAAATTGCTCAGCATGGGAAGAGGCTAAGATGCTTTGAGATCCAGCTTGCAAGGAATCCATTACTAGGGAGGTGGACGGAGTCAGAAAGTCTAGAGAGGAAACTCTAGGGCAGAGGGGCTGGGAAGAAAACTGAAATTACCAAAAATATCAAGAAGAAGAAAACTCAAAGAACTTGAACATAAACAAATAAAGCAACAAGGAAAACATTAACAACAGAAGGAAATGTGGCTTCTAGATATAGTAAAGGAGTTCAGTTATCTATGAAGTGAAATTGTTAAACAAAGGAAATTGTTCAAACACTTGATGAGACAGAGGACCTTATAGAATATAAGGAGAACATATAATTGTATCAATCCTGAGAATTTAGAGATTATGAAAATTTAGAATTATGAAAATCAAATTTATTACCTGCACAGGAAAAAATAATGGGCAAAAGAGAAAAACTGGCATCTGCAATGGCAAGCATCACCAAAACAAAATTAAAAAAAAAAAACAACAAAACAGCAATAGATTGGGAATGCAAATACACAAAAGTGAAGAACAGTCTAAAAGAAGGGAAAAAAAACTAAAAGAAAATATGTTCACTGTGCAAGCAAAATATACAGATCTCAAAGACACTGTGATCACAGACATCCCAGAAGAAAACAACAGGACAAAAAAATCTTAACGATATAGTGCAAGAAATAATAGAAAAAAGAATTTCTGAAATTAGAAAATGAAATTCCAGTTGAAAGAGTTCACAGATTACCTTCAAAAACAGAAAAAAAAAAAAAAAAAACAAAACAAAAAATCCAAGGCTATAAATTCCAAGACACATAATAGTTAATTAAATAATTCAGTTCAGAAATAAATTTTATAAACCATCAAAGTCTTCAAATACAATGGAAAATGAAATTGAATAAAACAAGACTGTAATGTTCTCGTTGGTTTTCTGGAGGTCTTGGGATCAGCCTTCTTTTCAGCAGAGTAATCACTACAAGAATAGCCAGGTGTTAAAATCCAAATGTCTTTATTGTTTCCTTAGCCTCATGCTCAGCTAGTTTTCTTATGGCCTTCAGAGGGGACTTGGTTTCAGTGGAGAAAATGCAGGACAGGCCAGCCTCCACAAGGCTGATGAAGATGAATGAATCTGTCTCTGGGTCCCTTCTAAGTCTGTTTCTGGGCCTTCTGAGTCTCTCTCCTTGGCTCCAAGAGCTTGAGCTCTCACCTCCAGTCTGCTTGTCTTCTCTGTCTCTGATTCTGAGTCCCTTGACTGAGTTTGTCTCAGCTTATATGCTCTACACTAAGTATAAACCAATCATTATATCACTAGGAAACCATTATTTGTTGTAAGATTACATCAATCATACTGAACTTAGAGAATTATTAAACACCATGCTAAACTAGATAACTATTGTCTTTATCAATTCCATTGACTTAACGCCTGTAAGAATTCTTGTTTCAGAATTCTGGCCCATGACACAAGACTGTTCAGTATCCACCATAAAATATAGAAGAGATTGAAATAGTGTGTTCCAAAAAACAAAAACAAAAACAAAAAGAACACAAGAAGCAGCCCATGGTGATATACCCAGTAACTAAGCTTAAATACATAGAAAAAATAGATGAATATTAAACAATAAAAAGAACTTTGAAACCCCAAACTGAAGAGATTGTTTGTTTCTCAAACACCCCATTCAACAAAAATTCAGGAAGTGATATCAAAGAAACCAGTAAGAAGTTTCTTTCTAAATGTACACAAAGAGACAGATATAAAGGCAGAAGTTCTGCAGAAACAGTGAAAATATGTATCTGTGAATTATAGACAGAACATGTAGACAGGGTATCTACAGGTGAATCAATGTATTTTTTTTTTGTGAGACTACATTACACCATCTAAGAATACATAAAAGAGTGAAGGGGATCAGGAGGCTGAGAGGAACATGTACTATGCCAGAATCAAATCTAGGACAAATAACAAAGGAAATACTAACCCTGTGGTCTCATACAGATCACAGTCTACAAGGAAATAGGTGGAAAGGGGGGAAGAAAGTTGAAAAAAAGGAAAAAAGGAAACTTTGCTTTGATGGTAGGAGGGTGTTCCACCAATGAAAGCTATTATAGATGAAGAGAAATGGTTTGTGAAGGAATATGGGGATCTTGCATTAAATGTTACTTGGGGATTTCATGCCTTAAATCATTCTTAACTCATCCTATTGATGAGGGTGTGAGATAGGACAGAGATGGGTCTGTGGTTCTTCTTTCTCCAAAGTTCCCCAATTACCTCAGTAGCAGCAACACCAACAAAAACCTTTTTGGAGAAATGTACAAAAATAAAATTTACAAAACTAATAAACAAGATAATTGAAGGAAAGAAGATGAAGGGGAGGTTAAGGTAAAGCAACTGAAGGAATATAGTATGGTACAGTGTTTATAGTATAAAAGGGGGAAAATCATAACTTGACAAAAATCAATAATAGAGAATGAATGTTTCAACTCATTAATAATAAGAAAAATGTAAATCAAAACATACCTCATGCTATGAGTTGGTAAAAGTGACAAAAAAATGACAATAGGCAATGTTGGAGGGCTGTGGAATAAGAGACACACTAAGTGTTGGTGGAAGTCTGAAATGTTACCATATTTTTGGAAAAGAATTTGGAATCATGCAAAGTGACTAAAATGCCTTACTCTTTGAACCAAAGACTCTATTTGGATTGATACCCTAGGGAAACCATTGATGTGAAGTCTTCCTCTACATTTATAGAAAATCTTTTGGTGATAGCAAGAATTACAAGCAAAATAGATGTCCATCAAAGTTGGAGGATGACTTAACAAATTCCAATTCATAAATATAATGAAATATTACTGTGTTAAGAGGCAGAGCCAAAATGTTGGAGTAAAGGCAAGAACTTGTCCATTCTCTCCCCCAAACCACTCCAAATTCCTTTAAATAATGACTTTAAACAAATTTCAGAGCATCAGAGCACCCAAAAAGATGAAGTAAAATATTGTCCAGCTAAAGGCAGAAAAGTTTGGTGACAACAAGGGGGGAGTCCAGCGTATAGTCTCAGTGCGGGGTACATGAGGACAGCTTGGGACCCAGCCCCAGATCTAGCCCTGACCCGGGACCCACCCACAGCAAAGCAGGACTCTGTTGCTTTAACACACTAGATCTTACAGTTACAGTGGAGGCGGGGACACTCCAACCACCTTGTCATCAAATCATAGAAAGATCTCTGAAAAGTGCTGTGAAACCCCTGAATCTTGGGACAATGCACCCTACTTCAATAAAGAGTTAGAAGTCAAATAGACTATGAAAAGGAGCAAAAAAAAAAAATGTTTCTGATCATAGAAAGTTACTGTGGTGACAAGATAAATCAAAACACACACTCAGACGATGATAACAAGTCAAAGCTCCTACATACAAAGCCTCCAAGAAAAATAAGAATTGGATTCAGGTCATGAAAGAGCCTTTGAAATTTTGAAAATCAAGTAAGAGAGAGAGAAGAAAAATCAGGAAAAGAATTGAGAGTAGTACAAAAGAAAATACAAAAAGCTAATGAGGAGAAGAATGAATGCCTTACAAAGCAAAATTGGCCTAATGGGAAAGGAGGTACAAAGACTCACTGAAGAAATTAATTCCTTAAAAATTAGAATTGAGCAAATGGAAGCTAATGACTTTATGAGAAATCAAGATACAATAAAGCAAAACCAAAAAGAAATAAAATAGAAATATTATTGTGCTATAAGAAATAATATATGTGATGAATAGAGAAAAGAATGGAAAAATCTGTATGAGCTGGTGCAGAGTGAAGTAAGCAGAGGAACCAATAAATAAATAAATAAATAATATACAGTAATTGCAACAAAGTAAATATGAAGAACAATGATGTACCAAAAAACCAAACCAAACCAAAAGTAAAGGTAACAAAATTACAAAGATCAAACAGGACTTGATTGAAAAAACATGAAAGAATACTTTCAATTCATTCCTTCATGAAGGTGGGAGATGCACAGGCATTACACATTGCACATATTTTCAGACTTATTGATCAGTTGTGCTGATTATTTTTTCCTCTCTAAAAATGCTATTTATTATATGGAATGGCTCTTCTCAAGGGGGAGGAATATTTGGGATAACAAGGACAATGTAAGAAATAGAAGATATCTATAAAAATTTATTTTTAAAAAATGTACATAGTCCCTAAGTTCAGTTTTAGGTTTTTAACAAAACATTTAATTGTTTTACTTGATTTTCTGCATGGTAATCAAGTTTTTACACTTCTTAGTAATTAAAGAAGGCAAATACTGCATATAAAGGACATGATTTTATCCAGAGCTTTAGCACATCTAGATCTTCTGATCTTCTGTTCAGACTTCTATGCAGTGTCACACTGAAGCTATGTTAAGTGTAGAATTTCACTCAATTGATTACTATGATATATTAAAGGGCCAGTTGGCCAAGCAGGATCAGTCATCTCTAATCCTTAGCAACCACCTCCATCAAACACCAGAGTATCTAAGTGAGAATGTGGACAAATCAATACAAGCCCATAACTACTATTGGAAAAATAGTTCAAAAAAATCACATGTCCCTCCACTGATGGTAAATCAGTAAATGTGGCATATTACTTAATTGCTTACACAGCTGTATGATACAATGGAAAAAACATTGAGTCTAGCATCAGAAGAATGGGATTCAAAGCCAGTTTCTACCACTTCTACCCCCCTAGGCCTGCATTTTCATACTTGTAAAATTAAGGAGTCAGATGAGATAGTCTTTACTTAAGGAACTTTACTTAGAAAAACAATAGTGCACCAAGACGGAAATACAAAATATACACAAATAACTGGGTGGGGGTATATTAAGGGAAGGACTTGACTAGATTTTGAGTAGGGAGTACACTTGGGCTAAGCTGGGAAATAAACTTGGGATCCTACAAAGCCAATATGAAGGAGTGCACTCCAGCCATGAAAGGCAACGTATGAAAAGACCTGGAAGTAGGAAATATAATGTCATGTATAGGTAAGAGCAAGAAGACAAGATTGGCTGCAACACAGAATGTAAATGGGGAATGCACTGCAACCAGTAGTAGGTAGGAAACAGATTATGACAAGGAAAATCGTGGTCTGACTTTTGTTATAGGAATTTCAACTTAGCAAATTATATGTCAAATTGTAACAATCCTGAAATTCATATTTAATCAAACTTCATACTTAATCAGATTGGCTAAGATAAAAGAAAAGGATCCCCAGAAGATATGCAGTTTTATAGCTTTTTAGGGACAGTTCCTAAATATTCTCCAAAATGTTTGGACAGTTCATAGCTCTACCGACAGTGCATTAGGGGCCTTATTTTTCCACATCTGCTCCAGCATTTATTTTCCTTTTCTTTTATCTTATTGATAGAAAGTGAAGTGAGCAGAATTAGTAAAATATTGTACACAGTAACAATATTATAATGATAGTTAATTGTGAAAGACTTAATTACTCTGGTCATTGTAAGATACATGACAATTCCAAAGAACTCCTAATGAAAAATTCTATATACTTCCAGAGAGAGAACGAATGAACTCTGAAAACAGATTGAAGCAATTTTTTTCATTTTTTTTCTCACAACATGGCTAATGTGTAAATATATTTTCCATTACTTCATATGTATAATGGATATTATATTTCTTGTCTTCTCAATGGGTATAGGAAGAGGTAGTGGGAGGGATAGAATTTGGAACTGAAAATGAAAAATTGAAGTAAATTAATATCAATTTGATATCTGTGGAGAATGAATTGGAAAGAGACTGTAAGTATAGAGGTTAATTGTAATAGTCCAATCAAAAGACTATTCAGGAAATTCAGGGAATTGCTGGAGCAGCAAGTAGTAGCGAGAATTGAGTGAACTACATTAATTCCATCTTGTGACCCAATTCTAGAGCTAACTCAGTTCCCTTTCTATTCAATTACGTGTCTAACCCAACTACTGTCTTGTGAGAAAACTTAATCCAGTTGTGAGAATTAGGAGAGAATCTTATTAAATTGTTTGAATCCAACCATGCATGGCTGGGAAGCTAAACCCCATCTATTGTTTAAAGATCTTTAACTAGAAGCCTGGGCTATGTTGTCCAATAACCTGGTCAGATCTAAAGATCCATGCAAAGAATTTTCTCACAATTATATATTTCAAAAATCCTATATGAATAATTATTCACAGACACTTATGGGGAGTGGGATACCTCTTTTTCTAATTTCAGGGAAGTACCCCTGTTCACTTTCCCACTTCCAATTTGAAAAGTCCCTAATCTTCCATCTAATTATTTTTTTAAAATTTTTTATTAATTTTATAATTATAACATTTTTTGACAGTACATATGCATAGGTTCTTCCATCTAATTAAAAATCAGATTTTTGGGTCTCTGGATGTCAGGGACTTTGCCTTTTTTGGTTTTGTTTTATGTTTATAATTTATAATTAATCACAACTTCAGGGCTTTGGTGAAACATGCCACTAACAACAAGCAATAAGGGAATGAAAAGGAAACAAAGCTTTGGCAAGTTTCTATAACAGACAGGACAACAAACCTTATTTCTGATCATTCAGACTGGATGTCAATATTTAAGCAGACAGAGAAGTTGAATGGCTAAAGAGTGGTAAGAATTGTCTGCTAGTCTGGTCTAGCCAGAAGTGCTGATTTCTAAAAACTGCCATTTAAGGAGGAAGGAGACTTTACAGGAAGGAACATGAAAGAGGAAATAAATATAGGTGAATATAAACAGAAAGGGGAAGGGAATAAACAAATACTGAGTAAAGTTAGAAACAAAGCACTACCAACATTGAGCCTATGGATTTCAGAAATATGACTGAAAGAATCAAAAATAAAACCTCATCAAAAATTTTATTTTTATTCTAGACCTTATAAATAAGGTTATAGTGACATGCACATGACTCAGTGTATATATGTTTGTGGTGTATTTTTTTCTGATGAATTCCTAAACAATTATGGCAGTGCAATTCTGGACTTTATCTGAATTACCCAATCTGAGGACCTCAAAATCAAGCTCTAGTAGAAGCTAGGTGGTTCAGTGGATAGAGCACTGGATGTGACATTAGGAAGACCCTGCTTCAGACACTTACTAGCAATGTGACCCTGGCAAGTCACTTACCTTTTCTCAATTTTAGTTTATTCGTCTAAAATGGAGAAAATAGTAGCATCTGCCAACATGATAGAGTAGCTGGAAGAAGTGTGACCTCATCCTCCCCCCCAAAAAAAACCTCACCTGCTCCAAATACATATAGAAACTATATCAGACTGAATCCTTTCATATCCATCTCTAAAGAGATGTCTGTTCACCTAGAATAAGGTAAAGAGGCGAAGAAATGAACAGCAGAAGAGGCGCTGAGAAGGCTGGCTCACCCTTGCCTAATCGAGCCCCACGATCTTGTAGAAACAGGTTGTTTGAGTGGAAGCGGGCTGGGACAAGCTCCAGAGATGCATGATGCCATCTAGAGGAAGAAATGAAGGGAAGCGGGGTGGAATCCCTCCCAGAGAAGTCTGCTCTTCCTGCTCAGGGCCCGTAAGCTTTGCAGACCCGGGGCCTGCAGAGTACTTCACTGCGGAGCCATGCGGGCGCTTGGACAAAAGCAGACAGGACAGCCCTGAGAGTACCCTAATGTAGAGATATATTTGGACGCATACCGAAACAGAAAGCATCCAAAGGCCACCAGCAGAACAAGAAGGTGGTTCCTGAGCTGCCTTAAAGAAAATAAAGAATCCATGCCATAGAGGGGCAGGTGGGAGGACAGAGGATTTTTCAGAAGAACCTCAAGAAGACTGACTCCCCGAAATGAACTGGTTCATTTTTGTGCTGCCAGTTCCCTAAGCAAAGTTTTGAAGGTGTGGATCTACAGAAGAAGAAGGGTATGTCTGTTGAATGAATGAATGAAATGAATTCCTTACAACTCATGGGAAGAATGGGAGTCAGATAGCTCTCACCTTATCCTTCATTAGCCTCCTTATACTGTTAATTATATAAGATTCTACTTCAGAATATTTACACAGTATTATAAGTCATTTAAATTACACTTGCCAAAATACATATAATGGGGAGGTCTCAATTTTTTCAAATTGTTCTTATCGTTTCCTTACTGGTTCACTAATTTTCAATGTTTAAGAATAGGCAGAAGTGTCATGTTTGTAAGCAGTGTAAGAATCAAAAAGTTTTCTCTTACTATTAAATCCTCAAAGCCAAAGAACCTAGGACCAGGCTTTACCCTAAGATTAGGTCATAAAAGAAATTGCTCACAAAATGTGACTAAAAGGCCTCATTACCCAAAAGTGTCATTCCTTACCTGTCCTTAAGGCATGATTTATAGGATGTCATTATTAAAAATTCAAGCATGGTTACTATCACCAGTTTCATCAACTCTGTGACAGAGAAAAGGCCCTAAAGGGTTAGGACACAAGACAAGTATAGTTGATGATGTAGAAGAGATAAAAATAAAAATCTCAGGGAGGTGAAGGGAGTGCCACAGAGTGAGCCAGAGGGCATCAAAAAAGGTCCCTTACAGGGCAGGCTAGATGTGGTAGACTCCTAACCTCCCTCTTACTGGCTTGTGGCTGGTGAATTGCTTGAGTTAGGAAGTTCTAATTTGCTGTAGGATTAAAGTTAATTGGGTATTCCACTACGATTGACACCAACATAGTGAGCCTAAGGAGCAGAGGATCCATTAGTCTGCCTAAGGAGGGGAAAATTGTCCCAGGTTAGAAATGGAGCAGGTCAAGCACTGTGAGTAGTGGGTCTCTCCTATAACTGGTCACTAGACTTCCAGATTGGATAATATATGGAGAATCAGTTCAAAAATAAAAATTAAAAAACAAACTAAGCCAACAGTAAATTGCTAATTAGTTCTTGTTTATAATTTCCTTATAATATGAGATTATTCTTGTAATCATCTCACATTTATCATAAACTGTCATCAGACAAGGTACAGCACAATTATGACATCTTCCCTGAATTTAGCAGGCAAGATCAGAGACTATGTTTATATTCTAGGGAAGATAGAGTGCTAATGGGCAGTAGGATGAATGATATTGTTGGATTAAGTCCAGATTGATCACTTTCAGGGAACAAGGACCCAAGACATTTGAACAGGATGCTAAGGTACAGAAAGATATGTCCAGTTACAAAGATCATGTTGTTTGCTTTTTGTTTTTGAGGGTGTTCGATGACATGAGCAGATGAAGATCTGGGTATTAAAAGAGAGAGAGAGAGAGAGAGAGAGAGAGAGAGAGAGAGAGAGAGAGAGAGAGAGAGAGAGAGAGATATGGAGGAAAGATGAGCATAGTTGACAAAATCTGATTTGCCTTTAATTTCTACTTTAGAGAATCAAGTAGGGCTGGCCCCATGCAAAACAATGAATCAGATGAAGTTCATTTTTTGCAGTATGATGTTTGTGGTGCTGTCCTTCATAATAAAAGAAAACCAAAATAACCTCATAAATGTTTGGGTCAATGTACAATGTGGCCAATCAAACCCATAGGAGCTCAGAAGGCTCTATTACTGCTTGGAAACAAATAGCCTTTATGAATATTTGGGAAGAAGAAGTCTCAGAAGTTATACATCTCATGTTTCTTCTGAGCAGACTGGTATAAGTAGTGAGATTGTTGCAAGTCAGACCTTGGTTCAAATCCTGATTCCAAAAATCTGTTATTCTTATGACCATCAGCAAATCGTTTAACTTCTCCAAATCTCAGTTTTCCAATCTGCAAGAAGAAGATAACTTTATTTGCACATAGGTTGTTGTGGGGAACATACAGAACAGATCTTGAGGGGGTATGTGATGTCAACAGTTCCCATTCACACCTCCCATCTCTATACCTTCCCTCTTGCCTCCAGTGATTTTTCTATAGGATGGAAAGCAGATAAATTTATTTCTACTCTGGGGTTGGAGATTTATGTGATATCCTTCCCTAGAATATGAGATGACTAGTAGAGGGAAGATAATGTTTCACAAGAAGGAATGAATTCTAATAAGTGGATTGCCATGCCTCGGTAGAGGAGATATTTTGGAAGGGTAACCTTCCCATTATCCTTCAGACACCTCCCATACAGAGTAGGTGACTGCACACTCTGACTATGCATAATGCTGGCCTTGAATGAGGTATCTGGAGTATAGGAAAGTTAAATAACTTGTTCTATGTGATTTAGCAGCAAATCTGGGGTTATATCTCAATGCTTAGTGTCCTTATATCCCATTAACAAACATAGGGCCATCTTTAGACTCAAGAATCAGAATTTCAGACTTGTAAGGGATTTAGAGATCATTTAGTTTAAATGTCTCTTTTCACAGTTGATGTTAGGAGATCTGCCCAGGGATATGCACTGATCTGCTGGCAATCAGGATTTGAATCCAGTCATCAGACTCAGCCCCAGCATTCTTTCTTCCTTATACAACCTTTCCTGCCCACACAAGAACAATCCTCTCTTTATACTTCTCTCCTTCCTGGTTCAAGATTTACTAACATAATGTCAGCTAAGTTATCCTAGCCTACTAAACAAGAAAGAGGGTTATCGTCTTATGTTTTAGAAGAGGTAGGGTTCAGAGGCTCTTATTGAGAAGTAAAGTCATCTTGTCACTATTTTGCTGATGTCCAGATGGACACAGCTAGACCGTTGAATTGGCAAAGAAGGAAATGGATATAACTGAAATGTTATCTGTGTCTTCCAGTATTGACTGAGAAGTCAGGATATCATGACATACAAACATGGTAGATAAAGAGAAAATAGATGTTGAAAGGTCCTTATTCAATGTTATCATTTCTATTCATGCTGAAAAACACATTTACACAAAAATGTTGGGATGCAATGACCATTCAACCTGCTGTTGCTTACTAACATGCATACATTATCTATTTTTCTTATTTATTTTTTCCCCTCTGAACCAACTAACAAACTGCCATTTGCCCATTCCAATTCTTGTCTAAAATATATTCATTGTCAAAGAAAGATAACTTAAAGCAAGAGAAAAACAATGTGAAAATTGTTGTTCTGAGGTAGAAAAACTCAAAGAGTTACATTTAAAAGAAAAAAGAGCTTGCCTATTCTGCTGACTTTTTTACTTCAAATATATTCACTGAAAATGTTGATTAAGCCATTTTGTGGCTGTCATCTCTTTCAGGTTTAATCTCTACTGTGGCATATACAAATCTTCTTGGTTTTTGTATATATACGTCTAATTTGATAAATATTATTCAGATAGGGAAACACTTAACATCTCCCTTATTACAGTAACATCGGACTCATTTGGAGATTTCATAGCATGATGTAATGGAAAGAATATGAGATTTGTAGCCAGAGAATTGAGTTCAAATTCTGGCTCTACTTCCTTGAAAAAGTAATATTAATTTCACTTGGCCTCAGTTTCATAAATGAAAGGCTTAGACTATATGATTTCTAAAGTCCCTTCCAATTCTATATCTTATAATCTCTGTGAACCTTAATCCTTAGTCTGGGTTCAAAGAAACAAAAAAGAAAGATGTCACAAAGATACGTATTTTGTTCTGCAGGATATATTCTCAGGCTTTCACTAAGAAACTGTTTACTCTTATATATACATATAATTTTATAATTTTACATATAATTTTAACAGACTTGATTATCTGGCTTCCTAGCCCATGAAAGACTAGAAGGAACAATTATAAAGAGATCAGTGGGCTGAGAGAGACAGACACAAGTAAGGCATAATAATTAGCAGAGGACAGTCTCACAGCTGTAGAGGGTATGAAAAACTAAAAAGAAGACAAGTAGATGTACTATGTATTGTAATGAGCTACAGTATTGAATATTCATAACAATGATCTTCAGTCATCAATAAAATTTTAAATTAAATTCATTAGTCTCTGCTAAAAAAGGCAAAGTATGTAATACATTTTAGAAAGATTTTCATCAAAATGATTAAAGGAAACAAAGGTTTAGTTCACATAGGTATGTTTCAGTTATTTATAAAATTAACTTATGGGAAACATCTAATTCTCTGACAGTGTAAGAGAAATAAAGTACATGCTTCTGGCAAGGATGAACAAATTTTTTTTCTTTTTCTTTTCAAAGTATATTAGTAATTGTCAGTATTCACCCTTATAAAATCTTGTTTTCCAAATTTTTTCTTCCTCCCTTCTCCCCACCCCTCCCTTAAACATCAAGTAATCTAAATATGTTAAACATGTGCAATTCTATACATGCTTCAACAATTATCAGGCTACACAAGAAAAATGAGGTCAAAAAGGAAAAAAAAAAGAAAAAGAAAAAGAAAATAAAAAGCAAGCTACAAAAAAGACAAAAATAATATGTTGCAATCTACATTTAGTCCCCACAGTCCTCTCTCTGGATGCAGATGGCTCTCTTCATCACATTGGAATTGGTTTGAATCACCTCATTTGTTGAAAAGAGCCACTTCCATCAGAACTGATCATCACATAATCTTCTTCTTGCTGTGTACAATGTTCTCTTGGTTCTACTCACTTCACATAGCATCAGTTCATGTAGGCCCCTCTGAAATCATTCTGTTTTGATCTTCTTTTATAGAACAATAATATTCCATAACATTCATATACCATAACCTCTGATGAACAAATTTTTAAAAGCATGTGTGAAAATTGTTATCCCAAAAGGTTCCTCTTATATATGTATGTGTGAGCCTCATTTATGAATAGGTTTACTTCATTTTACTATGTCCAGATAATTCCAGCTTCCAAGAATTCTTATACAAAGTCCTTCCAGTGGGTTACTCTGGGGATGCCAGATTTGCTACTCTTTGTTGCCATATTTAGCTATGTCATCATTTTCTTAAAGATGAATCCATTTTTACAAATGTTAGACAGATATGTCAGAACTAAAGCAATAGACAAAAATACCATAGGAAAAAAGGGATCAGAGTCTGCTTTGGACAGACTGGAAAGGAGACAATAATAAGATCATTAGTCTCCCATATGTTCTTTGTTCATTCACTGATTTCTATGTGATTACCTTAGAGTGAATATAAATAGCAATTGTTTGGTTTTGACCAGAAACATGAAGGGTCTTGCCCTTCCAGGGCAAGATGTTTAATTTTTTATTTTGTCTAGGTAAAAAAAGCCATCCCTTTCCTCATTCTTTCTTACCCAGCCTTAATCACTGAATGGATTATTGCCTCACTCAAACACACTGAGACCTGTTAAAGAGCCAAGCTTAAAAAGACCAAAGTCTCCCACTGCACCTAGGGCCATCTTCCAGTCATCCTGATTTAAAACTTGCTACTAGATTCAGATGACTCCAGAGGTGACTTTGCACAGTCCTCACTCACTCAAATCAAATTCATTTGCATATCATGGCATCAAACCCCAGATATCATGGGAGGTATTTTTGAAAATATAGAACATAAAATAACAATTTATACTAGGGAATTTTAAAGGTAGAGCTTGGAACATGGAGTCAGGAAAAAGTTTGAATCTGCCTGAGATATTAGTAGTAAGGTGATCCTAGACAAGTCATTTAAATCCTTTGTGCCTGTTTTTTCATCTGTAAAATGAGGGCAATAAAAGCCTAGGTTGTAAGGACCAAATGGAATAATATATGGAACTACTACTTAAATAATGGCTATGATGATTGTTAAATGCTAAGAGTTTTATGTAAGATCGGATTCCTTTGTTTTACATGTTTGTTTGATTCCAATTTTTGTTTTTGTTGTTATTATAATGTTTACAATAAAAATGTTGATTTGAGTCTGTTTTGAGAGTATTGCTTCTTTTATTCATTCTGAGTAGAATCTCTGTTCCAACTTTTAAAGTCTTCACAATTTAGGAAAGAATTTATTTTCTGAATGATAATGACTATGTGATCACTTGCTTTGAAACTTCCCTATCAAATCCTTACCAACACAACTCAAAGGAGTTTGGATTAGGGCTAAAGTCTCTGAAATGGACTGCATAAAATTTAACCATCCATATATATATCAGTTTTGCAAGCCACATGGACAGACAGCTAAATACTTAGTCATCTGTACCAATTACTAAGTAACACCATCAGTGACTCATAAAGTTTGCAATTAATCACTATATTCAGTTTTATCAGGTGCAGATAAAGCAGACACTACTCTTCTAGTTGCTTGGTTTTACCAAGCACTTGAACCAGATTTCATAGTCATGATCTCATTGTATACTTTTGACATCAGCAAACTGGGATAAAACAGTTATAGCTCTCATTATTAACTTTTAAAAATTATTTGCTTAATATAATTTAATAGTAATTATTACTATAATTAGTAATGACATCAGAAAGGGGATATCTTGATATGTAAGTGATTTTGATTTAAGTGGCAAAGTCACCAGCCTCACTCTGTCCTCCAGAGCCATCTGGTACAATGACAAGATATAGATCGGGATGACTGGAGATGACCCTGGATGCAGCGGGAGACTGTAGTCTTTTTAAGCTAAGGTCTTTCTCATGACTCAATTCCTGTAAAAGGTATATGTACATATTGGACACCTCAGAAGGGTATGACCCCAGTCAAGATAAGAGGAGAGAAGCGGCAAAATAAATATTAAACTTCTGTCTCTTTTTAGGATCCCTAGTTTACCAAATTGCTCTAACACTATTAGTTAATGGGACCTTTAGTGCTAAACCATCTCAAACATTCTTTTTTTCTTTCCAGTCCCTACTCCTTGAGAATTTCACATGCCATATTAGGGGACAAAAAGATTAGTAGAGGTGTAAGGTGGAGTTGGCTGCCCAATAATGTATTCCCCAAATATTGGTAACTCCTTTCCTTCAGAGTATCTATCAGTCCCCAGTTATCCTCCCATCACTACTCCCAGGAAACTGTCAGGAAGTCTCTTTCTTTTTGGGAAGGAATAAGGAGTGGTAATACAGGGCATAAGGAAGCACCCTTCCAAGAAGGTGAGGGAACAAGGGATGACATATTTTCTTCCATTTTCCTCATGTTTTCCAGATAGCATCATCTATTTTATTTCTCTATCCAAGTCTTGACCAAATTTCTTCTCCTTTTCTTTTTATACCCTTAAATAATCTAAAGGTACCAATAATCCTTTTGTTTCCAATTACTTGATTCCAAAAATCTCTTTAGATAGGTTAGTTTATTCAAACAAATCATCCTGCCAAGGGGGTAGGGGGCTCCTAAGTATATATATTCCTCTGAGAAACTGTTGTAAGCATACTGGTTTGGCTATATTTATTAACTATATCCTTTAGAGGGGTCCCTAAAGATAACTTTGACTCTCTGTATCTACTACAGGTGACTGCTAACCCAAATGACTCTTATTCAGAATTTAGTTTATTTAGATTCCCCTTCCAGGTCTGGCAGAGTATGAACAACTGTAAGGAGATTTATTAGATAGAAATTGCAGGTCATTTTACCTGCTTAGAAAATCTATCACATAAATCAGCTCTGCCTCTAGTCCATGAGAGGAATCCCCTCTTCCTTGCCATCTTTGTTAGGCTGAGAAAAATCAGGCAATATAAACAATTTCAACTTAAAGAGAAGTTCATTGTCACATGCAATAGCCTGAATACGTGCATAGGGGTTGAATATGTACATTCAGGTCGCCTTCTGAAGACTACAACATTTCTCTCAAGTGCTCCAATTTTTATTTTTATTATTTTTATTAAATTTTTTTTATTTACAAAACATATGCATGGGTAACTTTTCAACACTGACCCTTGTAAAACCTTCTATTCCAAATTTTCCCCTCCTTTTCCTCATCCCCTCCCTTAGAAGGCAGGTAGTCCAATACATTAAATATGTAAAAATATATGTTAAATCCAATATATCTATACATATTTATACAGTCTTCTTGCTGCACATGAAAAATCAGATTAAGAAGGGGAAAAAAACTGTGAAAGAAAACAAAATGCAAACCAACAACAACAGAAAGAGTGAGAATGCTATGTTGTGGTCCACACTAAGTTCCCACAGTCCTCTCTCTGGGTGTAGATGTCTCTCTTCCTCACTGAACAATTAGAAATGGTTTGAATCATCTCAATGTTGAAGAGGGCCACGTCCATCAGAAATGATCATCCTATAGTATTGTTGTTGAAGTATATAATGATCTCCTGGTCCTGCTCGTCTCAGCGTCAGTTCATGTAAGTCTCTCCAGGCCTCTCTGAAATTGTACTGCTGGTCATTTCTTATGCAGCAATAACATTCCATAGCATTCCATATACCATAATTATTCATCCATTCTTCAATTGTTGGGCATCCACTCAGTCTCCAGTTTCTAGCTACAACAAAAAGAGCTGCCACAAACATTTTGGCATATACAGGTCCCTTTCCCTTCTTTAGTATTTCCTTGGGATATAAGCCCAGTAGTAGCACTGCTGGATCAAAGGGAATGCACAGTTTGATAACTTTTTGAGTATAGTTCAAATTGCTCTCCAGAATGGAGAGTACCAACAATCCACCAACAACGTATTAGTGTCCCAGTTTTCCCACAGCCCTCCAACATTCAGCATTATCTTTTCCTGTCATCTTAGCCAATCTGACAAGTGTGTAATGGTATTCAAGTGCCCTGATTTTTTAATCCTTGATCAAACAAGTCTAGTTTCTTTCCTTTGCCAAACATTATTCCCTAGTTCAAGTCTTTTTCCTTATCCTGAAGACATCCTGTTTTTTAAAATATTTAGAGATCTCCTGGCACATGACCCTGAAGTACTAGTGAACCAGCTCTAAGTTCCAGGAAGGGATAGGAAACTTCATATCTTTTACCTCCTCACACACATAAGGTTGCCCATTTTCTGCTCCCTCCCCCTATTTGAAATACACATTCACAGGTCAGGTTTAATCACTAGTTTTAAACAGCAAAGAACAATCAAGCTTGCCATCTGGGAAGAGAAGCTTTATCCCTGCAATGGTCTGAGAATAAATGGGACTCTCTGTTTAGGTGTTAAAAATCTTCAGATGAGCAAATTGAACTGGGAAAAATTCCTTTTATGATTTTCTCAGTGTACAAGACGATACTAAATGAAAAAAATTCTTTATAGCCATTCTTACATATAGCATTTTCCCCCAGGATTTCCTATGCTATTAGGAATTCCATTGGAGGTCCAGGATCCTTGAAATGTTCACCAATGGATCTCTCTCACTGCAAGGGAAATCCTATTGAAATTCCAAACTTATCCAATAATAGAAGTAGGGTCGTTCAGATGTAAAACAAAACAAAACAAAACAAGCCTGAAGCTCCCCCCAAAATGGAATTTGATCATTTTGTTTTGAATATTTGGGGTTTCTAGGCAAGCAAAGTTTACCCTCAAAATAAGGGAAGCATATTTTATTTTAAAAATAAAATACAAAAAAGCAGAATACAAATATTAACATCAGCAGATTTTAATGAAGCAAAAATTCATACATTTCATATTAGCCAGAATATCAATAACCATAAAGGAATTAATAACACAGCAGGTAGCAATACTGAAATATTAAAACTCTGCAAAAAAATTAACTCAAAAGGAATTGGTTTAATTAAAGGAAACATACTGGAAAAACTAACTGTCCAGGTGGAAACATAAAGGTCCAAGGCCGCTCTCTCTGGAGACTTAAAAGCTTACTCACACATCCAGGAAAGAGAAAGACTGATTCACCCTTTAAGTAACTTTTTATAAGCTCTTCTCAATTCTGGTTTAAGAATTGAAAAGCTCACCTTCTATTCTGATGGAAGTGGATATCTTCAACATAAAGAAGATCCAACTCACTTCCAGTTGATCAATGATGGACAGAAACAACTACACCCAGAGAAGGAACACTGGGAAGTGAATGTAAATTGTTAGCACTACTGTCTATCTACCCAGGTTACTTATACCTTCGGAAGCTAATAATTAATGTGCAACAAGAAAATGGTATTTGCACACATATATTGTATCTAGGTTATATTGTAACACATGTAAAATGTATGGGATTGCCTGTCATCGGGGGGAGGGAGTTAAGGAAGGGGGGGATAATTTGGAAAAATGAATACAAGGGATATTATTATAAAAAAATTACTCATGCATATATACTGTGGGGAAAAAATTCTAAATAAAAAAAATAAAATATTGTAAACAAATAAATAAATGAAAAATGAAAAAAAAAAAAAAAAAAGAAAAGAAAAGAAAAGCTCACCTTCCCAGAGTTAGCAGATCAGAAACAAGAAGCAGACCAGTGAACATTTTCTGACATCCACATGAGGGCTAAGTCAAGTAGGGTATGTTTCATGGACTCATAAGGACTGAACTTTCATTGGCCAGTTCTAGTTCCTAATGCAAGTATACCATTGTTCCAGGAAGGGCTGGAAAGGTTGGAAGGAAGAGAGAAAAGATTTGTTTTCCCCTCCACTTCACACATGATATATTCTGCAAATATATCATGGCCTACTTGTTATTCTTTCAATTCAGAAACCCATGCTGTCTTCATACCATTGAAGGCTGTCTCCTGTGTTTGTGTACAAGCTCATATTTGTGCCATCCCTAAACCCCAGAATGAACTCCCTCTATACTTCTACTTCAAAAATTCCTAACTTCAATTAAAGTTCAGCTCAAAAAAAAAAAAAAAAAAAGGAAAGGAAAAAAGAACCCTATTTTCCTGCCTACCTGATCAATTATTAGTACTCTCTATGTTTTTAAATTATTACATGCATACTTATTTGTATTCTATTTCTCTAAGGACTACTACTATTGGTTACTGGGGGTTTTTTTGTTTTTTTTTTTTGTTTTAGGGTTTTTTTTTTCCTTTCCCTGGAGAAACCTCTGTTATGAAGCCCTGCTTTCCTAATTGGTGACAACCTCCAAGACCACTCTTGAATCCCCTGAGATGTTAAGCAAATAGATTATCCTCAGAACAGCTTTGTGAAGGTCTTAAAAATGGAGTATGGCCAATTAGGGCATTTTCCTTGAGACCCAGGAACAGGATCAGAATATTGGAGGCATTAAATCAAAGAAGCTATCACCAAGGTGTATGGAAGTGGTTGGGACTAACACAGCTGGTACTAAAAGATCTAAGGTATCCATTCATATACAATAAAATCTAATATCTTCATAAAATCCATCTCTATAGACAGGATTGCTTTAACTACTTGATAACAACATCCTCCTCTCAGCTAATCAATATAATTTTCATGCCTCCACATCATCATTTTGTAATAACTTTTTGTCTTTTTCTTTTCACCATATTTTATTTGAACAAAAAGGGAAATTTCAACAATGCCAGAAGGAAGCTTTTCTATGAATGGAGAGCTTTTTGATATTACTGTACTAAGAGGAGGGGGGGTGCATACAGATGCTGCAAAAATTGATTCTCATTGGTGGGTCATATTTGATTTTATCTTTAAATCAAGGAAACGGAGAACATTTCCAGCAAATTAATAGGAAATATACCTTGAGATAAAGGTTGATGAACAAGGATGTGTTAATTGATAAAGGTAGTGGTCTTGAAATGTATGTATTTTTTTGTACCTCCACTTAGGGCAGCAAATAGGATGCTCTTAGCCTTTTTTTTTTTTATTTTGATTTGTGCTCATATAGTCTCAAGCTAGTATTGCCTTCATAAATCCTTGAGAGCAGTTTCTTTGTATTGCTAAACAGGAACTGTTCTCTTAGCAATCACTCCCGTGTCTATTGTGGAAGGATAATTACAAACGCAATATGCATATATAAATATATTAGATAAGTTATAATATAACAGTTTACTCTAATAAAGAAAATTAAAATATAAAAAGGGGCATCTCATTGGCATAGAGAGTGGGGTGCAGAGGGAAGACAAAAGAATTCAGATATTTTAACCTTGCAGCCCTAAGAATTGTCCTGATGACTCCCCCATTGCCACAGCAATAATGAATAAATGAAGCTTTAGTTTCTGAAATATTGATAATTTCTTCTGTCTCACCAATTTAGAGGGCTACTTAATACTTAAGCTTCAAAGGAATCAGGACTTACCCACAAAACACACAACTAACTAGTTAATTGTTAAGTCACCACCTCTCTGAACTTCAGTTTCCTCATCAGTAAAATCATCTGGAGAAAAAAATGGCAAACATTTTAGTAGCTTTGCCAAGAAAACCTTAAAAGAGTCAGATATGACTGAAATGACTGAACAATATTTAAATTGTCAGGATGATTTCCTGTTTCTAGCCCTACCACAAATCACTTAATCTCCAAAATCCATTCTCTTTATCTGTAAAAAGAAAAGTGCTTGGATTAGAATGTCTTTGCTTCAAAGTTATCATCAGATTTCTTGGTTTGAACTATTATAAATTCATTTCTATTCTAATTATCAAATTCTTTGTTTATTTTCACTAAAGATGTGTTAATTCCAGAATTTGAGATTTTTGGACTATATGATTTCTTTCTTTCTTTCTTTCTTTCTTTCTTTCTTTCTTTCTTTCTTTCTTTCTTTCTTTCTTTCTTTCTTTCTTTCTTTCTTTCTTTCTTTCTTTCTTTCTTTCTTTCTGTCTTTTTTTTTGTCCTTTCAGCAACATTTATTTATTTATTTGTTTGTTTGTTTGTTTATTTATTATAGTTTTTATTTATCAGATATATGCATGGGTAATTTTACAACATTGACAATTACCAAACCTTTTGTTCTAATTTTTCTCTTCCTTCCCCCCTCCCCCAGATAGTAGGTTGACCAATACATGTTAAATATACTAAAGTATAAATTAAATACAATATATGTATACCTGTCCAAACAGTTGTTTTGCTGTACAAAAAGAATTGGACTTTGAAATAGTATACAATTAGCCTGAAGGAAATAAAAAATGAAGATGGACAAAAATAGAGGGATTGGGAATTCTATGTAGTGGTTCATAGTTGTCTCCCAGAGTTCTTTCTCTGAGTGTAGCTGGTTCAATTCATTACTGCTCTGTTGGAACTGATTTCGTTCATCTCATTGTTGAAAATGGCCACATCCATCAGAATTGATCATCATATAGGATTGTTGTTGAAGTGTATAATGATCTCCTTGGTCCTGCTCATTTCACTCAGAATCATTCATGTAAGTCTCTCCAGGCCTTTCTGAAATCATCCTGTTGGTCATTTCTTACAGAACAATAATATTCCATAATATTCATATACCATAATTTATCCAAGCATTCTCCAATTGATGGGCATCCACTTAATTTCCAGTTTCTGGCTACTACAAAGAGACCTGCCACAAACATTCTTACACATACAGGTCCTTTTCCGGTCTTTAAGATCTCTTTGGGATATAAGCCCAGTAGTAACACTGCTGAATCAAAGGGTATGCGCAGTTTGACAACGTTTTGAGCATAGTTCCAAATTGCTCTCCAGAATGTCTGGATGTATTCACAATTCCACCAGCAATGTATCAGTGTCCCTGTTTTCCCACATCCCCTCCAACATTGTGCATTATCTTTCCCTGTCATTCCAGCCAATCTGACAGGTGTGTAGTGGTATCTCAGAGTTGTCTTAATTTGCATTTCTCTGATTAATAATGAATTGGAACATCTTTTCATATGGCTAGAAATAATTTCAATTTCTTCATCTGAGAACTGTCTGTTCATATCCTTTGACCATTTATCAATTGGAGAATGGCTTGATTTCTTATAAATTAGAGTCAGTTCTCTATATATTTTGGAAATGAGGCCTTTATCAGCACCTTTGACTGTAAAAATGTTTTCCCATTTTATTGTTTCCCTTCTAATCTTGTCTGCATTAGTTTTGTTTGTACAAAATGTTTTTAATTTGATATAATCAAAGTTTTCAACTTTGTGATCAATAATGATCTCCAGTTCTTCTTTGGACATAAATTCATTCCTCTTCCACAGGTCTGAGAGGTAAACTATCCTATGTTCCTCTAATTTATTTATAATTTCATTCTTTATGCCTAGGTCATGAACCCATTTTGACCTGATTTTGGTGTATGGTATTAAGTGTGGGTCAATGCCTATATTCTGCCATATTAATTTCCAATTTTCCCAGCAATTTTTGTCACAAACTATGATTTCTAAGGTCTTTCTTATTTCTAGCATTTTATGATTCTGAAATATTACACAAATACTATTTTCCTACTACATTTTTATTTTTTCTACTTTATTTTTGTTTTACTTCTTTCTATTTTCTTCATCTATAAAATGAAGAAATTGAACTAGAACAAGAATTCTTAATCTTTATATACATATATATATATATATATATATATATATATATATATATATATATATATATATATATATATATATATATATATATATATATATATATATATATATATGTAATGGAACCTTTTGGCTGTCTGATGATGCCTATAGATAGATCCCTTCTCAGAATAATGTTTTTAAGTGCATAAAATAAAATACTGAATTACAAAAGAAACTAACTTTATATATTGACATATATGTGTATGCATATATATATGTACATGTGTGCGTATATTTATTTCTTTATTTACAAGTTCAGAAATTCCAGATTTAGAACCCCTGGAATAGAATAAAGTCTTCAGAAGTGCTTTTCAGGTCCCTATCTAAAATGATCCTATGAATAAAGTTGTTCTTGTCCTCTCTTTATAATTTTTGTTTATTTTTTCAGCTTAGTACTATAGAGTTTGTCCCACCTTAACTTTAATAATGCTCTCACAGGTAGCTTTTGATCATTTATTTTCATATACTTTGACTCCTCTTGCCCTTCATTCTGTGAAATTTCCTAGGAGATAGATAATTATATTCTCTTTTTTTTCTTTACAGATTAGCCCTCATGCCATTTCCTCTTCTTCTCTGTCTAGATATCTATTGCTAAGTATTGGACTCTCTTCTACTAAAGAAAGACTTCCTTGGGCTGTGACAGTCATGTCCTTGAATTCTTCCTCCAGCAGTTTTCTATAGCAATTCTTCATCTTGTCAGCATCCTGTTCATTGGTGTAGAACTAATCTCCTTTCCTGACTATGTCATTAAAAAGAACATGTAATAAAACAATGATATATCTACCATCATAATGAAATTAGGAATTTCCAAAAATAGAAGGAGACTCCAAAGAGACAATAAAATAAACTTATAGAAAACTTAGAAAACAAAAACAACAAATGCAAAGAAAAATGAAATAAAAGCTGTTGAATTTTCTAATCCACAGTTATCATTGTTATTAGGGCTCCAATATCATCCCTGTAGAACTTTAATAAATATCATCTCTAAGGGATTTTGTTTTTTTTTTTCCCTAAAATGAGTTCCCTTAAGTCTGTCCTAGAGTAATCACAAAGGTTTGATGACTAAGGGTTTTATTTGTATTCATTTTAGAGAGTTAAAAAAAAATGGGAATTCACACATACCTATCCAAGAAGTAGCTCATTGTTAAAACTAATTTTACATGAAGTAAGTCTATGGCCTGAAACATTTCTCTGCCTTCTGTGTTTTATGTTTTATTTAGTGTGACTGGACAGGCACTAAAGATAAAGTGGAATGTAAATGTAATCTATTGTCAGTCAAGATGTATCTGTCTGAAAAATTCCCCTCAAGATAGGTTATGACAGCAGGAGAGACAGATGTATAAAACAAAAATGTGAAAATAAAGGTTAAAAATTTGGGAAAAGTTTGGAGACTTTCACCCACAAACAACTGTGCCATTTTATTCCCTACCAAAAAAATAATCTGGAATATTGTCACACACCCCTGACACAGAAGAGCTTTGGAATCAAAGCTAATTAAGAACTTTTTTTTTGGTTGTTTGATCATATCCAGTTGCCTTAGTCTCAAGCTGTGACAGATCTTCTTCCTTTTGTTTCCAGGGATAGATAATTAAGAAATATATTATCTCTACCTAATAGTCTAAAAGGATGATGTCCCAGTTCTATGCTTACAGCATCACATCAGCAGCTGGGATGTCTGAAGGAAATGTTCTGGGAAATTCCAAACAGAAAAATGACATTCAGTTGGGTCATGAATCTTGATGATTGGAGGAAATTGCTGATTTTGATCCCAAGAGGGTGGGAAAAAAGGGAATCTGACTCCATTTACATCTCTCTACAACCCAAGCTATTACAAGATTTAGCATAATGCAGTACAGCTTACCGGATGTGTGCCAAATGGGTACAGGACTTTCAGTGGCTGTTAGCCCCACTTCTTCCTAATTTACCTTTTAGTGATCTCACATTCTCTTTCAAGGTAAGTCACAAAGGCAGCGCGTCTACAAATTTCTGCTCCTGGAGAATAGATAAGTCTTTCTCTCCAATTTGAGGTCACATGGAGAACTATTCTGCTTTCATACCAAGAGAAACATCTTTCCCACTATCCCTGTACAAATGTTTGGGTGATTTCTTTCAGAGGGCATTCTTTTGTCTTTTTCTGTGAACTACTAAAACTATGTGACTGGCTAATCTAATACATAGGTATCTGGTAAATACTAACTGTTGCAAAACAAAATGAAACAAAAATCCTTCTGGAAGTAAAGATAAACTGTAATCAATAAAATGATGGGATTAGACTAGATAATCACTGAGATCCTTTCTAGATCTAAATCTCAGGCTGGAATAAATGAGATGTGATTTGTTTTTAGAGAGGTCAATTTTTTCTGTAATTATTGATACTGAGAAGAAACAATAAACCCAGAAATGAATGTCTGGGAAATGACTTAATTGGTAGTATGAGCAACAAGGAGAGCAGAATTATGATGGTAAGTGGGAATTGTAGAAAATTGAAGTTTATAGAGGAATTGTACAAAGAAAAGAAAAAGGCTTAAAACAAGAAAATGGGTGGTGGAGTAAGGAAGAACCTTGAGATTATATGCCAAGAAAAGTTCAGGAAAAACATAGGAAACATATAGGAGAGACAACTAAGCCAGGTTTCAAGTGACTTCGAAAAGAAAATTTTCAATTTGAGACCCAGAAAGGATCTATGACTTCCTTAAAATTTGCTTATAGTATATAGTCTAAGATCCTCTTGTGATTAAAAAAAATGGTTGTTCAGTCTAAAAAGCTAATTGCGACTTATATAGGAGAGGTCATAGTATAGGGAATCAAAAAAAAAAAAAATGCAAGGGAAGGGACATAAGTGTCTGAAGGGGAAAACTCTTATTCCCTGTTCCACTTCCATAATCACAATCTCTAAAATTCCTTTCATAATATTTTATTATTTTATCTTTCTCTATTCTTTTTGATCCCAAACCCTATTTTTCATACTCAAGATGACTTCCATTCCTTCCACCCCTCTGTTCTTTTCCAGATCTGCATTGGTTCCTCTCTTGCCTTCTTTACCTTAATTCCTTTATAAACAAATCAACTTTACATCTCCCCTACTCTCAAATCTGTGACTAACTTTTATATCACTGATCATGTCTAGCTAAACATCAGTCCTGGATTACTTTTACTCTGCCTCCTTGGTTCCTATTTATGTTGGATCTGGAGGACATCATAAATGGATATATACAAACTGGATCTACTAAAAAAATTCGTGTGATTTAATTCCAACTGCATCTTTACAGCAAAACAATCATTTTATATCCCTCCTCAATTAGATTTGCTATCCTATTTTAAATAGTAGTATTCCAAATCTTTTTGTCTCTCTTTAAGCATCTCATGGCATCCCTTACCTACTGACGATCTCTTCTCAACTTTCACTGACAATTAAAATAATACATCATAAACCTCTCTTTCCCACTCCTCATCATACATTACAAATTCCCCTATTATTTCCTTCTTTTTTTCCTTTTATAAAAAAGAGGTGGTCCTTTTCTTCCCAAAGTTAAACTATAAATCTTCTACCCCTGATCCCATCCTCTCCTTCCTTCTCCAGAACATTGTTGCCACTAACATTGCCACTTTCTCTTTTATCTTCAATGTTTCCCCATTAGCTTCTTCCTTCTTGTCCACAAATATGTCCATGCCTCTTCTATTCTTTAAAAATCCTCATTTGAGTCTATATTCTAAAGATATCCATAAAAAGGGGAAAGGAACTACTGGTATAAAAATATTTATAGCAGTTCTTTTTGCAGTAGCTAAGAATTGGAAATTGAGGGGATGCCTACTAGTTGGGTTAAACAAATTGTGGTATATGATTGTAATGGAATATTATATGCTGTAAGTAAAGACAAGCTAGGTGATTTCAGGAAAACCTGGAAAAACTTAAACAAGTCAACAAAAAGTGAAATAAGCAGAATCAGAACATTGTACACAGTAACAGCAATTATGATGAATTGTAAATGACTTTGCTATTCTTAGCAATACAAGCATCCATGACAATCCCAAAGAATTTATGCTATCTGCCTCCAGAGAAAGAACTAATGTTGTCTGAATATATATTGAAATATTCTGTGTGTCTCTCTTCTCTTTCTCTTTTATTTTTCTGTTCAAGTCTTCTTCTACAAAATCACTGATATGGAAATGCTTTACATTATTGCACATGCATAACCCATATTAGATTGCATGCCAGTTTAGGATTAAGGGGGAAGGAGATAGGAACATTATTTGAAATTCAAAACTTAAAAATCCAAAATTTTTGTTTTAATGTAACTGGGGGAAAAGAAAATATTTTTTAAAAAGTCCTCATTTAAACCTACCTCCTTGCTAGCTGTCATCCTACATGTCTCAATACTTTTAATACCAGTCTCCCAAAGAAAGCCACCTATAATCAGTGCATCCATTTGCTCTTCTATCACTCACTTCTAAATCCTTTACAATCTGGCTTCTGATTTTACCATAACTGAACTTTCTCTCTCCAAAGCAACCAAATGAACTCCCAATTTCCAAATATAATGCCTTTCTTAACTCTCATTCTACTTGACCTCATGCAGTCTTTGGCACTTTTGATCACCAGCTCCTCCTAAGATATTTTTTCCTCTCTAGGATTTTGTGACCCTGTTCTCTCCTGATTCTAATCTTATTTGTTTGAGCACTCCTTCCCAGTATCCTTTGCTGTATTTTCAAACATGCTATCCCCATTAACTATGGGAGTGGAGAGAGAAATAGCCCAAGATTCTGTCCTGTCTTTCTTCTCTTCTTCCTCTATAGAATATTTTACTTAGAAATTTCATTAACTACCACAGGTTCAATTATCATCTATACAGATGGTTTCTCAGATCAATGGATCAATGGATCTATCTATCCCCCTAGTTTCTGTCCTAAGATATTTTCTTCTATAATCTATTATTATCTTCTATAATCAACTGTTTTTTGGACATCTCCAGTTGGATGTCTTATAGGTATCTCACACTCAATGTGTTCAAAACTGAAGTCATTATTTTCCTCCAAAGCTGTCCCTCTTCCAAACTTCCCTGTTATTGCCAAGGTAGTTTACTGAATAGACTACTGGGAATGGATCGAGGAGGAACTCATCTTCCTAAGTTCAAATCTGTCCTCAAACACTTACTAGCTGTGTGACCTTGGGCAAGTCACTGAAACCTGTTTGCCTCAGTTTCCTCATCTGTAAAATGACCTGGAGAGGAAATGGTAAAACACTTCACTTTCTTTGCTAGGAAAATCCCAAATGGAGTCATGAAGAGTCAGACTAAAACAAATGAATAACAAAAAAATTCTCCTATTAATCCAGCTCTCATTTAGCTAACTACCTGCATGTACAAATGTGTACATATAATGTGTATATACATATATATATATATATATATATATATATATATATATATATATGTATTTACATATTATCTCATTCTATTAGAATATGAGCTCCTTGATGTCAAGGATCCTTGACATCCCCTAGGCATTAATTAGCACCATGCCTGACACATAGTACTTAATGTATGCTAAGGATCCTTTATACCATATCATCAAAATGTATATTATAATTGTGTCTAAAAGTACTTTTTCTCCTTTGTTTTTATTTACTGGCATAAATTTTAGTTATAAGTTCTCAAGTTAAACAAATACATTTGAATAGGCTCCTTTATACTTAATGAATGTAAAATAAATAGATGTCCCTCAGAGTTGGGTCTTCTATAAGCATTCTATGGACTCCTCTATGGGTCTCCTACAATGCAAGGGTACTCAAATAATATTTAGCCCAATGCTATTTAATGTTGAATTCCTAATTTAATGTCTATTATATTAACACATACTCAGCCTTTTTTTCACTGCTTTATATTATCAAATTACTTTTTAAAAATTCCAAGGTGTGGTTTGTCTAAAAGATACCAAAATAAAAATCTTTAAAGCTGTCCTGTAGGGAATTTGCTTATCTGTGGTTTTGTAACTTTAGACTGATTATTGCCATGATAAAAGTTCTATTTTTATTTTTAATTCTTTTCTTGGTCAGCTTCCCAGAAAATGATTTAAGAACTCTACCAATCAACTTTTTGGCTAAATTTCAAAAGTCAAGGGTATTAATTCTTTTTGTATTTCATTTGTTTCCCCTTGATGTTGAGAGTTGTTTAGAACTTCTAAGGGCTTAGAACAAGTAGCATTTAATCGTTATACATATCTGTTCAATTTTTAGAAAGAAATAATGGAGGCAAAGGGAAAAAATCTCTTCAACTAGCATAGGAAGTAAGAGCCTCTGACACTACAATTTATGTGCATAATTGAGGGTAGAGTGTGAAAAGAAGATCAATAAAATTGGAAAGTAACCCCCAAATTATTTTTTAACTAGGAACTTAAACTGATTTTCCTAACATTTTGTCAGAGTTATTAATAAAAAACAAAATTAAGGGGTGTTTGTTTCTCTTTCTTCCCCTTTTTTTCTGGCCCTGTTTGGAATTTGAGTGATAGAAATGGGAAAGATAATTTAATCTTAAAAAGGATAAGCAACATGCTTAAACTTTCAAAATAGAAGAACAGAAGACAATGAATAAAGAATCAAATCTCACTAGTTTAAACTAATTAGGGCAAGACTAATATGAATGAATGAACAAAAAATCTGAACTATAAAATATTTTAAAAGAAGTAGAATTTATTCACCAAATATGTGCAATAACTATGACCAAGCTAAAAAGAGATGGGGGTAGAAAGGAGGAGATAAGTAAATAACTATGAATCCTCTGTGTTTGGATATTTGTATATTTGTGAAAACAAACTGCTTGAAAACAATCTTTTAAATGCTTTATATATTCTTACAGCAATAGTGTATTTCTGATTTTCTGGCTTAAAATGCCTCCATTTACCATATAACATAATTAAACTTTAGGTCAACCACTGTCCTAACAAATTCTCAAACAGTAGTTTCTAAAAGAATGAAGTTTTATCATATCTCTAAATCAAAGCTCCTTGTCTTTTTCAACAAACCCTTACTGATTCATTCCCAACTTCCCACTTAGTACTGATGGCACCATTATTCTCCCAAAGTCATTTCTTTGAGATTCCTTTCTGTTTTTCTCCTCTAGTACTCAAATATAATTTAATGCCAAGTCTCACAATTTCTTTCTCATTATTTCTTGGATCCCTCTGCTTCTGTTGTGGTTGCTGTTCAGGTGTTTTACAGCCATATCTGACCCTTCATGACCTCATTTGGGGTTTTCTTGGCAAGGATATTGGACTACTTTGCCATTTCTTAGTCCAACTCATTTTATAGATGGGGAAACTGAGGCAAACAGGGTAAAATGACTTGCGCAGGGTTACACAGCTGGTAAGCATTGGAGGACAAATATGAGAATTCCTGACTTTGAATCCATGAACTACCTAGCTACCCTAGATGATTACATTTTTATTATTATTACTCTGTCCCAGGTACTAATCTTCAATCAATCAGTAAATATTAGACATCTGCCATATTCCAAATAGTTTTAATTATTTCATATCTGCTCTGACTTACAACCAACAGCTCCCAGTTTAGCCTTTCTGCTTCCAATGTCTCTATCAATCCTTTCCACTTCTCACCACTGGCTAATGTTCCCCTAGTATCTATGAATTAAAATATTTTTCCTCATTAGAAATATTACCTCAAATCTGTCTTCTTAGCTTTTGGGGTGAGTCAATATTTTATTTCTGTCAGGCTCAAAATGTTCTCTTTAGGGCATCTACGTAGTACAGTGGATAGAGCACCAGCCCAGAAGTCAGGAGGACCTGAGTTCAAATCTAGTCTCAGACACTTAACACTTCTTAGCTGTGTAACACTGGGCTAGTCACTTAACCCCAATTGCCTCAGCCAAAAAAAAATATCCTCTTCATATCTTTTCTTTTTGGTCTATATCTGTATTTTTTTTCTTTCTCATTTTTTTTCCTTTTTGATATACCTATATTTTCAATTTGTGATTATCTTCCATAATGGCTTTTAGCCATGTTTCCTCCCTCATTCTCTTTGTATAAGCTTACCATCTTTCTTTATACATAATAAAAGGGAAGGACTTCCAGGGGACACAATCATTTTCTTCTGTTTCTGAAAGACTTTCATGTGAAAGAGGAATCGAATTTGTTCTTTCTATAAGCTCCCTGGGGGAAAGTATTAGTTCACTTCTGTCTATATTCTGAGTGTTTGATATATAGTAAGTGCCTAATAAATACATGTTGGTGCATTGATTGCACTTTTGGTTCTCTTTTTTGTTTTAAGAAATAACTAATTATCCTTTTCCCACTTGAGTGTAGTCAGCTCTTGGTGTTCCACCTCCATTCCTGACAAACTACATTATTTATCATCCTCTTCACCTCACTTGTGTCTCATTCTGGCACCTAAAACAAGCATTGTAAAGCCAGAAGTGATATTACCTACTACTAATTTTGTATTAACTTTAGTAACCTTTATGTTTTAGAAATAAAGCAAAAGAGGCTAAAACAGTTAAGGTGAATTGTCCAAAGTTATGCAGGTAATTCCAAATCTCTTGTTCTAAACCAGAGTTTCTTAAAGTTTTTTTCATTTGCCACCCCTTTTCACCCAAGGGAAAAAACAAAACAAAACAAAACCTTGGTATATAGTTATATAAAGTAGGCACACAAATGAAATATTTACTGATAATAAATCATAATTTTGTGACCCCCCCTACATTCAGTTATGAGACTACATATGGAGTCACAAACCACAGTTTAAGAAGCTAAGTAACGGAACTTCCTTTCCTTTTCTACATTGACTAAAATATTCATTTTTAAAGCACATCTAATCATAAAAGAGAAGAAAGGATTCACATATGCAAAAATGTTTGTAGCAACCCTTTTTGTAGTGAAGGAACTGGAAATTGAGTGGAAGCCTATCAGTTGGGGAATGTCTAAATAAGTTGTGGGATATGAATGCAATGAAATATTATTATTCTCTAAGAAGTGATGAGCAGGCTGATTTCAAAAAAGCCTGAAAAGACATGAACTAACATTAAGTGAAGTGAGCAGAAGCAACAGAATATTGTATACCATAACAGTTACAAGATTATGTGATGGTGGACTTAGCTCTTTTTAACATTGAAGTGATTCAAGGCAATTCCAATAGACTTGTGATGGAAAGTGCCATTCGCATCCAGAGAGAAAAGTATGGAGACTGAATGTGGATCAAAGCATAATATTTTCATCTTTTTCAGTTGTTGTTTGTTTTTTCTTTCTTGTGTTTTTCCTTTTGATCTGATTACTTTTGTGCTGTATAACAAATATGAACATATATTTAGAAGAATTATATATGTTTAGCCTATATTGAATTGCTTATTGTCTTGGAGAGGGGGGGAAGGGTCGAGGAGAGGGAGAAAAATTTGTAAAGGTTTTGCAAAAATGAATGTTGAAAACTATCTTTTCATGTTTTTGGGAAAATAAAATACTATTATAATATTTTTTAAAATCACTTCTAAGACTGAGCTTTTAAGAAAGCTGCTGCAAGTAAGATTAATATGATGAATTTGAATGCAATTGTGAAAATCTTGTTTCAATGATCCAAATGTACATGCTCTTAAGTACTGGACATTGTAACCCATTAGTATACAAAACTTAGTGACATCAGGAATTCACTCATGCTGAATGGTCAACATGGAGAGCCATTAAACATTTTGGTTAGTCACAGAATTAGAAATTAAAAATCATCTGCTGTAATCACTATTTGAAGCGTCTCCTCTATATCTTTGAACACTAGTAATTCATCTTTTACCTCATGACTTCCAGTGACATGGAGGTCATTCTCAAGGCTGTCCAACTCATTTTTAAACATTTAGAAATTCTTCCTTATGTTATGCAAAAAAATCTTTCTCCTTACTTGTATCTCCCTACAACTCTGACTTGAAAGCCAAGTGGAGCAAGTCTGATGCCTCTTCTATTTGACAATGACTCAAATGATTGAAGGCAGCTTTTATGGTCAATCTATCCTCCTGTAATATGGGTTTGAGAATTGAATGAGATTTAAGGATTTATGATTCAGAGGGATAAGCATTCCTCTCTCAGCCCAAAGAATGACGTGGGTCCACTGTAATCTTTAAGCAAAAAGCTAGAACATTGTTATACAAACTTTTGTGTTCTTGAAAAGATACATACACAATCTATGAAAGACAGAGCAGCAATGAAGTTCAGCCTGTCCAAAAACAAGCTGAGCTGGAAAAATTCAGTAGCAAGAGATTAACATTCCGCTTGGCCATTTTCTACATACACATATGCTCTTTATTGCCTTTATTTCCAGTGGGAGGGTTATTTGAGAAAGTAATAAATTATAGAGTAAATATAGACTAAGAAGAATTTCTGAAATATGTTGTTTAAAAGAATAGGTCAAAGCTAATTACTGACTGGCCTCTGGGAAAAAAAAATTGTTGCTAAAATGTCCTATTCACTTTTTAGTGCTGATAATATATGAGGCACTCAGTTTTTACCAGCTGTTGTACCTAAATTTTGCTTCACATGCTCAATGCCCTCATTGAGTAATTTAAATTTGCTGGTATAATAAATTCTGTAGACATTCTCTGTATCTCTCCCCTTAACTTCTATGGTATTGATGCCAGTTGTTTTATTCAAGACTCAAAGAGCTAAATTGTGCTGCAGATGAATTAGAGATTCACTATAATGTTTACATTCAGTAAGAGGGAGATCAATATTAGATCTTAGATCAATTAACAAGCATTTCTTAATCACTTACTATATGACAAGGTCTATGCTAAATGTTGGAAATAAGAAAGGCAAGAATGTCCTCTCTAATAAATATTTATTACTGTATTTACTTGTTAGGATTACTAGGTGAGAACTCAGGTTGTCTGGATAGTGACAAGGTGAGAATTCAGGTTGTCTGGACAATTACAAGGTGAGAACTCAGGTTGACTTGATAGAAGGAGCAAGCTCATTGGCTGAAGTGGTTCTTCCCAGAAGCCCTTGCATTATCCCACACCCATTCTCTGGGAGGATAAAAGAGAGGACACCCAGAGATAGAAGAAGACTCTGCACTACATCTGGCTTGACGCAGCTCTCTGCAGGAAGGGAAGTCACTTCTCTGGACAAGAGTTAACAGCAACTGCCTGGAGACAACGGTTCACTACAGGAAGAAGAATCTGTCTGAAAGATTTGAGTAGACACAGCAGATCTCTTCCCAGAGAGCGATCTGGCAGCTTCTGGAGACAACAGCTGGCTACATTTACCTAAATTCTAAACCATTCACCCACTCTGTGACCTTACACATAGCAGCTATAGTGGATAGTCTATCAAGTGTGGACTGATCTTCCTGAATTCTAATCTGGGCTCTGACACTAAGTAGCTGTGTGACCCTGGGCAAGTCACTTAATGTCATTTGCCTCAGTTTCTTCATCTATAAAATGAGCTATAGAAGAAAATGGCAAACCACTCCAGTAACTTTGCCAAGAAAATCTCAGATAAGGCTGAACAATGGAACAAAACAATTTTAAACAAGTCACTTAATTTACAGACTTAGTTTCCTCATCAGTAAAATGAAGGAAAAAGATTTTTATATGGATTCTTGCAACTCTAAAATGCTATGATTATATGACCATTGTTTATTCACAATTCATATAACAAATACTGAAGATTATTATGATATTAATTATAATATTTTAGTACCTGCATTCAATGAGTGTTAATTTAGAAGGAGATTGCAAACAGGAGATCTAAATTGGCAATAGAGTGAAAGAAAAAGATAGAACAGTAACCTGAAGGTGTATCACAATAAGAAAATATATTATGGGATAGGATAGACCTGAGCATATTTGTAGGGAAAGAGGAAGAAACCAGTTGGGGAAGAGAGTTGCATGAGAAAAAGAAATAATTTATGAGGAAAAAGTCTTGAAGAAGAAAGGAAAAAAATGGATTCCACATCTTTTTCCTTACTGCCTTAGATGAAAGACTTAGCCTTAGGAAGGACAGAAGACATCTTTTCTTATGAGACACAAGAGAAGGAAAGGTGGAGAAAAGTGTTGAGACAAGAAGAAAAATGTTAATAAGCAGAATAAGTAGATGATCCTGAAGTTCACAGTTGGTCTTAATTCAGTGTGCCAGAAGTGGAAGACAAACTCATATGTGAGTGAGATTAGGGACTTAATGATTGAGGATTAAAGGAAATATTTGAAATAAAATCAGTAGAAAATCAGATGGGAAGTAAATAGACCAAGAAAAGAATAGTGAGTTAATGTAAAGGCCAAAAACACTGAATTGAAATGACCATGACAAATGATCATAGCAATATGTGGTAGGTGACTCAAAAGGAAAGATAAAACAGATGTTGGAGTTGACCTCAGGTTAGGGAGTGAAATAGTGGGATAACTGATACTACAGAAGCAGCTGAAATAAAAACTCTAAAGCTTAATCAGGATAATTTAACAGACCAGCTAGTGGCTGTGTGGAAGCTTATTGGGAAGCCAGAAGAATGAACGTCTTCCTTCTTTTTATTTAAGAAGAAACTAAAGACTGGATTAAGCTTAAAGTTGTAGTAGTATTGTTGAATGCCAATGCCATTAGGGCTATTAACATTCAATAGGAGGGCATTAGCTTAAGTTCGAGGTGAAATTCTTTGACAAGCAAGAGTAAAGAAGACTCAAAGGAAGATCAAGGGAGAGTTTTAAATAAGGATAATTATGTGGTTAAAAAGATTTGGGCAGATGGTTGATGCTGTGATGAGCTAAAGATCACTCTCAAATGGAGTTTTCCACTGCTCTTCTCTTTCAAGGTAAATTTACTCTTTTATCAGTGGTTCATGTAGCACCAGGTAGAAGCAGCTTACTTAGAAAGCACCCTGGACAGTGGTTTGATCATCCTACTTTTCCGTATAATTAGATTCAGTAATAACATTTAAAAGGCTCATTATGTCTTCTGTCCTGGGATCCTCAGAACAAGTTATTGATGTGACAGCATCTAAAAAGAAAAAAGAAAGAAATAGAAAGAGAAAGAAAGAAATATAAAGAGAAAGAAAAATAGAGAAAGTAAGAGAAAGAGAAAGAAAGAAAAATAGAGAAAGAGACAAAGAAAAGGAAAGAGAGAAAGAAAAAGAAAGGAAGAAAGAAAAGAAAGAATGAATGAACTTGTGAGAAAAAAAGTGTCAAACCTCACTCAAAAGTTAACATGTTAATTATTTTTATTTTGGATACATTTGTATAGGACCAGCAGAGATAATATTTGTCAAATCTACTACATGACCCATAATAAATGCTTAAGAAATATTTGGGGTTTTTTTCCTTCTCCAAGAATTTTACAATCTCAGTAATGTCTACCTCTAAATATATCATAAGTGAAATGTATGTCATATGATGAAATGAAAGTGATGTAAACTGAGATCTTTTTGGAGAAAATGGTGTAACCTTTGGAGGGGGCTCAGATACTCCCAACCCCTGGGAAAAGTATACCTTCCCAGGCAAGCCCTTCCCAAGTTAAGCGGCTTCCTTCAATGGGAGATCTTGATCAAATCACCCTCATTGAAAATAAGATCTTTTGGGAGTGGCCCGGATCCCCTTCAGAGGGTTCCCAGACTTTGAGAAAAGCCTTCAAATTCCCAGTTAAGTGATTTTATTCAATTGGAGATCTCTGATGGTCCTTTATTGACTAACCCAGTCAGCTCCCAGTCCCAGGCCAACATTTGCCCATATAACCAGGGGTCTGTTAATACACCTTTGCCAAATTCCTAATTAGGAATTTTGCCCACTAAGAGAGTCTCCTTCTTAGTGAACAATAAACTTTGTTTTTGGCATACAGACTTTTTGGATTTGTGAATTCTTTCTCACTGGACCTCTGCCAACCAGAGGGGATTCCCTACTCCAATTCCTGCACCTCTTCATTACCAATTTCCGTTCTTTCTTCAATAACAATTACTGGAGACAATAAGAATATGGCAGTGAGATATGTTGACAAATGGCTCAAAATTTAGTAATCAAGACACATACTCTTAAATTTGGAAAGAGCTCAAGGGACCATCTAGTCCAGGGGTCCTCAAACTACGGCCCATGGGCCAGACAGGCCCGCTGAGGACATTTATGTCCCTGCCAGGTCATGGCAAAATCAGACCGGAAGTGACGTTCGACCTAAACTCGGTTATCCACGCACACTTCCAGCACTGGGCTGGGGCGGCGGAGACAGAATGTGAAGCCATCCCTAGCTGAGGTGAGTTCGCAGGCTGGGGTGAATGGTGTGGGGAAGGGAGAGAGATGCAGAAGATGGAGAACTGAGGGCCCGCAGCCTTGTAAAGTAATGGAAGCCGCCAGAGGGATGTACACTGTATGCTGCGCATGTCACGCCGCTGCAGGGGGAATGTATGGGCGGTGTCTGGTGCACGGGTATAGTAACAGTCGGTACTACAAGTCCCAGCTTGACTCCATCATTGTCATTATGCTGCGATGACAATGTAATGGCTTCCTCTCTAGCACATGTTGCGGTACTGACTGCTGTTGTCGCCCAGAGTGAGGCTCCTGGTACCAGGCCGTGGCCCTGTGTCCGTGTGACCTCACGTCTGGCTGTTGAGGTCATCAGTTTTATGACTGTGTGTATGTTCTGTAGTTTCATAAAGAGATGGAATATTGCTAACATATGTCATCACCTTGTAATCACTGGGGGTCTGACCTTAGTGCCCCCCACTTATCCTGAGTATGAGGGGTGCAGAGCTGGTGTACTGCTTCATCCCCCTCCAGAGGTCCCCACACACTTGTGCAGCTTCAAGTTGCATGATGACCTCCCCGGGAAGCCCCAGTGTACGATTTGTCACTGAAGCTCATTCTGCACATACAATATTGTGCAGTTATATACATATATGCACTGCGATTATGATAAATTATGAATGCAGCACGTACAATCATGCAGCGCGGGATCATGAGAACTGATCCCAGGACTCAGAGGAAGCCAGGCCATTTGGGAGGGCCGCCTGAGCGGTGACTTGTGGCAGGGAAGGTCTGAAGCGGGAGAGAGAGGGGGAAACGGAGGCATCACAGCGCAGAGGCAGCGTGGAGGAAGTTGGGCACTGCAGTCTCTGGGTGGGCAAAGTTATTGGTGGTATATTGGTTTTGTAGTGCTGTATATCTATATTTTGGAATCCCTTAGAAACAATGATGTCAAGAAAAAGAAAAATTGACTTGGAGTGTAGGATATTCAAAGAACAGTGGACTTAGGATAATTTTTTTCATGCAGCACAAGGAAAGAGCTGTATGTCTGATATGCCAGAATATAGTGTCTGTGTTCAAAGAATATAATTTGCATTGATATTATGAAACTCAACATAAAGATAAATATGATTGTTTGGTTGGAGAAGTGAGAAAAGAAAAAATATTAAAAGTGAAAAATATATTGACAACTCAGCAAAATATTTTTGTGAAGCAGAAGCAGCTAAATATTTCATCACTGCGAGCAAGTTTTCAAGTTGCCAAGCTAACAGCACGCACTGGCAGACCATTCGTGGAGGGAGAATTTGTTAAAGGATGCCTTCTTTCTGTTGCCAAAGAGATGTGTCCAGAGAAGGCCGATTTATTTAGCACAGTGAGTCTTCCAGGACCTACAATTACACAGAGGATTGAAGAAATGGGAGACAATCTGCATCAGCATTTGCAAAACTCCACCAAAAAAAAATTTCATATTTTTCCTTGGCACTCGACGAAAGCAATGATGTTTGTGATTCTGCACAACCTCTAATTTTTATTCATGGGATGAATGATTATTTTGAAGTCACAGAAGAGCTTGCTGCACTAAGGTTTGTCAAACTATGAATGGTTTGGAGCTGGACTGGGCTAAACTAGCCAGCGTGACAACTGATGGTGCCCCTAGCAGCGTGAGGTCTAAGAAAGGAGTAATTGCTCACATTAAGCAAGAGATGGGCAAAGACAACCATTCTCATCCAACATACACTGCCTCATCCACCAACAAGCGCTGTGTAGTAAATCACTGAAGTGGGACTCTGTTATGAAAATTGTGGTACCTTGTGTTAAATCATTAGAGCTAATGCAATACATCACAGACAATTTCAGGAATTTCTGTCTCAGCTAAATGTTGAGTATGAAGATGTTCTATATCACACAGAAATCCATTGGCTGAGTCGAGGGAGAGTATGACTTACTTCCACAGATGACAACTTTTCTGCTTTCAAAAAACAAAGAAGTACCAGGGCTCAATGATGCAGAATGCAAATGGCACCTTGCCTTTCTGACAGATGTAACAGAGCTACTCAATAATTTCAATATGCAACTTCAAGGAAAGGGGAAGCTCATCTGTATATGCAATCACATGTCAAAGCATTTGAAGTAAAATTAGGCCTCTTCATCTCCCCACGACTCAAAATCTGTTAGCAGAAAAACCGCCAATTACATACCCAAACAAAACATGTGTGGATTCATTGGAAAAATTGCAAAAGGAGTTCCAATTTAGATTTAAAGAGCTTCATCTCCATGAACAGGACATACAGCTTTTCTGTAACCCATTTTCTATTGACATTGAAAATGTGGTTACAATTTACCAAATGGAACTGGCTGAACTGCAGAATTGTGACTCTGAAAGACACATTCAAGTCAAGCAGCCTTCATAATTTCTATGCATCTCCCCTCTGAGACATATTCTCATCTCAGGAACCATACACTCAAAATGGCAACTCCCTAACCTGGGTGGCCAAGCCAAGATGGATAGCCGAAAGAGGTAAGGAATTTGGGAGTGAACACGTGGGTCTTCTGACCAGGTGTTCACTCAGGAACCAACAAGTCAGGACATCAGTCAGGGCATTATGTGAGTAGGTATAATAAAGGCTTTTAAGATTACACGTGGCTGTTCTTGAGCGTGCTACCGGTTATTAAGCTATAGATTCAAGAGATTGTGGCCAGAGACCTTTGAAGGCCTCAGAGGAGGCGAGCAAGGTAGAGTTCACACTGCAAAGGTCAATGGTCAAAGGTACTCTGTTGGGCCTAGGACAGACTAGTAATTGTAACTGCCAGAAATGCATGCTACAAATGGCTATTCAATTCAGCAGCACTTATGTCTGTGAACAGACTTTTTCTAGAATGTAACATTTGAAATCTCCCACCAGATCAAGACTAACAGATGCACACTTGCATCACTTGTTACGACTAGCAGTGACAAATATGGAACCAGACACTGACCATCTCATTAGCCAAAAGAAGGCCCATAGTTCCCACTGAAATACTGGTAAGTTTGTTGATTTAACTTTACTTCATTTTAAATATTGTATTTGTTCCCAATTTATTTCTTCACTTCAAAATAAGATATATGCAGTGTGCATAGGAATTTGTTCATAGTTTTTGTTTTTATTATAGTCCGGCCCTCCAACAATCTGAGGCCCCTGATTTAAAAAAGTTTGAGGACCACTGATCTAGTCCATCCCTTACCCCAATCACGAAGAATCTTGTCTACAACATTCCTGAGAATAGATCATCTGGCCTGACTTACCCTTTCAATCAGGCCACTGCATTTTTGACAGGTCTAATCGGTAAGGAGTTTTGTTAGATTTTTTTCCCCTTGTGATCAAATAAGATTGCATGCTGAAAATGCTTCATATTCTTAAAACACTATATAAAATTTGGCTCTAATTATGTGGAATCAGAACTCTCTTATCAGTACCATTCACCATTAGCACTAGTTCCACCCACTGAGGCAGAAATTCTCAACCTTTTTTGACTCTGAAGCCAGCTCTGTATCCACTATCATGCTGTCCCTTATCCCTATTGAATTTCACCTTAATTTCTTTTTTTTTTCTCTGAGGCTGGGGTTAAGTGACTTGCCCAGGGTCACACAGCTAGGAAGTGTTAAGTGTCTGAGATCAGATTTGAACTCGGATCCTCCTGAATTCAAAGCTGGTGCTCTATCTACTGTGCCACCTAGCTGCCCCTACCTTAATTTCAAGACATTATTCTAGACTTCCAGTTCTGCCATCCAATATATTATTTATCACTCCAAATTTTTCATCATTTGCAATTTGCTAAGTATGTCTTGTTTACTTCTATCTAAGTCACTGATAAGGGAATAAGGTCAAAGACATGATCCCATGGTATTCTGGCAGAAATCTTCCTCCAGAAATCTTCCTCCACTATAGCTTTGTTCAACACTCTTAAGTACCATTCTTCTATTTAATATCCAAAGTTCTAGGAAGCAAAATAATGTCATCCCTGATTAGGAGTAAGAGATAAGAAACAGGGGGAAATTTTGTAAACTGATGTAGAAAAACATAAACCCAGAGAAAACATCAAGAGGAGACATCCATACTTGCAGAGAAATTACTATAAACCAGGGCCACAGATAGACATGGGTGGGCAGCCCTGCTTAGCAATCCTTAATGTTGAGAAACAGACATACTCTTTTCCAGACTAGATGTCAGAATGACTGTATGGTTATTATTTTGGTCCATCCTGCTGCCACTGCTATATAAATCAACAAGGGAAGTCTTTTCTGCACATTGTGCCATTTGCCCTATCCCTGCGGTTACTTCTGATGCTTATGGAGAAAAACCACAATGGAGAACAGTGAGCTCACTTTTATTTTTAACCCATCTTAATGGTTGTTAACATTTGTTCTATGTACTTCCACTAGCTTAAATGGATGTAAATAACAATTTGTACCTAATGTGGTATTGAACATTGTTTATTTTTAGTGAACATAAAGATTGAGGAAGGAAAGGTACAGACCCAGCTTTGATGATTCCACATCCTCCCAGAAATGATTGGAAGCTTTTTAAAGAATAATTTTAATCTAATTCATTTGTCTGGACAAGCACCTTGGTGAGGGGAAGGTTTAAGATAAAAGATATGTCCCTAAACCACAATAAATCAATAATTAAATAAGCAAAACCATTAGCCAGAATGATTATTAACCACCTTCATAATAGAAGGTGGTAAGCACTAAGGCTGGAAGTACTTTAATACAAAGTAATAGCTGGGAATGGTGAACTCACATTTGTAATCCCTGTTATGGGGGAGGCTGAGGCTGGTGGATTGTTTGAGTTTGGAAGTTCTAAACTGCATTGGGCTAAAGCCAGTCAGATAACCGCACTAAGTCCAGCAGACCCTGAGAATTTGGGAACTATCAAACTGATTAAGGAGGAGCAAGCTGCACTAAGTCAGAAATAGAGTAGATCACATAGCTTCCATACTAAATATGAGATCATGGCACTTCCAACCTTGGAGAAAAAAGAAGGAAGGAAGGGAAGGAAAGAAGGAAGAAAGGAAAGGGGGGAGGGAGGAAGGAAGGAAGGAAGGAAGGAAGGAAGGAAGGAAGGAAGGAAGGAAGGAAGGAAGGAAGGAAGGAAGGAAGGAAGGAAGGAAGGGAAGGAAGGGAAGGAAGGAAAGGAGGAGATGGAAAATAAAGGGAAGAGAAGGGAAAGCAAGGAAAAAATATGAGTTGATAAACTTCTGAAACCTCCACGTATAATTAGTGTGTTCTTTGGCTGGCTCTTTTATTCAATTAAACAAATATTTATACACTATGTACTGTGTACAAAAGGCTATGCCAGTTACTGAGATGCAAAGTTTAGATAAGGCAGTTATTTCCTTATGGAGCTTACAAGTCTACATTTGTCATTTTCCAAAATGTTTAATGAGAGTGAATGATATTCTGAATTACATGTTTCTTTGTTCTTTACAGAGTATCTACCATAGCCTACTTCCTTGCATGTAGAAGGTCTTCATATATATATTTGTTAATGTAAATTCCATCAAATTCTGCCTCTAGTAAGGTCTCTTTATACAAAGACCAAGACAAGAGAAATTTTGAAATAATTCTGGCTTTCTTTAGTGATAAAATCATTAGAATGATAATAAAAAAGCAGAAGACTTTTAAAATTTCTGAAAATGATGGCAACAATAATTTAATGCTTTCACATGCAGAAAATATCCTAAACCATTGCCTGTAACATATGCATAAATCAACTATTTCAGTGTCAATGTTTGACAGAGGTCATCATTAGTGAGTCAGTTAATATCTTAATATCTCAAGAAAGATGACATAAAAATTGGAGAAATGAAGAATAAAACCTACTTTCTCCCTTCCCAAGGAAAAGCATAAATACAAATGAAATGGTTAGTCAATATATGTGGACTATGAAGAGACACACTGTCTAGGAAGCAAAAACCTGGGTTCCAGCTCTGACTCTTCTACCAAATATGACCTTGAGCAAATAAATTGAACTTTCTACATTTTATTTTTCTTGTTTATAAAATGACAAGGTTGGTCTTTAAAACTCTTCCAACTAACTATAATTCACATGGCAATTTTCTTTTGTTTCTTTTCATTTTCAATAGCATTTTATTTTTCCAATTGCATGTAAAGATAGTTTTCAACATTCATTTTTGTAAGATTCTGAATTCCAAATTGTTTTCTTTTTCCTTTTCTTCCTTACCCCTCCCCAAGACAGCAAACTATCTGATTTAAACATGTGCAATTATTTTAAACATATTTCCATATTTGTCATGTTGTACAAGAAGAGTTAGACCAAAAGGGAAAAATCACAAGAAAGAAAAAACAAACAACAACAACAATAACAAAAGGTGAAAATAGTATGCTTTGATCGACATTCAGTCTCCATAATTCTCTCTCTGGATGTGGATAGCATTTTCCCTCTCAAATCTATTGGAATTGTCTTGGATCATGGTACTGCTGAGAAGAACTAATTACAGTTGATCATTACATAATTTTGCTATGACTGTGTATAATATTCTTCTGGTTCTGCTCATTTCACTCAGCAGTAGTTCATGTAAGCCTCATCATTTCTTATAGAACAATAATATTTCATTTCATTTTATATCATAACTTATTCAGCCATTCCCCAATTGATGTACATTCAATTTTCAATTTCTTGCTACAACAAACATTTTTTGCACACTTGGTCTTTTTCTCTCTTGTATGATCTCCTTTGAGATATAGGACCAGTAGTGACACTGCTGCATCAAAGTATATATACAATGTTATAGCCCTTTGAGCATAGTTCCAAATTACTCTCCAGAATAGTTGGATCATTTCACAACTCCACCAACAATGCATGTGTCTCAGTTTCCTCACATCTCCTATGGCATTTATCATGATCTTTTCCTGTAATTTTAGCTAATCTGTTATCACCTGGTATTTTTTTAAAATTTCATTAATGGGGATGGATCCAAGATGGCTAAGAGCAAACAAGACTTTCTGTGGTCTCCTCTAATCTTCTTTCAAACCAACAGCAGATTGTCTCTAAACTGACTTTGGAGTCAAAGAACTCAAAAATATCTGGAGTACAACACATTCCCAGAAGAAGATACCTTGGAAGAATTTCAAAATAGGTTTGTTTCAAATGGGTAAGGGGACAGTCTGCTGAGCCCAGACTGGAGCACAGAGAGACTGTGGCAAGGAACTGGGGCAGGGAGTCAGAGACTTGCAGCTTCCATACACCTGAGAATCTTCTGTGAGCCTCTTAGGCTACTCTGTCCTGGTTGCAAGCAGGTGATTTGGCAGATTTGCTACAAAAGGCAAATTGTAAACCACCGAGCCCCAGAAGAGTGCCAGACCTACCCACAATTACCCAGAACTAGAATTCAATTAGTAGAACTGTCCCAGGGCAAATTAAAGCAGCTGTCCCTCCTTTGCATTTAGCAGATCCCAAAATTTTTAAAAATTAGTAAAAAAAAAAAAAAACAAAAAAAAAGAACTCTCACCATAGACAGTTTTTATGGATAGAGAAAAAAACAGACCTCAAATCCTAAGGTTTCAAAAGGCAAGGCAACTCCAGATGAAGCTCCAGAAAAAGAAATGGAACAAGCTATTAATCAACTCCCTAAGAAAAAAATCTCCAGGCCCAGAGGGATTTACATGTTAATTCTAAACATTTAATGAATAATTAACTCCAATGCAAACTATTTGAAAAAAATAGGGAAAGAAGAACTCCTGCCAAATTCCATTTATGATATAGTTATGGTGCTGATAGCTAAATCAGTTAGGGTGAAAACAGAGAAAGAAAATTATAGATCCTTAATGAATATTGATGCAAAAATATTAAATAAAATATTAGCAATGAGATTACAGAAAATCATCCTCAGGATAATACACTATGACAAAGTAGGATTTATACCAGAAATGCAGGGCTGGAGCAATATTAGGAAAACTATTAGGATAATCAACTATATCAATGGCCAAACTAAGAAAAATCATATGATTATCTCAACAGATGCATAAAAATCCAACACCCATTCCTATTAAAGATCCTAGGGAGTATAGAAATAAATGAAGTTTTCCTTAAAATGATCAGTAGAATGTATTAAAATCCATCAGCAAACATCATATGTAATGGGGACAAACTAGAACCATTCCTAATAAGATCAGGAGTGAAACAAGGCTGCCCACTATCACCATTACTATTCAAGAGTGTATTAGAAATGTTAATTTTGGCAATAGGAGAAGAAAAAGAGATTAAAATAATTAGAGTAAGTAATGAGAAAACCAAATTATCACTCTTTGCAGATGATATGATGGTATGCAGCATACAAAATAAGTACAGATAAATCATCAGCATTTTTATATATTACCAAGAAAGTCCAGCAGCAAGAGATACCAAAAGAAATTCCATTCAAAATAATTGTTGATCGTATAAAATATTTGGGAATCTGTCTGTCAAGGGAAAGTCAGGAACTATATGAACACAACTACAAAACACTTTCCACACAAATAAAGTCAGATCTAATTAGTTGGAAAAACATCAAGTGCTCATGGGTAGGCTGAGCGAATATAGTAAAAATGACAATGCTACCTAAATTAATCTACTTATTTAGTGACATATTAATCAAACTCCCAAGATATTATTTTACAACTCTAGAAAAAATTAGTAACAAAGTTCATATGAAAGAACAAAAGGCCAAGAATTTCAAGGGAATTAATGAAAAAAAAATGCTAATAAAGGTGGCTTAGCTATGCCAGACCTAAAATTATATTATAAAGCAGCAGTCATCAAAATCATTTGGTACTGGCTAAGAAACAGAGTAGTCAATCAGTGGAATAGGTTATAATCACAGGACAAAATAGTCAATAACTATAGCAATCTAGTGTTTGACAAACCCAAAGACTCCAGCTTTTGGGATAAGAACTCACTATTTGACAAAAGCTGCTGGGAAAATTGGAAACCCAGTATGGAAGAAATCAGGACTCCATTCACACCTAACATCACATACAAAGATAAGATCTAAATAGGTTCATGATTTAGACATAAAGAGTAATATTATAAGGAAATTAGAAAAACATAGGATAGTTTACCTCTCAGATCTGTGGAGAAGGAAGGAATTTGTGTCCAAAGAACTAGAGATCATGATTGAACACCAGATAGAGAATTTTGATTATACTAAGTTAAAAAGGTTAAACAAAACTAATGCAGACAAGATTAGAAGGGAAGCAATAAATTGGGAAATCATTTTTATATTTAAGGGTTCTGATAAAGACCTTATTTCTAAAATATATAGAGAATTGACTCATTCTCTAGCCATTCTCCAACTGATAAATGGTCAAAGGATATGAATAGACAATTTTCTGATGAAGATATTAAAATTATTTCTAATCATATGAGGTGCTCTAAATTACTATTGATCAGAGAAATGCAAATTAAGACCACTCTGAGATATCATTTACACCCCTCTCAGATTGGCTAAGATGGCAGGAAAAGACAATGACAAATGTTGGAAGGGATGTGGGAAAACTGGGACACTGATACATTGTTGGTGGAACTGTGAATGCCATTCTGGAGAACAATTTTTTTAAAATTAATTTTACAATTATACATTTTTGACAGTATATATGCATGAGTAATTTTTTTATAACATTATCCCTTGTATTCATTTTTCCAGATTTTCCCCTCCCTCCCTCTACTCCCTCCCCTAGATGACAGGCAATCTCATACATTTTACATGTGTTACAGTATAACCTAGATATAATATATGTGTGTAAATCCAATTTTCTTGTTGCACGTTAAGTATTGGATTCCGAAGGTATAAGTAACCTGGGTAGATAGACAGTAGTGCTAACAATTTACATTCATTTCCCAGTGTTCCTTCTCTGGATGTAGTTGTTTCTGTCCATCATTGATCAGCTGGAAGTGATTTGGATCTTCTTTATGTTGAAGATATCCACTTCCATCAGAATATATCTTCATACAGTACTGTTGTTGAAGTGTATAGTGTATCTGGTTCTGCTCATTTCACTCAGCATCAGTTCATGCAAGTCTCTGGAGAGCAATTTGTAACTATGTTCAAAAAGTTACCCTTTGATCCAGCAGTGTTACTATTGGGCTTATATCCCAAAGAGATCTTAAAGGAGGGAAAGGGACCTTTATGTGCAAAAATGTTTGTGGCAGCCCTCTTTGTAGTGGCCAGAAACTGGAAACTAAGTGGATGCCCATCAATTGGAGAATGGATGAAGAAGTTATGGTATATGAATGTTGTGGAACATTATTGTTCTATAAGAAATAATAAGCAGGAGGATTTCAGAGGTCTGTAGAGAATTACATAAAATGAAGCTAAGTGAAATGAGCAAAACCAAGAGATCATTATACATAGTAACAACAATATTATACAATGATTAGTTCTGATGAACATGAGTTTTTCCAGCAACGACTCAAGGGACTCAAGAGAATAAGACAGTTTAGAATTGAATTGATTCAACAACCAGTCAAAAAAGAGATGGGAGAAGATGCATAGGAGTGATGAATAGGGAAGGAACTGAGGAACAGAGGGATTGGATATTAGGGATAAGATGAAGAACAGAGTGTGAAGTTGCAAGACAAAGGAAAAGACAGAATAACAGATTGGAATCAGATAAAAGAATTTCAGAGTTTATGAACATGGAAGTGGAACTTGTGATTGATGACAAGATCAAAGCATATAATTATCTCTGTGTAGCTGAGGTAGAGTAGAAGAGTAGTTGATTTCTGCTTGCATACCATCTCTTGCATCAGACCCCTCTCTGCTACTCACATAGCCACCATATTCCCTACCTCACATTTGGACAATTACAAGGATTTCCTAATTTGTCTCCCAGCTTTAAAACTTTCCTCTCCAATCTATCCTTCATAAATCTGCCAAAATTATTTTTCTTCAGCACAATCCTGAAAATATCATTCCATTTTCCATAAATTTCAGTGGTTCTCTCTTGCCTCTAAAATGAATATAATCTCCTTTGGCTTTAAAGCATTTTGAGCAATTTAAAGCAATTAAAGCAATTGAGACCCAAACTTTCCATTCTCATTATATATTACTCTCCTTCTCTGTAGTCTATTGTCTAGCCAAACTGAACTTCTCTGTATTCCTCACAGATAATATTCTATCCCCAGTTTCCCTTTTTTTTTTTTTATCAGCTATCACTATTTCTTGGAAGACACTTTCTTTTCATTGAACCCCCCCACTTCTTTCAAGACACCAATTAAGCATGATTTTTCACCCTAAATGCTGATAGACTTTTCCCTATTTTATTTTTAACTATTTTGTATTTATTTTATAATAAATCTACCAACCTCCATTCTATAATGATAATATCTATGAAGATATTGTGCAACCAATATACAAGATATTTGAATGAAAGATAGAAAAGGCGTACAAAAATTCTTGAACTTTGTTAATATCACAAAAAGGTGACTGAGAAAACATCTACTGATTTTTATGACTACTCTCCCATTAATATGAAATCTTTATGAGTGAATCTATATGTGAATAATGGGTAAGGGAATCCATAAAAGACAAGTAGGCTTTTAAAAGTAATATTCAATAGTGGCCCACATTTTTACCACTGATTATCAGTTCTATCATTAACATTCTTCTGTGACTCCTTGATTCTATTATTTCCCTCCTTCCCCCATTATAATTAGATGGAAAAATATCTGCAAATTAAACTTTTGTTTTTTAATATTTTCTGAGAAGAGTATATATATAGTAAATATACAGGTACATTCTATAATTGAAAAAAGACAGAAGGACAAAGCAATTGGTGGAGTCCTTAGCATATACTGTTGGATTCCAAATCTCCCACACAGACTTTAAATGTAGAAAGAGAAGAGAAATGACAGCAGATGTGTAAAGCTCTCTGCCACTGAGCTCAGGAGCCAGCAAGACCTAATCCTTTACCTTTCTCAGTGAAGATGGGGCTTCAGAGATGATGATAATGGTAATGGTGATGATGATTTTGCTAATAAGTACATAAATTATCATATTTGATCTGCACAACAGTCCTGTGAAGTAGGTGCTATTATTACTATTCCCATTTTACAAATAAACTAAGGTTAAGATACCTACCCAGAGTCATATATTTGTTTCCTAGGTGGTCGGAAGCAAAATTCAAACTGAGATCTTTCTGATTCTAGTCATAGTTTTCTAGCCCTGACTGAAATTCTTGGTGAGCACTATGAACTTTCAAGAAGTGAAAGAGACAAGCATAGGAGAGATCCAATGCAATAGAAGCTCTTTCTGGAACTTGAGAAGGGCTGAGAGTAACTGCCCTTCGGCCAGTCAGTAAACAAGTATTTAGTAAATGCTTACTCCATGCCAGCCATTGTACTAAGTACTGGGGTTACAAAGAAAGGCACCATTGACCCTGTTCTCAAGAAGCTCATATTCTAATGGGGGGAGAAGGAGTAGTCTCAGTCTAATAGCCTAAACTCTGTCCTCAGAAAGAATGTAAAGAACTTTTCAGATTTCACATCTCCATGCCTATTGTAAATATGAATTATTGTTTTCTTATACCCTGGGCTGCAAATGGAAGATGAGATGGTGACCCCTATAATTCTGTGACTTGGATCTTGGCTGAGAAGACTGTGGCTGGGGTAGAATTGGGGATACAGAAAATCATCAACTCTTTACAGAGATGAACCAGGGATTGAATGGGATGTCAGAATTATACTGATGCTAGTAATGTATTTATCTTTTATTACCATTTTACTTAATCCAGTTAAACTAAGTACTAAAATAATGATTCTTTGCACAGATGGATGGCTATGATGGAGAAAGACTAAGCAAGTGAGAGTACAAGTTGATTTGATTGAAGGACACAACACACACACACCCCTAAATGAACATCAGAACTCAGTATTGGAGACACAATTTAGGGGATGAAGCAGTGGATTAGTGCCCTCAGGATTTTGACTGGGAGATGGAGGCCGCAAATACAGCATTCCCTTTTGGTTTTATATATATATATATACATATACATGTATACATATGTATCAGAGAACTAAGTAATCAAGCAACCCAGTATATAATTTTGCAGTATATAAAAAGCTCCAGTCTAAGAATGCTTTTTTTTTTAAACTATAGAAACAGCACTCATATTTTAGTTGATAAATGGAGTTTATACATTGAATTTATGGTATTGTCAGCTTCTCTAAATAAATCCAAATAAGAGTATTTGCTCAAGCAATGAACTTCCCAAGTCATAGAAGTCCTGCTCTTTTTTAAAAAGCAATTTGTGCTATTGATCTATACCACTATAATGCATAGAACTGTCAGTAAGAGAAATAACTATTAAATATTTATTAATAAAAATCATACAATTGCCTTCAACAAGAATAAATTGCTAGTTAACTAAAAACAAGTTAACTGAGTTTTGACTTTTTATTATGTCTAGAGTGATATTATACTAATAACATAAAATATAATATAAATAACCTCAGTTATTTATAGTACAAAAATTAACCTCATTTAAACTGAATACAGAGTCAGATACTCAGCTTTAATGGTTCCATATTCCCTTATAAATGTTTAAAAATTTTCTCAGTTTATCATGATTATCTAAGAGAAGTTCACAACTTAAGTACCACCATTCTTTTCAAATGCACTTATTTTTTTAAAGTCTTGTTTTACTTTTTTCACCAAATTGGAAAAAAAATAAATTATGAACACTGAAAAAGTCTAAATCTCAAATAGTTTATTAAACATTAAGGGAATTTCTAAGTTTGAAGGTTTTGATGCCTAAGACAAACACCTTTAGTGGTAGTATTAGCAGAGGGCAGTTCACATTCATGATATTCAGTATCTGAAGTATGAAAGTCAATTATATTTAGATGTCTCTCTTCTCTATAAAAAGCCTGGAATCAAAAAGGCTAACAGCTTCCAAGTGTAAACAAGGTGCCTTCTTCCTATCAATCTCTTCATTAGCCTTCAGGAAATTCTTAGTAATAAATGAATGTTTAAGTCCCTGAGTGAAGGTCACATTTCCATTTTCATCACAGTAAAATTGAGATAACCCAAGATCACAAGGAGCAGGGCAACCCATCAAGCTTATCCACACAGGACACCAACGAAAGAACTTCTTAATAACTGATAAAATGAACAAAAGCAAACTATATGCTTTCAAAGATGTATAAGGTTAGTAGGCATGCAGACTTTCAGGCACTAACATTTATCTCTAGATTGTGATTGTAAACAACAATATTCATAACAATAAGAGTAAGTCACTTATTCGGTTCTTGATCATATACAACATGCCTCTTCAAGGTAGGTCACACACATTATCACAGGAGAAACGGAGACTAGGGAAGATCAATTGACTTGCCCAAGATCACATTGCTATTGTATCTGAGCCAAAACTCCTCAGGTTTTGACCTCAAGACCACTGCTTTTTCCATAATATCACAGTATTCGCCAGAGGCTACGCGTATTTACAATGTATGCAATATGAAGACGCGGTGTTTGGTGTGTTTTAGTTGTCCTTTCATTTGGGAGTTAACTATCCGAGCTCTATTTGAGGAACTGTTTTTTTGTGTTTTCCGATTGAGAGAACTGGATCTACCCATAAACATCTTCAACTCTTAGTCTCTCTCTCAACAGGACAAAGTACAAATAAACACAACAAACAAACCCCCTGGGAGACCCCAAGGCTCCACGTGCAGCCCGCGGAGGTCACGGGGCTCTGCTTGCCGATTGCAAGCACCCAGACCTCGGGAACCTGGACGTCCTTCGCTCTCTGAGAGCAAAACACCGCGCTGACTTTTAAGGAGCAGGTACAAATACACACACGCAACCAACCCCACCGCTGTTCCCCGCTCCCTCTTTCCCCCACCAGTCTTTGGCCAGCTTGGGAAGTAGGCAAAGAAGACTGGTTTTAATCAGGCTCATTTCCCCCAGTCACTGCCCCCTCCTCCTTCCTCCACTATTAACGAGGAAGCTGCGGTAATCCGGGGCCTTCGGAGTAAAGGAAGGCAAGGATATCTTTTAAATTTACGGCGGACCTTTGCCCGGGACCAAGATATCCAGGGGAGGGGCAAGGGTGTGTCAGATAACAGCCTGGAATTGGAGGCCCAGTCCCGCCCACCCATCGCGGCTGGCTGGCTGCGCGCACTCCTCCGGTGCAGCCCCCTCCCCTGGCTCGGCCCCGCAGGCTGGTCCTTCCTTCTCCTTTCTCCTCCCCTCTCCTCCCAATCCGATTCCGCAATCTCCTCCCCGCTCCCCCACCCCCCGCCCCCTACCCAGGACTGCCACCATTTTCCTGCCCTACCTGCTGACGAATGGATTTTCGATTTCCTCCGCAGAGACATCTTCAAAGCTTTGTCCAGGCCCGAAGTGTTCGGCATCTTGCTCTCGGACAGGATCGGCCGGCGGCCCGGATGGCATGCAGGGGCTGGAGGAGGGAAACGGCCGCGGCGCCTGCTGCTGCTGCTGCTGCGGGGGCTGCGGCGGAGACTGAAGGCTCGGACTCCTGGCCATGGGCTTGCGCCGGGGCTGGCAGGGCTGCTGCAGCTCCCAATGCAGCTCCTGCGGCCGCCCGCCCCGCTGCGGCTGCTGCGGACTCGGCTGCCCTCTGCGCAGCGGGCGGGGGTGGGGAGCGGCTCTGGCGGCGCTTAGCTCCTAACCTTCCGCCGGAGCTGGGGGGAAGGAAAGAAGAGGGGAGGAAAGCAGGCAGGATGATAGGAGGCTGGGAAACAGAGCCGGAGCAAGCTGTAGGGGCCAAATGTTTCCTTTGGTGCCGGGCCCGGGGGCCCGGATGGGTGGCCTGGGGACGTGGAGTTTGGCTGTGGACTTTGCCAAAGCTTTGGAGAGCTTAGTTTCACACCCCCAGATACACACATGTCCCCAGCGTCTGTCTGTCATACTGTCCGTCTGTCTCCCTGCCTGTCTGCCAGCCAATCTTATTGTCTGCCTGTCTGTCTTAATATCTGTCTGCCAGCTTTCGTCTGCCTGCCTGGCAATGTCTTTCTGCTTGTCTGTCTCTCTTCCTATCTGTCCGACTTTCTATCATCTCTTTGTCAGTCTGTCTCCCTTACTGGTTGTCTTCCTGCTTGCCTTGCTATCCGCCTGTTTGTCTGTATGTTTTGCCTTTATTCAATATGACGGAATGTTCCTCAACTCTTTATTCATTCCTTTCTTCAATACCACTCCAATAATTTGCCTGAGGCATTTGGGTGGATTTTCTTATAGTAATCTTTGTATGAACTCTGGAAATTTGGGTATGTGTTCCTAGTGTACCTGTGTTCCTGGTAAACCTGGAAGTCACATGGGTCTCCAGCTTTCCTCACTACATTGCACTCCATTTCTCCTGTTGCAGGAGCTGTTTTGGTTTTTTGTCTTTATGGTTTAAAGTATAAGGATTGTTGGCTGTCTCCACAGGTAGGCCTCCGTGTATGAATGAAAAGGCCGAATTTCAAAAGGAATGTTCAGAATAAGACAAATTAATATCTTGTGCCTGAGTATCCAGTAAACCTTATCCAGTAAGTCTTGGAGTCAATAAGTAAAACCCACACTATTTCATGCTATTACGAAATTGTTAATTTACATCCATCCGGCCTCAGTGACCTTCAGAACAAAGAACAAAAGAAAAAAAAAAAGGATAAGCCTTCCCATCAGTCCCCTCTTCCCACATCTAGACTGACAAACAAGAAACAGGAAAAAAGAAAACAAAACTATGCTCCCACAAGAGGTCCCTTGTGCTATTGTGAAAGATGAAAACCTAAGTATTATAGATCCCAATAGAGTTTGGTAACTGTTCTTTGTATTATCATTCATCCTGCAAAAAAAAATTTTTTCTTTCTTGACATCCAGTGAAAATATTTACTATTTTAATTAAGGCATGTAGAACCATAAGCTGTTAGATTTAGAAAGAACTTAAAGGTCATCTTGTTTGTATAATCCCTTTGATACTTGAGGAAACTGAAGCCCAGAAAATTGAAGTGATTTACACAGTTAGGAATGTAGTCACTGGCAGAACCATAATTAAACTCCTAGACTTCCCAATGCAGTAAATTTTCCTTTAATACCACCTTGCTTCTATTATTTAATATTGTTCAGTGTTTTAGGGCTTTGAGCTTCATAATAATATATATGAAATATCATTGAGATCTGTCTTCACCAATAGACAAAACTCACATAAGATTTAGTAAATAAGTTCTAGAGAATTGTCTGAATCATGTAGCAATAAAAATTACTTGCCCAGGGCCACACACCTAGTAAATATGAGAGGAAGGATCTGCATCCAGAGCTTTTGGACTCATTATTTGATTTGAAGCTTAAACTGTCCATATATGTTGTCTTCCTCACTAGAATGTGAGCTCCTTAAAATCAGGAATTGCCTTATTTTTCTATTTGTATCCTAAATACAGTGCTTTTCACATAGTATGTACTTTATAAATGCTTCATTCATTTATCCTTTCATAAAGTTACAGCTCTTAGCATAGTGCCTGGCACATAGTATGCCCTTCAAAGATTAGGCACAACATGGTAGATGATAGATGAGTGCAATAAAGGATACTTTAAATTAAATATAATGATAATAATAAATATTTACATAGTAATATTTCCTTTGCCAAGCTATCACATTTGTGACTATCACATTTGATCACATGAACAGCTCTTTGAGTGTGATACTACAACTTTTGTTTACATCCCTATCTTAAGAGAATTTAACTGATTTGTTCATCTAATAAATGCCTGGAGTGGGATTTGAACTGTCTGATTTGAGGTCCTTTATTCCAAAGGTTTCAAACAGAGATGCCTGAGCCAGATTAAAATGTAATTAGAAAATATTTAACAAATAAAGTAAAATGCAACAAAACGTAGATGATGTTAATGTGTTTTTCTCAATATAAAGCAGCAGGAATCCTTATTGGCCTCTCTTTCTATTTGAGTTTGATATCAATGATATACTCTATACACCTCCTTCATCCTTTTCTGTTGAGGAGGTAGACTTCCTCATTGCCAAGACCTGTTGATTTTGCCTTTGTAACATTTCTCCTCTGGCACCTGGTATAGGTCCTTATCACTTCCTGCCTGGAAAATTGTAGTAGCTTGCTAGTCGGTGTGCCTGTGGCAAATCTTGCCCTTTCTCCCAGTCCATCCTTTACTCAGCTGTTAAATCTGTCACCTCCTCAATCCCAATAAAAACTCCATTGGTCCCCTATAACCTCTGGGATCAATTGTAAAAACCCCTGTTTGGCATTTAAAGCCCTTTCTAAATCTGCCCCACTCTCACCTTTCCATTCTTCTTACACTTTACACCTTCACCTCCATGTACTCTTTGATAAAGTGATATAGGCCTTCTCTCTATTCCTCCTTCTTCTCCCAAGGCATTTTAACTAACTGATCCTATATCTGGGAAGTTCTTCTTTTTCATTTCTGCCTCCTGGTTTCTCTAGTTTCCTTGAAGTCCTAAGTAAAATTCAACCTTTTGAAGGAATTTTTTTCTGGTCCCTCATAATTCCAATGTCTTCCCTCTGATGATTTTTTTCCTAATACTTTGTTAGAATATACTTGTTTTTTTTCTCCTTAATCTCAAGAGGAGGGCCTGCTTTTTGCCTTTTTGTTTGTTTGTTTGTTTGTTTTCTCAGTGCTTAGCATTTTGTATGGCATCTAGTAGGCACTTAATCAATTAGTATTTATTAATCACCTACTCTGTGTCACACACTGTGCCAGGGATACAAAAAAAGAAAATGACTATGTGGGTCTATCATTCATCTTCAATTTCTCCTTATGCACTGGCTCCTTTTTCTTCACTTAGAAACAACAAACTTGTTTGTCCTGTCATAGAAGCAAGTAAATAAAAATTTTCTTCTATCCTGCTCTCGATTAAAACAATCAATTTAAGGATGGCATATTAGCTGTCAAAGTATTTGAAGGATTATTTTGTGGATTAGATTTTCCATCTTGATCCCAGTAGATCTGGGAGAATTAGGTAGAAATTGCAAAGAAGTTATCTTTTTTTTTTTAAGCTAATTTCTTAATATAAGGAAAATTTTTCTAACAATTAGAGTTGTCCCAAATTGGAATGGGTTGATTGGTGAATTAGTTGATTCTTTCTCTGTTTTAAAAGTCTTTAAAAGAATCCTTCATATGCAGCCATCTTTTTAATTTTATTTAATTTTATTTATTTTTTTAGGCAATTGGGGTTAAGTGACTTGCCCAGGGTCACACAGCCAGGAAGTGTTAAGTGTCTGAGATCAGATTTGAACTCAGGTCCTCCTGCATTCAGGGCTGGTGCTCTATCCACTGCACCACGTGGCTGCCCTAGCCATCTTTAAAAAAAAAAAAAAAAAAAAAAAAATTATACTGTGTTATAGAAATGCTTGTTTTATTCCATAAATTAAAATAAAAAGTAAATGCGGGGAAAAATAAAGTTAAAACAGAGAAGAGTGCATAACTGTTCAGGAATTCTAGAAAGGAAATTCTAGTTCAGCTACAGATTTGACTAAATTTATAACATCTGAGGCATTTAAAAAAATTCCTTGATGCCTCTGCTTTTCCCTCAAAAATTTATTTCTCAGATCTTTTAATCTGACCTCATTTACCATCACACTGAAATCTATATCTGAAATGTCCCCAATAACTTCTTAATTGATAAGACCAAAGATTTTCATCTCTCAGCAACATTAAAACTATTGACCACTCTTCCATCCCTTCCTACTTATTCTTTCCCAGACATTTTTGCCATTTTAATCTTTTGATTCTCTTCTTACTTCTCTAGCCACTTCTCCTCTGACCTTTTCTTCCTTCCACTTTCTTAAGTAGACACTCCCTGGTGGCTCTTTTCTCAGCCTGCTTCTCTCTCTACATTATCTCTCTTCATGATCTAATACACTGGCACATCTCTAACTCCAGCTTTATGTGGATGACATCCACATCTATAGACAATCATGGGATAAAAGGATCACAGTGCTGGAAGGGCCAACAAATCTAAACCTTTTGTTGAACAGATCAGGAAACTAAATCATAATAAAGAGGTTAAGTGACTTGCCCAGGATTCCATAACTAGTAAGTGTCTGAGGCACTATTAAGAACCCATTATCTTTCTGACTCCAATTATAATGCCTTAGCAATGACATCACCCTGTCTCTCTGATTAATTCAAATCTTGCATTTCTACTTACTACTGGACATCTCCCCCTACTTGTCAGATACCTCAAATTCATCATGTCCAAAGTATAAATCATAGTATTTCCTTGAACTTTGTCCTGACTTTTCTGTTTCTGTTAATGAGAACTCCATTTTCCCAGTTACCTTGAAGCAGACCAAAATCCCAAATGCCAATGAAAATGCAGACATCATTTTGTTGTTCTTAAAAGAGCAATTTGGAAGATACTTATAAATATCTTTTAGTTATAAGTATAGCAGTTAGCTTATAATAACTGAGGAAACAATCTGAGCAAAAGTAGTTTGTTAGTTAGACAGTAGTAATAAATGGGCTAGTGGTCGTCCCAGTTGGAATAAAGACCTTGACCACAGAGTGAAGCCGATTCTTATACACACACACAAACACACAAATGAGAACAATTAATTATAATAAAAACAATTAACCAGGAAACAAATCAAATTACAAAATTGGGTGATCTAATTTCTAACTGAAAAAAAGATTAACTTTACAAATTGGAACGGGGGAAAGAGTAAATTTAGGTCAAGTTGTAAGGAGAATTAGTAGGTTTCAAAATTCTCCATTCATAAAATAGAACGATGTTGATTAATTTCATTCATTTCCATTTATGAAACAATAGATAGTTTGTAAAATCTTGCTTCCCATAACTGAATAGCAGAAAGACAACAAGATGGTAGAGAATACATGTTGCAGCACAAGGAATCAAAGTTTATATGATAGAATCTGAATGATTCCTTTGATTCCCACATTAAACCAACTCCACTTTGTAACTGATCTTCATTATATCTCATCATGTGTAAAATTACAAACACATAAAATCAATACAGAAGACAATTCAAAGAAAAGATATTGACTTTAAAAACATATTTGCATTTGACATCTCTGATAAAAGTCTGATACATAAAATTTACAGAGAATTGACAGAAATACAAATCAGTTATTGTCCAATAAACAAATTTTTAAAACATAGAAACAAACAGTTCAAAAGAAAAAATACAAATCCTAAACAACATAGGAATTAGTATTAGATATTACTGATGATTAGTGAAATGAACATTAAAGAACTCAAAAGCATCATTTAATTTCCACTGAATTAGCATAGTATAAAGGATGGGAAAATTCATTGTTATCAACCATGGAACAGAAGCATGTTAATTAATGGTTAATAAAGTTGTATTGTTATTGTTGTTCACTCATTTCAGTCATTCCTGACTTTTTGTGACCCCATTTGAGTTTTTGTTTTGTTTTTTTGGTAAAAAATATTACTATGGTATGCCATTTCCTTCTCCAGCTCATTTTAGAGATGAAGAACTTAATAGGGTTAAGTAACTTGCTCAAGAACATGCAACTAGTATCTGAGTTCAGATTTGAACTCAGGAAGATGAGTCTTTCTGACTTCAGTTCTAGCAGTCTATTCACTGCACCACTTAGCTGCTCTACTTTGTTGACAGAGCTATAAATTAGAATTATATTAGGAAAGCTAAAACATTATTCATACCCTTTGACTCAGAAATCCTATAAGTATTTTGCTCCAGGGAATTAGAGACAGCAAATAAAAATATTCATAACATTATTATTCATACCCTTTGACTCAGAAATCCCACAACAAGAATTTTGCTCCAAGGAATTAGAGAGAGCAAACAAAAATATTCATAGCATTATTATTGTGATAATAAAACATTAGGGAAAAAATTAGGAATAAAATGGATTCCCAGTATTTGGGACATCACTGAACAAATTGGCAATTGAATATAATAGAAGGTTACTAACCATCGTAATATATATGTGCAGATAACATTTACACAGAGAAATACATAGAAAAGAAAGTAAATCCAAAGTAATAATATACCCAGTGATTAAAACAATGTAAACACAAAAAAACCCCAACAAAAACAATGAAATAATACAAGTAAATTACAGAGAACACTATTAATAAGAATTAGAAAATTCAAGTATACGCTCTTCCTCCCAGTTAATAATCTATAAACCACAAATGTGAAAAACAGGATATTCCATCAGTCATATTTTCCATTTTAGGCAGCTTTGTCAAACTGTTGGGAAGAAATGTACTTGGAGGAGAGGTGTTTGTTGGGGAAGTACTTTTTATTTCAAATGTATATGTAAATAACAGGTATATGCAAAAAAAAGAGAATATTTCCATTTCTAAGTACACCAATATCAGAGCAACAAAATCATAGTAACTAAACACAACTACATTGCTACAGAGTCACTGATACAACCAAAACTGATGGGTTTGCACCTTCAGTCTAACATACACATCTTCATCTGTAGCAAACTAAATATGTGCCAAGAAAAACGAGATTTTCTGACATTCAAAATACTAGCATTTACTTTAAAAACAAATATGAAAAAGGAGCAAGAGGATATAATAGAATTGATGGGGGTTGAGTTCCCTTTAAGAAACGCCCCCCCCATGGCTGACTTTGATTTACAAATCCTGGTCAGTGGGCTTTCCCCATCCCCCACAGGATCTGAGCTAACTTGGGTTTTCCCAACCCCACAGTTTATGCTGACCCTGGCTGAAAGCCCACCAGGAGCCTGGGACTCCACCCAACTTCAAGATCACCAAGAGCCCTCATTATAAAAGGGGCTACTTTTGGAGTCCACGTTGCAGAAGTCCTAAGCATGGCATCCTTATGTCGGTCATGCCAAGGGTTTCTGCCCACCAGACCTAATCTGGTGCCCTTTTATTTCTACCCTCAACTAAACCTGACTTTCAAATCCCTACAATAAACCCTTTTTATCAATCTAGGTTTTCCCGCCTATAAATTCATTTACAGGGGACTCTGCACCATCACGTGACCATCTTTACGCCGACCCAAGAGGGGTTCCCCCTTCCCTAACTCTCATCAGAATCTTAAATTCTAAAACTCCTGATTCAAATCTTGCTTTTGAAACTTACTGGGCAAATAATTTTTAATCAAATTACTTAACCCATCTGAGCCTAAAGTAACTCTAAGGCTCCAAGATTGTGAATGGCATTCCCACACCAAGAAGCCCCATGTCCATGAAATTACAGTTCTTTAACATATAAAGATAAGATTTTTCTCACTGTGATCTCATGAATGCTACACTTTTCTTGTCCAATCCAAATACTGATATAAGGGCTGTGTGGGAGTATTCTGTGTTGCCTGTATAAGTTATAAATATCCACATGGGTCATTGTAAATGAGTCTTGCAGGGAAACAAGTATAGATATTTTTAAAATCTCCTCTTTTCACACTTTTCCAGGAGAGACTTGGATGGCTATCAGGAGAGGAAGTAGGAGGTGAGAGCCAGAGTCTGGACATTATTGGACTAGATTTATATCTGCTCCCCTAAATATTATTAATCTAGCAGAAATAAATTTCAGATTAAATCTATGCATCTGATGACTTTTATTAACAAGAAAGGAATACCACAAAGATCCATTTCTCCAATAAACATACATAGCAAAAAGTGAATAAACTAATTTATCCAAATTGATAGCAAAATATATATCATAAAAAGCATACAAAGGAGAATATAACAGACAATATATGGTGTAACTAAATTATATTCTATTGGGAATGAGATGATTTAGTTTAACCAAGAGAAAGAGTCTTGGATATCACCTGAAGAAAAATTTTCCAACATAACTGCCATAATAAACTGGGGATAGTGATGTGACTGAAGTTCAAACTCCTCTACATGTTGGCTTCTTCCTAGAAGCATTCTTAGAATGCTTCTCTCCCTTCAGAAACTTGAAGAGTCTGGAATGGCATGATTTCTCTCTTGAAGTTTAAAACCAGAAGACCAGGATATCTCCATTCTTAACCTTTTACCAACTCTACCCCTCATGTAAACCAAAGCATTGAGTATTCAATTGAGTATTCAACTGGGAAAGTGGGCTTTGAACCTCTGGTTATACTGGTTCTGATAAGGATAAACAAGTATTTTAAAAGTTGCTTTTAGAAAGGACACTTGTAAAGGATGTGGAAGAATAACATTAAGAGAGTGAATGTCTGATGATCTCAGTCTTCCCAAAAAGATAATTTGCTCTAAATGTAGAGTAGTGGTAGAATCAGAGCTTTTAAGTCATGGAAATGGTTTGGAATAACTCCAATGGGAATGTGATAGGAAGTCATCTCTCACACAGATAATAAGTGAACAATTCCATTTCTATAATCTCTTTTCTATCAGTCCTTTCTCCCTGTCCCTTCTCACTGTGGCCACAGGTCTCCATCTGGATTAATGTAATAGCATCCTATAATAATTCTTTACAATCTTCCCTCTAATCTATAATAATTAATTATGTTAATTATTATATGATTATAGTTATATTATATAATGTATAATATATTATTATGCATTATATCATATATATAATATATCACTGACAGAATAATATTTTTATACACAGATCTAATCATATTATTCTTGCTACTTGAAAATCTTCAGTAGTTCCCTATTTGCCTGCCAAGTAAGTTTCAAGTTACTTTACTTGGCAGTCAAGGCTATATATAATCTGGTGCCTCCTTTTCCATTCCAGTTTAATCTCGTATAAAGACAGTACCCATACTCTCTCTTTCAGCCAAATTAGATAATTTTCCTCCACCTGAATATGTCCTATGTTTTCCCTTTGCTATTCCTTTGTGATTCCCTATATCTGGAATGCCATCTCTCCCCATCTGTGTTTTTTGAATTATTATCTGCAATTTACAATGCAATTTAGATACTATATTTTCCTCAAAGCTTTCTCTAATCTCACCCCTTAGAAAAGACCTTCCCTCTGTAGACCTTATAAAGAGTTTTGTTTTACTTCTCTTTAAGGCACTTATTACATAATAATGTGTATTATAGTTATTTATATTTATGCCTTACCACCCTGATAGACTACAGAAGATAATTTTAGATATAAAATTATCTAAATTTTATATCTTTCATATAGCCAACAAGATACTTTGCACAGAATAAACACTTAATGAATATTTTATCAACTAAATTAGATTCAGTAAGAGTTGAAGTTGACTTGCAGAATGTAATATGTCTTTCCTTGTCAATACTTTTACTGTTAGGGGAGTCTTAGAATATCCATTCAGAAAGTAGATGATCAGCTCTGATCAGCTGGCCTTTTTAAATTGATCAGTTTGAGAAATGTTTCTGTATCTCTTCCAGGAGAACACAGACACAGAGACAACCAGAAACCTGCAAAGTAATTGTGTTCTTTCAAGACCAGATCCATTTCCTCTGGATCACAACTTGATGGAGTTCATTAGGTATCTTTAAAAAGGGACACATAAGAGCAATTCTTCTCTATCATTTTATGACAACTTCCAATGCAAAATCTATGTAGGAAAGACCATTTATTGGTTCCATACCCAAGGTCATTAAATTCTACTGCAGTCTCACCCATCCTACTTAGAGCAGACACTAATTGTGCTGATAATAACTGTCTGCATCAATAGACATAGTAGTAGGGGTTTTGAAAAGGATTTCCAGGAAGGAAAAGAATGGGAGCAATAGACTAATATGATTGTGTCCATACATCAGATCTGATTATCTGGGTAAGCAGTACTCCCATTCTTGTGAGGTAGTGAATGGTGTGACTAGATAGTTGGTCATTCTTGTGTTGCCTAATGGAGCAGTTTGTGCAGGTCAGGGAGCTAGGAGGTGTAGCAACTAACATTCCCACACCAGTCTGGACCAGGTAGAGAAGCACAGATATCAGTCCTGGCACACTCCTATATAACCAAGATATTTCTGTCTTCTTCTATATTGTGAGAAAAAAAGTGTTGACCTGCTTTCCTTTTCCAGAAAAGGCTTAGAGAGTAGGGGGAGAATTTGGTCTCATCACTTCGCATCCCAGGGAATTTGAAAGGAGACAAAATGATTTTCTTAGTGTCATAGGCATTGGAAGAGCATATTGAAAATTTATTTCCTGGTATTATAATACTTTATATTTTAAGTAAATGATTTTTGTTCTTTGTTGTAATGGAATTTTAAATGATTTGTTAACATCCTCAATCTAAAATCAAATGGAAAGTTTATAATACAGATGATATTCAGGTGAGGGGATATTTGCATGTGAAAAAGATGCATAAGTTTAAATCAAAACTATGTTAATGTTGGGTGGGAGGGTATTTACAGTAAGTAAGAACTATAATCTTCACAGGTATGTACACATACCTGAGAAATAATTAGTGCTATTAATCTGGATCATATGTATATTCAAAAAACTGCCAGCAGAGGTCAGTACCTAGCAGGGAAATAATTCTTACGTAATTCAAAAGAAGCAAATTGTCTACTTTTACATCTGAAAAAAAGAAATAGGTTGCCCATACTATTTCTATGGCATGTTATGAGTCTACTCTACATTACCTTAGGGAAGCTAGGTGATGCAGTGGATAAAGAACAGGGTCTGAAGTCTGAAAAACTCATCTTCCTGTGGTCAAATCTGGCCTCAGACACTTACTAGCTATTTGATGTTGGGCATACATTTAATGTTGTTAACTCAGTTTCCTCATCTGTCAAATGAATTGGAGAAGGAAATGACAAACTGCTCCAGTAACTTTGTGAAGAAAATCCCAAATGGGGTCACAAAGAGTTAGACATGATTGAAATAACAAGCAAATGGAAGTTAATGATGTGCCCCAGTTCACACAAGTTCAGAGTCTTGAACTGTTTTCATCATGCCATCTTGGGTATATCATTTAACTTCCATTTCCCTGTTTCCTCAGGCGTAAAATGAGGACAATAATAGTACCTATCTACCAAGGTTGTGAGGATCAAATGAGATACTGCTTGCAAAGTACGTAGCATAGTTCCAAGCATATTATATTAATGACAGCTAATGTAATTTTTGTTGTTGTTTTTAGAAGTCTCTGGATGGTGGTATCTGTAATATTAATTTTGGAAAGTCAGAAAAACTCTTATGGAGATGAAGTCTGAGAAATGTTCTTGGAGCTACCACAGCCATAACTGTTGAAGACCCAGAAAATATAGTTCTTATCACCAAAGTTTTTAGCTCTGTCAAATAGCTCAACATTAGAAATGAATACAATTTTATCAGTGTAAATGACATTATAGAGTAGGCATTAAGTATCTGCTTTGCTACTGCACTCTCAGGGACCTCTTGGGACCTTTCCATCTGACTCACAGCTGAAACTTTCCATGGATGTTATCTCTGCCATTAGAATGTGAGCTCCTTGAGGTCAGAGACTATCTTACTTTTTACCTGTACCCCCAATGCATAATAAACACTTAAGAAATGCTTTATTCATTCCAGGAAAAAAAAAAGTATAAATCATAGATATATAAGATCATAGAGCTGGACCTGGAAGGAGCCTCAGAATCCACCTCATCCAATGACCTCACTTTCCTGAAGTCACATAGGTAGAAAGCATCATAAGTAGAGAACTTTTTTGACTCCAAAGCCATGGTTCTTTCTACTTCATTATACTGTAGTGTATACAATTGCTTTGGTCAAAAACTTCATTACCCAATAGCCAGGCAGTTGATAAATTTGAGGTGAGTCAAGCTGATCTTCAGACAACAATCATGCAACTCATCACTGGGTTTCCCTTTACCAACAGAAATTACAAGTCATAGAAATAAAGTATCATAGTCTTTCTTTCTCGGAACAGAAGTCAACGTTTATCATGGCCTTCTAGAATTTAGGATTACTTCCCCATAATGATGAGATATTAGAGGATGGGGAAATTTTAATAGAAAAATACTATTTTGGAAAATGCAATACTAGAACATTAATAATAATGTTTACTTCTGTGCATCTTTTACCTGTTGACATAATCCATATGGCAAAGAAGGATCATTAAAATCAAGCCTGTAATTTCAGCAAGTTCATGAGCACAGAAGTAAAATTGAAAAGCAATTACATTCAATGGGACTTTGTAAAAATGATGAATAACAATAAGCTACTAAAGCTAGCCACTTTTGTGGGTTTTGTGCTACAGAGAACAAGATTTTAGACAGATATTATATTCTATTTCCATTGTAACTTTAAAAAGCAACTCACAGTATCCTAATCCTAAGATAGATGTTGAAGATGAAGGAGGAAGAGATTCTCAAATTCCTTATTGTAGTAGAAACACTCTGATGAAATCAACTTGGTCCCAAATGGAGCAATAGATTTAAAAATTATGCACATTATAAATCTGAAGAGAATTTCTAATAGGAGCTTGCACAGTTGTTGCTTTTGAAAATCTAACTAACATGAGTATATCCTAATACAGGAATACTGTACATCAAATTCATTTTTTTATATTTTATAATTTATTACATTTATCACTGGACATTTATCACCTGATACCCTCATTAATCAGATTCAGAAAGCTTTCTGGAAGCTTTACCCCTTGGTGGTTATTGATCCTATAGCTGATTACCACTGTTTTTTTGATGAAATCCTCATATTTACTTTCCAGCCTCTCAATATTCTAAGCACTATGTAATACAGAATCCCCACTTTGATATGTGAATATTACCATTGCTTGAAACAATAAAGAAAATTACTCAGTAGGTCTAAGTGATAGATATCTCCTGGTAGCAGCCATAGGAGGTCATGCCTAATCTCTACTTCTATAGGAATCTAGAGGAAAATGAAAAAAAAAAAAAAACAAAAAACAAAAAAAACAAAAAAAACCATCAGCAGTTGAAAAAGAAGGTACAAAAGAGTTCTTTCAAGGTGAATGAACTGCCTCAGCTTCAGAACTTTCTGTTATTCCATCTGAGTTCTGAAGGAATTTAATTGCCATCTGTGCCCATTCAGCAATTCCTAATGATTGGAACATTCAGTCTGCTACTGAAAGCTGGTCTACATCTCCTTACTTCTTAGGTCACTGAGTTGGTAAGAAGTAAGCTTTGCAGTAATGAACTGAACCAGCTACACCCAGCAAAAGAACTCTAGGAGATGATTGTGAACCACTACATAGAATTCCGAATTCCCAATCCCTCTAATTTTGTTTGTCTGCATTTTGGATTTCCTTCACAGGCTAATTGTACACTATTTCAAAGTCCGATTCTTTTTGTATAGCAAAACAACTGAATGGACATGTATACATTTATTGGATTTAATTTATACTTTAACATATTTAACATGTATTGGTCAACCTGCCATCTTGGGGAAGGGGGTGGGGGAAGGAGGGGAAAAATTAGAGCAAAAGGTTTGGCAATTGTCAATGTTGTAAAATTACCCATGCATTTATCTGATAAATAAAAACTATTAAAATAAAAAAAAAAGTAAACTTTATTCCATATGCTTTTGACTAGTGCTAAAATATACTGAAGGAAAACAAGCACCAGTTTCTTACAACAGCCAAAAAAAAAAAAAAAATCAACTGATGCTGGACAGATTACAGTAGAAAGGAATGTTCTAAGAATGTCCTGAAAAAGAACTCCAGGAAATTTAGCACAGCTATAAAATTCTGGGAAATATATCTGCCAAAAAAGAATTCTTATCGCTTACAAATCAAATTGCATTTGATAGACTGGCTTGTTTTGAGCAAAGGTGTCTGACAGCAAAGGGAAATCAATTCCTACAAGTGGTTATAATGGCTACAAAACAAAGCAATATTTGCATAGGAAAAAGGTAGCAAGATCTTGATCTAACACTTGTTTTTCAGTCACATTTTCTGACCCATGGATAATATTAACAGTGACTTTTTAACACTATATGAATTTGCATGTTATGATTTCCATTATAAGAATCCTACCAAGACAGATTGAATTTCATGATCATGAAGACCTCTTAGAAGGTTGAAAAATTTTCCTTATGCCTTATTTTATTTACAAAATTTTAGATATTAAGGAGAGTAGTTTTCAAAAACATAATTCTGCTATCTTATCTCACAAGCATCCTCAATTTTTTTTCTTTCTCATGTAAGCTTTATTTTGGACAATATTATTCTGCACAGATTTTCAAAGGATGAAATTTCAAAGAAGATTTAGTTACATAATTTCCATTACATATGTTGCTTTAGCTTAACCCAGTTTTATTCTGATAAAGATGAAAATAACCTTCCATTTAATATTAAACATCTACTTAGTAGATAAGTGTGGTATTATATGATGAATAATATACTAAATGTTATGTACAATGATGAAAAAATACAAATGTATCCTTGCTTTCAAGAAGTTTACATTCAACTAGAATGATATAGAATGTTCCAAGTAAGCATGGATGGACTTGCTTTCAATTTTGGCTATATGTCTCCAGAATATATCAAAGCAACCTAATCCTAACCATAAATGTTTGTTGAATTGAATTAAATTACCAAAACATTGATTTTCAATTCTAAAATGAATTTGTGGAGTAGCTAATATATATTTACTATGTTGCCTTTCTTGATCATTCTTTGAAGATCATACTATTTATAGGTGAAAAACTTTGATCCTATATATCCCAATTAAGTGGCAATTGTAGAAGCATAATCAGTTAAGGAACATCAAGTATATGGGGGTGGCTAAATTCCCTGAACTAAGAATAGCAATACCCATCCAGTGCCAACACCAAAGTAGCACCATGGATAGTTCTCAGTTAAGAAACCACCTCTTCCATAAAGAATGCCAACTCTCCCACCCCCATCCCAATTGTTAGTACTTACTTTCCCCTTAAATAACTTTGCTTTATACATACATTTAGTTATATGCTGTGCCTTTCTCTTCCCTTTCATGTTTTTGTATTTGCAACTCCCTCCTCCCCCCCACCTAGAATATAGGCATTTATTAGAAACTTGTTGATTGACTAAGAAAGGACTAAAGGAAAATGAAGAGAGGGGGAAAGAGTAGAGTAGAATAAATGGGAGAGAGCAGTGAACTTGTTGTGCCCACGTTAGTACCCTGGATATCTTAGAATCAGCTGGAGTCAGGATAAGCAAAAGACTTCTTGGTCTTTTGAGGTCAACGTCAGGGGATTAGATTTAGAAAGCTACACACCTCTTTCCTCTCTCTCTCCACTGACCAAGAATGATCCTGCTTCTCCTACTCCACTCTCTGATCTCCCTTCCCCTTCCTTGTCCACAGCCACAGATAGTGCTAGCACAGAGTTGAGTAGGGTCATCCTCCAAGCCTGTTAATAGAGAATTGTCCAATTGGTAATTAGCCTTAAGTGCTAGGTTACCTTATGTTAAGTTCATCTGATCAGTTCTAGACCTTTACAGAACTAGATAGGCTTTGTTTTAATGTAAAGAAAAACTTCATAACAATTAGGACTATCTAAGAGTAGAATTGCCACCTCTTTCGCAGAATTCCTATAGTTCTAAAAGCCTCAGCTTAATCAAGTCCAAGAAATAAAAGACCCAAATATATACATAATCACATGTGCTCTCTCTATGTCCGTCTCTCTTTGTGTCTTTACACACACACCCCCCCACACACACACACACTTTCTCACATTAGGAACCTCCATGTATATTCTTAGAAGAAGTAGTGTGTGATGATTAATGCTCTGAACCTCAGTTTTCTCATATTTAAAATGAAGATAAAATTAATATCTAACTCACAGGGTTCTTTTGAGATACAAATGAGATGACATATGTAAGTACTTTCCAAAACTGAAACTGCTATGCAGATATTATCATTGTTATTATTAGACACACACCAAATATCAATACACATATAGAAATATTCACATAATAATTTATGCTTATAAATATATGTATAAAATTCGCTTTCAAAGACATATTCACACATTACCTTAATTTTCTACCATTACATGCAGAAATTTTGTATTGAAGTAATCCTCAAAAATATTTATAGATCTCATAAAATATAAGTAATTATGATGTAAGAGAGGAGAGATAGATTTCTATCTAGGTCATGGGCATCAAAGCCAAAGCTCTGGGGATAGAGCCACTTATGATGAAAGGCTGAAGGAACAAAATGAAAAGTTCTTTTTAATATTAATTTGTTTTAATATGTGTTTGAATGCCAGAAATAATAATGCTTTATAGCATGTAGGCATTTTTGTATTGTCAAGCACATTATAGTGAATGCTTACAACCTCTAGTTCAGCATCACACAGACAACAAAAATTTCAAATCTTCCAAAAGGTGCACAGATATTCACTCCAGACTCTACTGGTCCCTAGAATTCAAACAATCCCTGCTGTGTCTTCTAGTTAGCTGGAAACTGCATTTTCTTCCCTACCTTTTTCTTCTCACTCTTCTGTTTTCTCAGTCCTAGTTTTATCCACTAGCCCCACTGTTTAGCCTCTCAACCCTAGCTTCTTTACTCTCTTCTCTACCTTATGTTCTCCCCTGCTTGTGAAGCACCAGGTAGTAGTTCTAGTTACATCTTCAGAAGTGGGACAAAGTGTCAGTTGTTATTGGACCTGCAGCCAAAGAAATGTGGTAAGGCTGCCCTGGAGACTGGCAGAAGAAAAGCATGGAAAGGACCTTTGAAGACAGAAGGTATGAAGGAAAGCAGAGAGGCTTTACATATGTAATTTATATTTTTAATTTAAATTTATATATATTATATTGTAAAGGGCTGAAACTCTTGAGTCAATGCACTGGGGTAAGACAATCAAGCACTGGAGGCTAATTACTGATTGGACAATATAAGAATATGTTTGGAAAATGGCCCTTCCCACTATCCTGTGCTGGCCCAATCATTTGGTGTATATAGAGAATTGTGGGAGGGACTAGGAGGTTCAGGGAGACTAGCCAGGGTCACTTCTGGGAAAGAGACAAGGTACTGAGGTTGCAGAGATCCTACTCTGTAAGAGCCCTTTAAATGGGCGGACACAGTGCATCGGGAGATTGAGGCCCAGAAGTAATTTCTGTGGATATTAGGACTGCCCTTGGGTGGGATCTTGGCCACGATGAGATAGCTTCATAATGGGTGACTCTCTCGCTGATTGGCTGTGTGTGACCTCACAGGTCCTTTATAAGCCCACTGCAGGCAGCAGTTGCTCTCTTTAACCTGGCGCCCTTTACCCTGGCTCCCTAGCCTGGGTGGCCAAGCCAAGATGGATAGCCAAAAGAGGAAAGGAGTTTGGTAGTGAACACGTGGGTCTTCTGACCAGATGTTCACTCAGAAACCATCAAGTCAGGGCATCAAGTCAGGGCATTATGTGAGTAGGTATAATAAAGGCTTTTAAGATAACACATGGCTGTTCTTGAGCACGCTACCAGGTATTAAGCTATAGATTCAAGAGATTGTGTCCAGAGACCTTTGAAGGCCTCAGAGGAGGTGAGTCGGGTAGAGTTGACACTGCAAAGGACAGTGGTCAAAGGTACTCTGGTGGGTCTAGGACAGACTAGTAATTGTAACTGCCAGGAGGGCACGCTACACTACTCGTCCACTTTCTTTATTTCTATAGCTAAAGACCTAGAATAAAGATTTTTGCTTATCCTTACTCCAGCTGATTCTAAGGCATCCAGGGTCCTAACTCAGTCGCCACATTATATATATATATATATATATATATATATATATATATATATAAATATAATTTAAAACTATTAATATGAATTTGAGACAATTTGTGGAGTGGTTGTTGTTAGGATTCTTACAAGGTGTTAAGTCACTGGAATGAATAGAGACAATAATTATCTAATTTAGCATGGGATTGATCTGATCCTACAAGGAGATGTTATGGGCCAGAACTTGAAACAAGATACTGAGTGGAATTGAAGAGACAATGGTTAAATCTAATTTAGCATTGATTTAATCTTACAACAAATAATGGTTTCCTCATGATATAATGATTAGTGTATACTCAGTATGGAACATATAAGTGAGAAGCTCTCAGAACTTTGGGAGAACTTCAGGGGACTTCCAGGAGATTCACAACTAGGATTGTCTTCCAGGAGATTCACAAGCCCACCCACAAGCCCACTCTCTGGAAGATTCAGAGTCAAGATTCATTCCTATTTCCACCTTTGTGCTGGCTGAAGACATTCTGACAAGAGCTCTCGGGAACCAAGGAGAGAAGAAGGCCTCCAGAAAACTAGCCAAGCCCCAAATGAAGAAGATAAGATTTTGGAAGAGAAAATAAAGGAGTTGGACTTTAACTCCTGGCTGCATTTGGGATTATTGAACTGAACTTAAACTAAGGCTGCCTCCAGAAGCTCCCCAAGAAACCTGCTCCCAGAGAACAATTACAATTTAGAGAAAAAGAACATTGCAGGTTGTCACACATATTCAACATTAGTTGAACTTGTGCTAAAATAATGGTTACAATTTGGCACTCTATCATTTAAGAGACACATGGAAAACTTTTAAAAAGTTTAAAATTTTAATGAGAATATATGGAAAATATAAAAATAGACCTAAGGATCTAAACATGGGGTCAAAAGATGAGAAAAAGCTGAAGGAACTAGAATATCAAAGATAATCTGTGACTGAGGTTTTTGAAATACATCTAACAGCTCTTTCTGATAACTGGACAGTTTGATTTGGATAATAACTCTGAACTTTTAACAAGGTATAACTTCTTGTTAATATCAATAGGATGAGTACATGAATTGTATAAGATAATAATGGTTACTCTAGTGCATTCAGTGTCTTGATTTATTAATTCTTAAGTTTTATAATTTCAAAACTAACAAGTAGATTAGCCTCCGAATTCCAAAACCACTTATTAGATGATCAAAAGACTATAGTAAAATAATAATACTGTCCTTGTCATTTAAAATTTATGTGGGTACAGCTAGATGGCAAAGTGGATAGAGCACCAGTCCTGAAGTCAGGAAGACCTGAGTTCAAATCTGACTTCAGACACTTAACACTTCCTGGCTTTGTGAACTTGATCAAGTCACTTAACCCCAATTACCTCAACACATACAAACAAAAAATAAACCAATTTACCCATATATTGATTCACTTCATTGAGTGACTGGAGAAGAGTAGAGTTAGTTGAATAAACTTTATCCAGCCATGTATTAAGACATTAGACTATTCAGCATGGGCATTTGTCATCACTGTCATTACTGTTTTTCTTATCAGGAACAATAACTTTTCAATACTCCGGAGTCCAGGAAAGGGAGACAAGATGGTAGAATAGCAGAAAGAAATAAACTGAGCCCCTTCTCCTTCCTCCTACAACACCTTCAAATATTACTGTTCCTGATCAAGAAATCAAAGGAAAAAAAGTCACAGTGAACCTTACTTATAGCCCAAGACACTACAAGGTAACAGACAGAGAGTTCTGTGGACACTGCAGCCAGTATTGGCCACTTAGAGCCTTATAGCAGAGTGAGAAGGTTGTATACCTGAGCAAGAACAGGTGTCTGAACAAAATCAGGGAAGAAAAGACCCAACCTTGTTCAGTGTACTGGAGTAGATGCTAATTGGTAATTCCATCACTCATTATTTAGTTCCAAATCACAGATTCAGACTGTGATAGGGACCTTTGACTAGGGGTTAGTCCTAAGGAAGGCAAACTTTAACACATGAAGGAAAGAAAGGAAATAAACATTTATATAACACCTCCTATGTTCTAAGCACTGTGCTAAGTACTTTACAAATATTCTCTCATTTGAATCTCACAACAACTCTGTGAGATAGATGGTATTATTAGTTACTATTCAGCTTTGTGGATTTGCTTTGAAGCTGAGGTGTTCTGATTGGTGTGTGAATGAATGAAAATTCAACCAAGTTACTATATTGTTAGTCACAGATTTATTGAAAGATGAGGACTATTGCTGGAAATTGATAGACTGTCCTTTGTCCTGGAGACCTATGGCATTTCTCTGACTTGAAAAGAGTAGAACCGCATTGTTTAGAAGGGCTGGGAAACTTCTTTAAATATGAGTGAATTTCTGGATGTCTCTTACAAAATGTCAACATTTCAGATGGATGCAGGAAAATCCCATATGGTATCTATGTTCCCCTTTTTTGGGGCCTCTTTCTCTCTAGACATCCTGTGCTAATGGATATGCTTATTACCTCCCCATTATCTGGGTTTTACTTTTCTGTTCTTGGTGAGTTTGTGATGCTAAGGCCTTACCAAACAGCCTTGGCATTTTTCTGATAGGACTTCTAAGATGATGAGTCTGAGTCATTATTTGTAAAGTACGGATTAGCTCCCTGAAAGGCTTCAGGGTCAGCCAGAATCAGGATGAATTAAAGTCCTTGGTCTTTAGGGGGAGAAATGAAGGAGGCAACCAAGCAAAATCCTGGATCCTGGAGTCCAGAGTCACCATCCTCTCTCTTCCTTGTCCTGCCACCAAGTGCCTCTGCTTCCCTCCCTCCACCCAATCCTTGTCTATGATTATCTTAACACCAAACATGCAGCAAGTACCAACAGTGAGAAGAGCCATTTATCCAAATAAATACCAATAGAGTCATTGTCTCACACAGGATAGGTAATTAGCCTTAAGTGCTCAGTTGTCTGATTCAAGAATACCTTTTTGGAGTTTCAGCTCTCTACAATTATTGATCCACTTTAGCACAAACTTATCTTGAAAATCTGAGATCTCCATCTTGGTTTGATATGGGGAAACCTGTTGATAAAATCAATTAATACAGCTAAAAGAGATAGGATAATTTGCTAAACAGAGGTAAATATTGAAGGCTAATTGACTCCTGTGATACTGCTGAAGCAACAGCCACACTCTTAGTCCACCACTGCTTAGAGAAAACCATTGCTATTGAAAACAATAAAGGCAAGAATAAGTTCTCCAGTCAAAACAAATTCAGAGGAGTGTTACTTTCTTTTTCTATTAAACTTTTCCAGAAACTGTAGATGAGTTGGAAGCACAATCCAAACAATATGGTTGACAGAGTGGAAGCTCTGGAAGCTGGTAAGAGCAATCATACCAAGGATCAGACCCTCATACTGTATATGTCAAAGGTATCTGCAAAAAAGGAGCACAAAGAGGTCAACTGCATTTTAGATATGATGTTTCCAGAATAGGAGTATAGCATCAAATTAATTTCAAGATTGCCATTTAAAGGCAATCCTTTAAAATCCTCAGCTCTTTCTGCAACCTCCTAAATACATCTATCTCATTCTATATTTGTGCAGTTGATTTTTGATACTAAAGATTAGGATATAACTTAAATTTCTTCTTGATTCTAGCAAGATCAAACAACCTATTCCATTGTGATAAAACCAGCATTTTTCTCCCTTATAATCCCAGCTTCTGTAACTCAGCTTCCTCTCTACAAACAACACACCCAATTTGGGGTTCCTTAGCAGCTTCCCTAATGCAGCTTCCTGTCCCCCAACTCCTCAAATACTCTCCCCGTGCAATCTGATTGAACCCAGCTTCCCTGATACAACTTCCTGATAAGGAGATCTAAAAAGTCCCAACTAGGTATAGACTGGAACCCCCAGACTTGGTGGGTGCCTGAAACTACACAAGTCACCATGTCTGATGATATATTGAACAGAGGCAATTTTCAGATGGAGACAAAGTGAGCCATGTTCAGAAAAGTTGTACCCTTGTATATTCTTGCTGTTTTAGGACATCTTCCTTTGTTAAAAGTTCAGCAACTTGTGAATGAATGCCTTATTTCATCCCCACATGGAACCTGAGCTTTGAGGGTGCTGGCTTTGGAATCACACTAACAATATTTATCAAGGATTTTTAGGTGCCTATTGTGATATCTAACATATTAGATATTCATACCAATTTCACACCAGCTGATATTTTTTTTTTAATTTTTTTATTATATATATATATATATTTTATAATATTATCCCTTGTATTCATTTTTCCAAATTACCCCCCCTCCCTTATTCCCTCCCCCCAACGACAGGCAATACCATACATTTTACATGTGTTACAATATAGTCTAAGTACAATACATGTGTGTGAATATCATTTTCTTGTTGCACAATAAACATTAGAATCCGAAGGTACATGCAACCTGGGCAGACAGATATTAGTGCTAACAATTTACATTCCCCTCCCAGTGTTTCTTCTCTGGGTGTATCTACCTCTGTCCATCATTGATCAACTGGAAGTGAGTTGGATCTTCTTTATGTTGAAGATTTCCACTTCCATCAGAATACATCCTCATACAGTATCGTTGTTGAAGTATACAGTGATCTTCTGGTTCTGCTCATTTCACTCAGCATCAGTTGATTTAAGTCTCTCCAACCCTCTCTGTATTCCTCCTGCCACCAGCTGATATTTTGATAAATACATAATCCATATCTTCATCCAAATCATTGGTCAATGATAAAGATAGAAATCTGGAGTACTTCACTAGATGATAAAGTTAGCTATATGAGTGCTACTAGAGATTTTCCTCCAGGTTGACATGAATTTATCAATCATATTTCTTGGGATTTTCTAGGTAGAGGAAAATTGCCTTAAAAACAAATGAAAAAATGTATTTACTTTCTAAATAAAAAGTGAGATATTTTAATCAACATATAAAGTAACTTTCTCAGCTTTTAAAAAATCAGTAGCATGTCAAACACAAACAGAAACTGGGTCATTTTGAATGGGATTGGCTATCTATCCCCTCTTTCTTTACAGTAAGCCCTAGAAGAACAATCTCCTATAGTGGATCAAGCCTTCCTGAAATGATTATGTGGTCCTTTGAAAACATTTCAAATACAACCAAGATATTTTTTGGTATGAGAATGGATCAAGTCTTTTTGAAATGATTATTTGGCTCAAAAGTTTGCAAACCTTTCAAACACAAGCAAGGTATTTTTGTTATGATAACCTACTCACTGAAAATCTGGAGTATTTCTCAAAGGATTTCAAACACAAACTTCCATCTAGAGTTCCATATAAAATCCACAGTAATATAATATTAAAATGTATATATTTATTCTCATAAAAGTCACTATACCAAATGAAAATGTTACCATTTAAATAGCTGTCATTTGATATTTTGAATAAAAATACTTAAGATGGTATTGGAAAATTATTTTTAAAAGTTCAGAATTCTGGGTTCATTGGTCTAGGGAACTCCCCATAAGGAAACCCACTCTATAGATTAGAACATCTGTGATTTATCATCTTCAAAGATTTGTCTGGGAATAATCAAATTGTCCTGAGTTATAGAGACATTATGTGTCTGATGAAACTAGATCTTTCTGACTCTGAGATAAATCTCTATCTCCCCCACATGTTTTGTTTTATTTTGAAAATTGGAACATTTGTTCTCCAATTTTAATGGTATTTTTCCCACTTTCCATGATTTTTCATCTATCACTAATAATGGCTCAGTATTTATATTTGCCAATTCTTTCAGGACCTGAGGGTGTAGTTTATTTACATCTAGTGACTTGAATTCATCAAGAAAAGCTAAGTCTCTTACTATTTTCTTACTCTTCTTGATTAATCATTTTTCTTCTATAATCTCCAGCATAAAAGCCATTCTCTTTTGCAAAGAAAACAAAAACAAAATAATAGTTTTAGCAGATTTACTTTCTTTTTGATGCTAGTGATTATCATTCAGAGATTCTATACTCTCTTTGATTCACAATTTTTCCTCGTATAACTAAAAAACTAAACAAAAACCCTTCCATGAGTTCATTCTGGATTTTAGATGTCCTGATATTTATAGGCCATGCTTTGATAGTCATTTTATGCTACCTTATCTTGCTTTCATTTTCAGTCTCTTTCTTTTCCTTGCTGTTCCTCCCACAAAATATTCCATCTCTCAACTCCATACATCTTTACTAGCTATGTCCTTTGTCTGGAATTCTCTCCCTCCTCATCTCTATCAAGTGGCTTCCCTGGTCTATTACTTTACTCAATAATCTCTAGTAGCTCCCTCTGTTTAGCATGAACCTTTCCAGTTTTCTTATATCTGACACTTTCTCCCACCCCCTTTGTACTCTATGAACCAGTGACAGTGACAGTGGCCTCTTTGCTATTCCTTGAACAAAAGACTGAATATTCATTGACTGTATCCCATTCTTGTCTCCAGGCCTCTGGGCTCCTTCAAGTCTCAACTAAAATGCTACCTTCTCCATGAAGCTTTTTTCAGCCTTACTTAATACTAGCCCTTTCCCTCTGTGCTTGTTTCCAATTTATCCTGTATATATATTGTTTGTACATAGTTGTTTGCATGTTGTGTCTCCCATTAGATCATGAGCAATAACTAATTTTTTTCTCTTTTGTTGTTTGTCCAGCACTTAGCACAGTGCCTGGAAACACAGTGGGGTCTTAATAAATGTTTGCTGATTTATTGGTTATTTTTCCATATTATGTTTCAGACCTCACAAATCAGCAATCTGGCATCCTGCCACAGACTTAGACCCTAACTATTTTAACTCAGCCTTCTCTGCGTATGATATTACATCTACGGAATCTGGCAGCAGCAAAAGTTTGCCTAGATCTTATCAAGTTTACTGAACAAGCATACAATTTCTACTCTCAGGCCTAGCTGTCTACTAACAGGAAAAAAAAAATCTTTCCAGAAAAAAGAATAGAATTTGATAAACAGTACCATCTCTGATTAAGGGGATACATTATCCATTGGACTCAGAGAGTAATATTGAATTTTTGCTACAAGAGATTGGAGGCAGGCTGCTCAGTGCTGCTATTCAAGGCCCTTTATGATGTCATATAAGAATTCTGTCAGTCAGTGTAGGGGCAACTAGATGATGTGGTGGATAGAGTGCTGGCCCTGGAGTCAGGAGAACCTGACTTGAAATCTGACTTCAAACACTTAATACTTCCTCGCTGTGTGACCTTGGGCAAGTCACTTAACCTCAATTGCCTCAGCAAGGAAAAAAAAAAAAAGAATTCTGTTAGTCTCATCTACAGCATAATATTAGCCAGTGCTTGTGGGCTGTGTAGTATGTACCCAAACAAGGATCCAATGGCCAAATTGTCACACAGGCTATTATAACCACTTCCAATTCTCCTGAAAACCTGGGCAACAGTACTGATGAATTTGATCAATAACTTCTTACCCCCACAGACCTATGAATTCTTAAGTATGGGAATTCCCTGCAGCAATATAGATGATAACCCAACTATAATTTCTAATCTTAGGTCATTTTTTATGACTCAGAAATGCTAAAGTAACTTGCTAGTTCAATCATATCCAACCCTTTGTGACTTCATGGGCTAGTGAAGACTATTGAGCACCATTACTGTATATGGAGTTTTGTGGGCAGAGATACCAGAGTGACTTATATTCCTTGGAATTTTAATTTTAGGATCTCTTTCAGGAAGTGATCAGTGAATTCTTTCAATGGCTATTTTACCTTCTGATTCTAGGACATTGGGGGCAGTTCTCTTTGATGATTTCCTGTAAGATAATGCCTAGGTTCTTTTTTTAATCATGGTTTTCAGGAAGTCCAATAATTTTTAGATTGTCTCTCCTAGATCTATTTTCCAGGTCAGTTGTTTTCCCAAGTAGATATTTTACATTTTGTCTTATTATTTAAATTTTTTTGGTTTTTCTTGACTGACTTCTGATATCTCATTGAGTCATTAATTTCCATTAGTTCAGTTTTGATTTTTAGTGAATTATTTCCTTCACATACCTTTTTTAGTTCTTTTTGTATTTGGTCAGTTGAATTTTTTGATGAGTTGTTTTGTTCTATGATTTTTTTTTTTCTCCACTTCACAAATTCTGTTTTTCAGGGACTTGTTTTCTTTTTTCATTTCACAAATTCTGTTTTTCAGGGAGTTATTTTCTTTTTCCAATTCCATTTTCCAATAATCAAATCTATTTTGTAAGGTGTTATATACTTTTTTCCATTTCACTAAATTTATTTTAAAAGGAGTTTTCTTCAGATAATTTCTGTTTCCTTTCCCAAACCCTCTTGAAAGTTCTCAATTCTTTTCTCCATTTTTCTTCTAGCTCTCTTTTAAGATCCTTTTTAATTTCTTCCAAGAGAGCCTTGTGATATGGGGACTGATTTATATAACCTTTTAGGGCTTCATCTGGAGACTAACTGCTTTTAGTGATCTCAGAGTTTAAAATCTATTCTTTTCTTTCACTATAAAAACTGTCTATGGAGAGTTCTTTTTGCTTTTCTGCTCCTTTTTTTTTTTTTTAAAGTTGTAGTCTATTTTTAGGGCAAGAAAGATATTGTCCAAGCTTCCTCTATAAATGGTAGCAGCTGTGCTGGGTCAGTGTTAACTGACCTCTGGTGCTGAATGGGCATGGCCACATCCCATGAAATTCTGATATTTCAGGGTTTACTATTTATCTTTTGTGTTGGATGTTTTATAACTTCTCTGCTGATCTACTGGCTTGCAACCAGGGCAGAGTAGTCAATACTGCTATAGATTCCTTCCTGTAGATTCTCTGTCTCAGAACCCATACTGCCTCAGGACTGTGCACTGCTTGCCCTGGCATCTGTGTTCAGCTTGCTTGCACTTGGCCTACCTCCCTCAATACCTGATTGAAACAAAACTTTTCTGGAGATCTTTGAAAATGTCTTCTGCTGGTAATCTGTTACACTCCCAATATTTGTGGGTTCTTCAGTCCAGAACTAATTCAGAGGTTGGATTTGCTATTTAGCCCGAGGGTCGTGGGAAGAGCTCTGAAAAAGATGTGTGTCCTCTCCACCCTTCATCCTTAGTAATTTTTAAAATGATTTGATCCAATTTTTTTAGACTGTCAAGATATTTTTGGATCCTCATGTTCTCTATGAGACAATAAGCAAAGAAATAAAAAAAAAATTATTTAATGTCCATTTTCAGAGTGAGTGCACAGAGTTGTATTGGTCAATGTATAATCACCCAAGACTTACCTGTCTACCATCTTTAAAAATATCAAATATATATATATGGAGAGAGGTAAAGATTAGAGCTGTTTGAGGTAACAATGAAAAATGAATAATCCTGTAGAATATTAGTATAGTAACCCAGTGTTGTTGGATACTCCTTAAGTTATCTCACCTTGCCTCTCTCTATTTGAGGGAAATTGGAGTCATCTTTACATATACAGAATTATAGCACTATAGTTAAAAGTGATCTTAGAAGACATTTAGCCTGACCCCCTTGTTTTACACATGAGGAAACTATGGCCAAGAATTTTAAGTCACTTGCTGGAGTTCACAAAGGTGACAAGCATTCAGTTAATCAACAAACATAGTATTTCTTATGGGCCAGACATAATGTTAAGCACTGAGAATACAAAAAAACCAAAAACAACAAAAAACCAACAGAAAACTAAAGTGAAACAAACAAACAAAAAAATCATGGTCCTTGAAGTCAAGAAGCCTTCATTTTAATGAGAGCTCACATGAAATAGAAGTTCTCTGTCTCTCAAATCATTGCTCTTTTTATTGTTGTCAGCTAACTGGAATTCTATATCCCATTTTCACTACTCTTGTAAAGCCAAAAGGAACCACTAGGTAGAAGTAGAGGACAAATTAAACACTGAGAAAGTCAATAATCTAGATTCAAGACTGCTGTTGTTGTAGTAGGAAGCATTAGTCTTACATATATCTTCTGAACTCTTCTAAAAGAACAAAATTTGAAATGTCCTATGAGCAGTCTTCTTCCCTATAGACCCCTAAAAAGTGAGGCTTATTTAGGAATGTAGTTTATTTAGGACTTCATGAAATATCTCTCTCAAAGGATCAAATGATCTTGAGTCCTTAGAATTTCTGTCTCCTCAACTTTAAATGAATTTATTTGGATTGCACAAACATCCCAGGCTTAGAATAAACTCACCGGCTGCTTGGCAGACAGTAAGCAAAATCTAAAGAATCTGATGCACCATTTTAGAGGCATAATATGTGATAAGCTTCCAACTTAGTTTCCTGAATCTGTCTACAATGCATTCACTTATTTGGTTCCTGTTGTTAATTCACAAAATCTGTATTTCTTTTATTTTTTTTAATCTTAGTTCAGACTCTCCATTTAAAGTGGAGGCTAAGGAGTCCTTCCATTTGCATTCTGGGCAGCTGTTTTCAGAAATGCAATGGTGTCTGAAATGATGCAAATAACTCTGCCATTTTATGGAAAGCTCCAATGAATTCATCTGGCTTCTCTAAATTAATTTACATTTATGCTTCCTGTTGCAGTAGGTAGCTTTGAAAGGTCTATTGTTTACTGGTCGGCTAGCTCGCAATTGAAATTCAGCTCTTCCTCAAGACCCTGTCACTGACATGATCAAGTTGAAAAGTCATCCACTGCTTGAATTAATTGGTGACCCTCTCAACTTTTGAGAGTGATGGATTTATTCATTATTATTTCAAATTCTATCATTATATCTGCTTCAATAGCAGGATAAAGGGCAAAGCTGCAGAAATAGTGTCATTTTAGAAATAATTTTAATGTGAATTTTAAATGTATATGACCATGGCAAAGGTCTGGAAGCAGCACATATACAATTTTTTAGTCTTTCCTGCTTCTGTGGGTGACCCTTTACTCTAAATTCCCCAAGTACATTTCCTCTTTTCTGCTTCCTGAACACTCATAAATAATGATGTCAGTTTAAATACAGTCTCAGAAGTGGGCAGGTGGGGATTGAAGCTGAGGGGAAATATGAGAAGGGGGAATTATCTTGTCATAAAAATATAGGTCATGGTTTGGGTTCAAGATTCCTATCATCCTTGGTAAGGCATCTGTTCAATCTAAATATTCATTGGGGCATAGACTAGGAAAAGAGCTGCCCTTCATGGAAAGAATTGGCTGTAAATTATATCTGAGGCAATTAATTATCCATAGAATCAAAGGAAATATGATATTATAATCTGAGTTAAATGTCAATATAGACATGAAACAGATTTAGTCATACAAGTGACTGATCAATCCTTGAAAGGATAGCATTATCATCTATAGTCACTGAAAAAAAATGTTCTAGAATAGAATAATTGATTAGAGAAATACAAATCAAAACACCTGGATGTATAGCTATTGATATTGGCTAACATGACAGAAAAAGAAAATGACAAATGCTAAAGAGAATGTGGAAATGCAGGAGCACTGATGCACCATTGCTGCAGTTATAAACTGGTCCAACCTTTCTAGAGGACAGTTTGGAATTATGGCCAAAGAGCTTGAAAAGTGCATATCTTTTTACTCAGCAACCACTATTACAGTTATATTCCAAAGAGATCAAAGGAAAAGGACTTACGTATACAAAACTATTTATAGAATGTATCCCTCTCATCAATTGGGGAGTGACTAAATAAGTTGGGGTATATAATTGTGATAGAATTGTATTCTGCTATAATAATGATTACAATACAATACAAGCAGAATGATTTCAGAAAAACAGCCTGGGAAAATTTATATAAATTGATGAAGATTTAAGTGAAGAGAAACCAGAACATAACTGTACACAGTAACAACAATATTGTAACAGTCACTAAGTTTGCCAAAAAAAATCTCAAATGGAATCATGAAGAGTTGGACACAACTGAAATCTCAACAGTAGTCCTATACATACTTTCTATGGGTGAACTAGACAACTATGGTGTAAAGGGCTGAAACTCTTGAGTCAATGCACTGAGGTTGGACAATTGAGCACTTGAGGCTAATTACTGATTGGCCATACTCTATAAGAATATGCTTGGAAAATGGCCCTTCCCACTATCCTGTGCTGGCCCAATCTTTTGGTGTATACAGAGAATTGTGGGACAGACTAGAGGGTGGAGTGAGACTAGCCAGGGTCACTTCTGGGTGGGAGACGAAGAGGTGAGCTAACAGAGATCCTGCGTCTATCCCCTTGACTTCTACTACTACAGACCAAGAATAAAGACCAAGGACTTTTGCTTATCCTGACTCCAGCTGATTCTAAGGTATCCAGGGTGCTAACATGGTCATCACACCATGGGATCTTCCTAGTCTATATAAGTTTGTTTGTTTGTTTGTTTGTTTTTTAATCATGAAAGATCATGAACTAGAAATTAAAAGATTTGGTTTCATGTCCTGTGTCACTAACCTGCTATATGACCATAGGCAAATGAATTCATTTTTCAAAGCCTCTTTTCAAAATCTCTATCCATGAAATGAGTTAAAGCAAACAGTTTTTTAGAGATGCAACCCACCTACCTCTCAGGGTCATTGTTAGTTGGGTCAGAATACTTTATCCCTGAAAGAGCTGTTTACTTGGGATCTCTAAGGTTCCTTCCAGAGCTAAACTAGAAATCCTATAATTGTAGGATTCAAACTCAGGGTCTCTGACTCCAAATCCAGTGTTCTTCCTATTGCACAAAATGCTTTTTGTATTTTTAGACATGTTGCTGGGATTCCTGCATCCCTGGGAGGGGTCACAATGATGACACCCCAAGACCAAGTACATTCTACTTCCTGAAAATAAGTTCACTGATATAAAGGAATGCTATAGGATTTTTACATTTAGCTCTGGAAGGAAGCTGAAAGATAAAATAATGTGATTACTAATATCTTATTAATAATATCTTAGCAAGATCCATGGTCTAGGAGACACTTGGACTTTTTTCTCTCATTGGTGACATTTGGTTAGTACTAGGAGTTGGTGGTGGTGAATGAGGCACCTTCTTCACAAGGATTGCTCTTTGACGATGGCTGCTAAGGCTGCCTGCAAAGAGAATAAACAAGTAATCATGGTAACAAGTTTAAAAGCACTTGGATATCTCTCTTCTGAGACTCTGTTCCCTAAAGGGTTTTATGTTCACATTCAGTTGTTTTTCAGTCATATCTGACTTTTCTTGACCTCATTTGGTGGTTTCTTGGCAAAGCACTGGAATGGTTTGCCATTTTCTTTTCTAGCTCATTTTATAGATTAGGAAACTGAGGCAGTTAGGTGTTTTGCTCAGGGCCACATAGCTAGTAAATATCTAGGCCAGATTTGAACTCAGGAAGCTGAGTTTTTTCTGACTCCAAGCCCAACACTCTATCTGTTGTGCCATCTAGTTCACCACTCTATAGTTTACCGGCCCTATACCTTTGCAAAACTGTTTTTTTGTCCCAAGTCCTATTTAAGTTCTCCATATTTCCTCAAAGGTCACTTCTAATGGTTCAGCAATAATAACTGAAAGTTATTGCAATAATCTGAAAATTATTCTACCCTGAAAGATAATGCTCAATTTAGCTTGATAGTTGATTCATTGATTCTTGGCTACAATCCAAGTTCCTTTGCCTTTTGGAATATCAGATTCCAGGCCCTTCCATCCTTTAATGTGGAAGCTACTAGGTCCTGGGTAATCCTGATAGTGGTTCCTTAATATTTGAATTGTTTATTTCTGGTTGTTTGCAATACTTTTTCCTTGATCCAATAATTCTAAAATTTTGCTATGATATTCCTTGGAGTTTTCATTTTGCCATCTCTTTGAAGAAGTAATTGGTGAATTCTTTCAATGGCTACTTTACCTTCTTATTCTGGGACATCAGGGCAGTTTTCTTTGATGATTTCCTAAAAGATGATGTCTAAGCTCTTTTTTTCATCATGGTTTTCAGGAAATCCAATAATTCTTAGATTGTTTCTCCTAGATCTATTTTCCAGGTCAGTTGTTTTTGCAATGAGGTAGTTTACGTTTTCTTCTATTTTTTCCCGCTTTTTTGGGATTTTGTTTCATTCTTGAAGTCTTATTGAGTCATTTGCTTCCATTTGTTCAATTCTAATTTTTAGTCTATTATTTTCTCCAGTTACCTTTTTTTTTTTTTTAAAGCTCCTTTTGCATTTGGACAATTGAATTTTTAAATGAGTTGTTTTGTTCATTGCCTTCTTTTTAAATTTCACAAATTCTGTTTTTCAACAAATTAGTTTTGTTTTCATATCTATTTTGTAAGGAGTTATATCCTTTTTTCATTTCATCAGATCTATTTTGTACACAGTTATATACTTTGTCCATTTCATATCTATTTTTAAGAAGTTTTCTTCAAATAATTTGTTTTTCCTTTTCCATACCCTCTTGCAAAGTTCTCATTTCCTTTCCCCATTTTTCTTCTAACTCTTTTTAAAGATTCTTTTTGAAATCTTCCAAGAAAGCTTTATGAAATGGGGACCAGCTTATGTCTCCCTTTGGGACTTCATATGGAGTTGATTTACCTTTAGGAACTTCAGAATTTGAGGTCTGTTCTTCTCTTTTTCCATAAAAGCTGTCTATGGTCAGAGTTGTTTTTGCTTTTTTACTCATTTTTCAAAGGGTTGAGGTCTGCTCTTAAGGCAAAGGGGCAACAGACATTTTATTTTGGCAGTTCTGCTGACTTCCAGTGCTGAGTAATCATGGGGCATTCTTCCAGGGCTCAATGGCATACAATTTGCTTTAGTGTATCTTGCAGGAAATTTGCTAAACTACTTACTCCTTTTTTCCTCCTTAGCCACACATAGATATGAGCATTTCCTTGTTCTAGCCATTACTCACAACCCTCCTAAATTTCTATGTTCATAAAATCCAAAATTCCTTTATCTAATCAAAATCTGTTAATACTCCATCTTTTCTTATGCCTTATAACCTTCAACCTTGTTCCTGATTCTTCCTATTTTCCTTCACCCTTCAATTCTTAACCAGGTCATCAATTTTATTTTAGCTATGTTTGCTTTCTAACTTTTCCTGTCTTTACACTATTTTTCTTCTTGAATCATTTGCCTCCTTATTCTATTTCTTACTATTCATTGCTGGCCCTCTAGACTTGATTTCTTTCACTATCTCACCTTTCACTATTCCACATGACTATGCTTGTATTACTAAATGAATCTGGAGAAAAATCAAGAAATTGTGATGACTATAAATTTGTGATACATAATCTCAACTAGTCCCTCACTCCAGCAAGACTATCTGTTTGATTTGCTATCCGTTACTTGCCAAAGGGGCTATTCCAAACATTTTCCTCTTTCCTTGAACCTCTTGAAGCATCCTCTTACCGGCCTTTCAGTTGAGTATTTTGCCTCATATTTCTTCAAAAAAATGAGGTCATTAACCAAGAGCTTCCTTCTCCCCACCTCATCTCATATCACTCAGACATATCCTCTTTCATTGTATGTCTCTAATGAAGAGGTGGCCTTTCTTGCCAAGGCAAACCCTTCTAAATGTACCCTTAATCCCATTCTCTCCCTTCTCCAGAAAATCCCTATGATCATTCACATTATCTTATATGTAATTTCCCCCTAAAGTTCTGGTTCATTCCTACAAATGTGCTCAATTTTTCTCCCTCCCCCCAATTCTTCCTTAATCCAACCATTGTTGTTGTTGCTCAGTTGTGTCTAATTCTTTATGATCCCATGGACCATTCTATCCATGGGTTTTCTTGGCAAAGATACTGGAGTGATCTGTCATTTCTTTCTCCAGTGCGTCAAGACAAACAGAGGTTAAGTGATTTGCTCAGTTACTAAGTATCTGAGGCCAAATTTGAACTCAGGCCTTCCTGATCTAGGCTCAGTGCTCTATCCACTGATCCACCTAGCTGCTTCCCTCCCCTCCCCAACTAAACTCTTCTAGAAACTCTACATAGGGTTCCTTCAATTTTTAAGTTTTCTGTTATCTGGCTTTTAAGTTCATCATTCTTCTTGAAACTACCAAAGTTACAATGATTTATTAATTGCCACATTTAGTGGTCTTTTTTCAATCCTCAATATTCTTGGTTTTCTACTGGTCATGATTTTCTCTGTAATACTTTCTCTTCTTTAAGTTGTTATGATGCTTTTCTTTCCTGCTTTTCCTACATGTTCAACCATTCCTTCCAAGTTTTGTTGTTGTTGTTGTTGTTGCTGCATTTTCCTCCATGTAATGTTTACAAAACATGGAGTACACTATCTCGGTTACATGAATGAAATATTCTGCCTCATCTTCAATTGTGAGACATGGGAAACACTGGCATAGGACTACCCAGCATGGCATGCCTGCATCAAAGAAGACATTGTGCTCTATGAGTAAAGCAGAATTGCAATGGCTCAAAAGAAATGTGTACAAATTTAGAGACATCTCCACTCCAAATGTTCATATGGACTATTTGTGTTGAACCCATGATACAGCCTTCCTCTTTAAGAATTAAGGACAATAACCAACCAACCAACCCACCATGACATATGTATGTATGGATGTTAGATTGTGAGATAAAAGACAGTATTTTTGCTTTTCTTTGAATCTTCAGTGCTTAGCACAATATCTGTCACATAGTAAGTGCTTAACAAATGTTGATTGATTTCTACTAACTTCCTACTTATCTTGGCAAATTTAACCTTCCTGCTACTCCCATCCTCTTCGATCTGAAAGTGATTCTTCTTGACAGTGAAATTGAAGAGAAATAATGCTTTCTGTCATTTATGAATGTTATTCTATCCACTCCAAAAAACAGGCCTATCTTTTCCTTGTTCTTTTTTTTTTAATGCCCTTACTATGCCCTCTTTGTCATGCTTCAACTCATTTTGGGCTTTTGTTTTCAACTCATGCTTTGTCATGCCTCAACTCGTTCTGGTCTTTTGCTTTCCTAACACACCCTAACCTAAGATATCAATGCCATTCTTGAGGTTGTTCTAAGTTATGTGTCCTTGAATGAATCTTTTGCATATAGCATAGATTCCATGTGATCAGGAACACCCAAGTATGCTAGCTTCAAAATGGGCTGTTTGAATGATAAATGATAAAATGATAAAAAAACATCTGTGGAGTAATGAGGAAAGTAATGTAGGCAAAATCTGATATAAATGCATGATGTTTCTTTAAAATAGATCTGGCCAAACTTTCCCTCTAAAACAAACAAACAAACAAACAAACAAACAAAAACTTCATTGGCTCTCTAGTTCCAATTAAATTTCCTGCCATTAATTAAAAATCTCTACAATCTGGCTCCTCTCACCCTTACCTTTGCAATTCTATGGCAATTTCTATTCACTGACTACTCCAATCAAATGGGTTTATTCTCTGTTCTTCCAGTGATGTATTTACCCTCCATGCTTTTGGTCATGTTGTTCCCTATGCTTAGAATATCTCCTCCATTACCTATCCCCTTCACTTGTGGACATAAATTCATTGTGTAAGCTCATTTCAAAAGCCCTGCTCCCAAACAGCTAAGGATGACTTTCCCTCTCCACTCTCCCTTTGTGCCTTGCTCTGTACCACTGTAATCTGGTTCTTATTTGATGGTTTGTTTATCTGTGTTTGGGTCTTTCCTTTACTAGGCTATAAGCTGCATGAAGGCAAGGATGAGAAGTCTCATCTCAACTTTCACAGAATCTCATACTTGGAAGTAAACATGAATCTCCTTTAACAACATTTCAATAAAAACAGTCACCCGTCCTTTGCTTGAAAGCCTCTAGTGAAAGGGAGACTCAGGAAGCAACCCATTCCACTTTTAGATATCTCCCTCCAGCTGTGGTAGAGTATTCCCACATAATTTAATAACAATTACATGATAAATTCTTAATAAATGTTTATTGAATGAGTAATAAAGTAACTTCTTCCATGGATCTATGTAGTTTGCGGGACTGCTTCCAGGTAATGCCCTTCTGACCCAGAAGACTAAAATATTTTTTGTCTCTCATCTGTTGCTTTTGCTTTGAACTTTAACCACATGGCATAGACTACTTGCTACATGTTGCAATCCCTGCTTAGCTGGACTTTGATACTTCTGGCAAGGACTTGCAGGCTCATTACTAATAATTACTATCCTTCTTTAAAGTTCCTAAGAGATATAATTTGTTACAGTGGCAAAGGGATTAAAAGGGTCTAAAGATTGGTACGGTGTAATTGACTTGAATAGGTTAGAGTCAGGAGGTGGTTCAGGTCTAAGGATGACTTTCTAGTACTATTTATAAGTAAACTCTCTAACTTTCTTTTCAAAAAGCTATTGTAACAAAAGAGCTAGGTGGTACATTGGATAGAGTGTCAACCCCAGTGTCAGGAAGACCCATTACACTAAATTCAAATCTGGTGTCAGATACTATTTTTGTGATTATCAATAACTGTGTATTTCAGTTTCCTCATCTGTAAAAGAAAGCTGGAAAAGAAAATTGCAAATCACTGCAGCAACTTTGCCAAGAAAAACTGAAATGGTGTCATGAAGAATCAGACAGTTGACCCAATAACAACTAAATTGAAACAAAGTAGGTAGGAGTAAATAATCTTAAAGGTCTCTTCCAGATCTAAAATCATTATTTCTTCTATTTTCTTAATATACTATCAGGATGATGAACACCTTAAGGTGAGTATTTTATACTTCATCTGAATCTAATAATAATATTATAATTATAATAACTGACAGACTAAGTGTTGGGACTCTTAGAGATCCTCTAGTTTGGTAGTTCTCAAATTTTTGCTCTCAGTATCTCTTTATACTGTTGAAAACTGAGAATCTATCCAAAGGGTTTGTGGTTATGTGGGTTATAAAGATATTTATCATATTAGAAATAAAAACTGATTTTGTAGACCTTCTGAGTTTCAGAGACCCCCAGAATTGTCTTCGAGAGCTGATCTAGTTCAACTTCATTTTACAGATTAAGAAAATGAGGCCCAAAAAAGATTTATTTGTCCAGAGTCAATAGATAATTATTGGAGATATATTTGAAGTTCAAGTACTTTGATCTCATTATGAGTCACCAGGTTACAACTCTACCCACCCAGTTTGAAGAAGCAGTGTGCTGTCTGTTGCTCAGCAATGACAATTCAAAATTGTTTTAATTCATCTGCTGCCTACTTCTGCTTCTGTAACTACCATATTCTCACCAACTGCTACTTTCCCTATTCCTATATTATTTAGTTGGCCAAAACCCAACAACAAATTATACAAAATCCCCACCTCTTGTTCTTTTATCTCCATTCTTCTCAGCTCTACTCTATCCAAATTCCATTCCAACTTTGCTAAGTCATTCCAAAGTGTCCTCTGGAATTCCAATTTCATAATGAACAAACCTCCCTTCATTCTGCAACTATTCCTCTCATAATCTCTCAACTTTCTGATCTTACTAAGACCTTCCAGTTTTCCCAAGACAACACTGTACCTCCTTCAGCAATGGATGTAACTCATACTTCTTCTCCCCAATACACTAGTTCTACTGTAGGAGAGTTGAAATGTCCTTTGCTCCCAACTATCACTTCCAAACTTCTCCTGTCATTATTAAGCAACCTAACCTTTGGACTTATATTAAATTTTTGTACACTATTCAAATAACAGTAATTCTATACTGGCATACAAGTGATACTTTTTGCTTTCTTAGCACCTGTTTCACTTTCCTCCTAAACTTCTGCCCTATTAGAAGACTATAACATTCAAGGCAATGTTTCCTATAATTCCCTAAATTTCTATTTCTACAATCTTCTTAAATCCCATTACCTATTTCTACACTCTACTTCAGCCACTCAGTGTACATAAGCATTCTATTTTCCTGGTCAAAAATGGGAACGTTTCTCAATTATTTCATATTTCCCAATGGCTTACTCTTTCTTAAACTTTTTCTTTGCCACTGATGAGACATCCCTCCCTTTGTCCTTTAGTATTTGCTGATGATATTACATCTACTTTCCGATCCCAATCCTATAATAAACTCTCAAATCCCTCACACTGCTATCCTATTGGAGCTCATTTCTTATTAAACACCAACCCTTGACTATTCCCAACACCCACTCTCTTCTAGTCCTACACACATGCTGCCAAACAGAGCTGGAGGAAGACACATAACCATGCAGATTGGATAACCCTATACATTTGTTATACATTATCAAGTGGACTCTTACTATAGCATTTACTCTCCCCTGATTCCCTCACTCTCCCCCCGCCCCAGACTTTAATCCCAATCTTCTCTCCTCAAGCCATTTATACTTCTTCCTTAGTAGGAACTTTACTTAGAAAATAAGAGGTAATTCAACTGTGACCTGCCAGGGCTTCTCTCTCTTTTTTTTTTAATCTCAAAACTCATCTACCATCTCTAATCCTTTCCACTAGTTTCTGATGGAATAGCCTCTTTTTACAAAAGCCAATCATCCTACATGTACCCTTGATCCTTTTGTCGTCATTAGATTGCATACTCAATCTTTTCATGAATACTAAAATTTGGGGTTTTTTTCCTACTGTGTATAAACATGGCCAAATTTACTATGTCCTAAAAAACAAAAAACCCAAATCCCTTTTCATTGGTCTCTACTATCATTTTAAGTTTAAGAAATCTACCCTTGTTTTCATTTCCTATCCTCTCATTCCTAAATTCTTTGCAAAGTGACTTTCTACCTCATCACTCAATTGACATTGTTCTTTCCAGTTACCAATTATCTCATTTAATTGTTAAATCTCTTAGCTCTTCTCAGTCTTCTCTTGTTCTTTTCTTGCCTTTGCTCTTTCCTGATTCTTCTCCTTTAGATCACTCCTTAAGTCTCCTTTCTTAGGTCACTATATAGTATCATATCCCCTAATTGTGGATGATTCTGAAGTCTGTCCTAGGTCCTCTTCTATGTACTCTTTTTTTTTTTTTTTAAAGAATGTATTTTTTTTCCTTAATTACATGTAAAACAATTTTTCATTTTTCCATAATTTTTGAATCAAGTTCTTTCCTTCCCCTCTCCTCCTTGAGAAGGCAAGTAAGCACTTGATATATATGGGTACAGTTTTATAATATGTAATTCATATTAGACATGTTGCAAAAAGAAAAGAAAAAAGTTTTAAAAACATTCTTCAATCTATATTCTGACTCCATCCAGTTCTTTCTATGGAGGTAGATAGCATTTTTCATCACACATCTTCGGAATTATTTTGGATCATTATATTACTGAGAATAGCGAAGTCATTCACAGTTGATCTTTGTACAATGTTGCTATTATCGTGTACAATGATCTGGTTCTGCTTAGTTCACCTTGCATCAGTTTATGTAAGTTTTTACTGTTTTTTCTGAAACCATTCTGCTTGTCATTTCTTATACCTCAATTACAATCCATCACATAACTTTATGGTCTTTCTTAAGAGACATTTTAAACTCCCATGGCTTTAATTACCATCTTATAAAACAATTTTCACCAAAGAAGATTCATTGACCTATATATCCAGCCCCAGAATCCCCCTGTGCTTCAGTCCTGAATCACCAAATGCAGACTAGTTTCCTAAGAAATTTGGAAGTACAATTCATGTTTTGAGAAAGACAGGAATTGGTGATTTTTAAGTTCCCATTTTAGCTCTAAATTACTTGACTCTATAGGAACTTAGGAGGTCCCAAAAAGTAAAATGAACTGCCTCAGACAGTGATATAGGCATCAACAGAGATCCTCAGAAGCTGTACAATTGCTTTCTAGGGACATCATAGAAAAAATTCTTGTACAGGTATGAGTTATATGGGTTCCCACAATTCCTTCCAACTCAGATTATATAATTACAAAAATATTACACACAGCCTTTGCATTAATGTTTATTGTAGAAATAGAAAGGTTTGTTTTTTTTAAAATACATGACTTTTGGTGTTCATATAAAGTCTACATTTTCTTTATTTTATTATGTCTCAGAGAACTCACTATGTTATCTATACATTTTATTCAGTACAGAAATGGTATCCTTTCCAAAAAACTTTCTAATATAAGTTTGAGAAACCGTGCATATTGTATACATTATTTTATAATCCAAGAGAAGTCTTTGCATTTTCAAAATAATAAAGTAAAAAACAAGTTGAACCAAAGTTAAAGGACTCTAGATATCCTAAAATTTTCATGTTCCATTTTTGAATTCATATCTATTTCAAGTTCAAACATACTATAAAGAAATACTTGTTTACTATAATAGACTGCTTGCTGCCTACTGAGAGTCAGATTGTCAGAAACATTGTACTGAACTGTATATATTTTTAAATGTTGCCTTAATCCACCCACTTTCCAAGATAAACTTATCAACATTAAGCATTGTGTAAAACCACATGCAAAAATTTCCAAAAAGTTTAAATAGAACCAAACTGGTAGTTTTCAGACTGGACATTTCAATCTTAAATATATATATATATATATATAGACATACATATGTCTATATATATATATATATATATATATAAATATGTAGGTATAGGATACTGCATATTAAATCGAACATTTCAAGTAACTTAAATACTTTTAGCAAACATCCAGCAAAAGATTCTTTTATGAAAAGAAATTGTTCTTAGAACAAAAAGCTAATGAGTGACTATTTAGACACCAATTTCTTGACACAGTACTGAGTCTGTGAAAATTTGAATTCTAAATAAAGTCTGTTGCACTGTTAACAATAGCAAATTGATTTTATCCTACTGTATTCTACATATATGAAAGTGCTTAGCATAACAAAATAAAAACATATTAAAGATTATTTGGTTCTAGCAATATTAATTGTTCTAAACTTTGTAAAGTAATTTATCGTTTGCATTTTAAAATGTATGCAAATTTCCTACCTCTTGAAACAATTTTTTTTTTTTTTTGGTTTTTTTGTTTTTTAAAGAAAATAGCCCAAACCATTATCTAAATTATTATTCATCCCAGTTGGCTCATTACAAATAGGCTAAAAAATGAATGCTTAAACACATACTAAGCTATGATAAAATGTAATTATGAAAGCAAGTTCCATTATTTTATCCATTGTCTGCTATATTGGATCCTAAAACAGGCTGCCGACAAATAGGACAAGTACAGTTCTCAGATAGCCAGCGATCAATACAATGAATATGAAACTCATGCATGCAAGGTAACTGCCTGAGCTTGTTTCCTGTTACATATTCATTGATACAAACACTACAGGTTTTACTTAGTTCACTTTCAATATCTCCAAAGTTCCGTGTAGAAAGATTGTCAATCTGCTCTTTGGTTAAGCCCCTAAAGTGCTCATCATCATCATCCTCATTTAATAAAAAGAAATGGGCAAGACGAAGAATAGGTAGCGTCCCACTTTCAACTAAATTGTTTGCATCTTGAGATTGCCTGTTTTCATTGTTGCGGTTATTAGATTGGGTCCTCTCATTTTCACTACTCATTTCAATGCTGCCTTCTTGGGCCTGCCTGTCTTGAAAAGATACTTCATTTTGTTGATTGCCATCAACTGCATTTGAGTTACTCACCTCTGAATGCATCTCTCTTAAATGTTGCCCACTCCTCTGAAATTCAGACTCAGATTCAGTTTCCATTAGAGAACTCAGTTCCCCAAATCCAGTCATGATCTGCCTTAAAATTGACCGTAAAGCAACTGATGATGGCTCACCAAGTCCATTCTCTGAAATTCTACGGAGTGGAATCCTTATGGTACTGACATAAGTTCGAATGCCAGCACGTTCTGAACGAGAAATGGTTCGACGAAAGCCTCCACTATTACTCTCAAAGGTTACTGTGTTTTCTGCCAATCCTACTCTAGAGCGAGTTCTATTTGCAATACTATCCCGATCTCTATTTTCTCCAGGACGAATCCTTCGAACCTGAAGGTCTAGTGTGATAGTCGGATGTCGCCTCACAGCAGCTGTAGGCCTAATGGATTCTTCCCCTTCTACTGTAATTCTTGACAGTAGTCCTGAATTGGACAGTGGGGTATGAGTAGTGCCTCTATGTTCTCCAGCTGGCTCTAAATAGACACGAGCCACATGTCTCCTCCTAACTGACCTTCTAAAGGTTTGTTGTAAAGGTCTATTTTCCCTATGTGAATTATGTTCTTCAGAATCCATTGCATCACCTTGTCTTTGAACTGGTGACCGGCTTCGACTATTTACAGCAGACTCTAAATTTACTGGTTCTTGTCTTTGGCTTGCACTCCTTGTGGGAACAGGAGTTCTACCTCTGTTTCCCTGGAGCTGTGAAGATGCACCTAGCCCTTCTCTCAAGTTGTATTCATTAGTACCCTGGGGGTTTGCATGACTACTCAGAAGATTATTATTAACAGAATTTGTTCTAGAAACGCTTACTGACCCCCTATTTCTGCTCCTTACCCTTCCCAACATAGAAAAAGACATTTCAACTGAATTCCGCCTCCTTGAACTTCTTGCCATTCTAGTCCTTGGGACCCTGAGATTGTCACCATTCAGAGTCACTGAGGTCTGGCTCCTTGTTCTCCTGGCCACAGGACTAACTGCTCTTTGGTGTCCATTTTCAGGATGATTTCTGGTGGCATGAGAATGAGAAACACTTGCATATTCATCACTAGGAGCTTCAAATCCATTGTTTTCGTGATTTATATTAATTTCCAGACTAAACCGAAATTCTCCACTATTCGGATTCGTTCGACTCACAGCTCTCCAAGTTTGGTTCCCACTCTGCCCACTTCGAGTTGCATTGCCTGTCCGACGGAAAGTGTTCAGCCATTCTAACAGGGAGTCTCCATTTGAATTGTCTCTAGGGATCTCTGCATCTAGGAAAAATGGGGAAAATGAATTTATACATACATACTATTTTCATAAGAAGCTTATAAGTCTGACCACATTTTAAAGTTTCAGGACTACCATAATATCACAAAACTTAAAATCATTTATATGAGCACAGCAAATGAATCCTCATTTGAACAACAAACATCAAAACAAGTATGAAATACTAACAAAAGGCACCATAATGCATTGGAAAAAACTCTGGACTTGCCTTAGGAGGATTTGGATTCAAGTCTTGTCACAAGTTACTATTTTGTGTAACCCTTTAGGCAAGTCATTTCATCTCTAAATCTCATGTTACCTCATTTGTTCAATGAGGAGAATGGAAGGTGATCTCTGAGATCCCTCTTGGTACTCATGATCCATTAAAATCTTATGAATTAATGTTCTGTAACCATAAAGCACTTTGTCAGTAGGAACTCTTATATTTTAAAAAGAAGGCTTTTAAAATTGTCTTACCTCATTGTAGGGAGAAGCAAAAGACAACAGAAAATTCACATTATTATGTATGTAAAATTATTTTGGTCAAAGCTAAAAATCAGAACCATCAATCTCTGGAGCCAAATAAAGATCCACTCTAAATCTGGAACTTCAAGAATTATACCTTATCATTCAGAAACTTGCTCAAGTTTAGAGTTCAAGAAAGGATTTCTGAAGACAATTGCCAGTAAGAACTGATCATCTGACATTATTTCATTGAATAAGTGAAGGCTATGAGAGCTGTCTACTGCCTGTCTGTACACATTTATTAGTGTTTTCTACTATTATTAGATTAGCAAATTCTAACAGAAAAATTCACATGAAGTGGGTTTTTCAGAAAACCACAGCATTAACAAATTAAGTTACAAAATATTCTATCCTCAAAATTCTTCCATTCACTAATTAACTATTAAAAATAGGTGAGAGAACAACAGTTTCACAATATAACTATATTCTGTCTTGTTAAAGAAATCATTTTACAAAGTAAAACTGATAATTAGATAATAAGGGAAAATTTTAAATGGATAGGAATACAGATATTCATTGTAACTACGCAGTATTAGTATATTTACTCATAATTAAAGAATGGATGATAAGGTGATGAAAATACCTTATAACTACCTAATATTAATATATTTACTCTTAATTAAAGAATGGATGACAAAGCAATGAAAATACCTTAAAATCAGTAACAAAGCTTTTCATATTTAAAATGAAAGTTTTTGAACTAGATTACCTTCAAGGAAGGTCTCCATTAGTTCAAAATATATTGTTTTATAATAAATTTTTCTTCCATTAAAATATAATCAAATCACTGTCTTCATGGCCTTTCAAAAACTTTCTATTTGTAAAAAATATAATTAAACAACATATATGTGAGTATAAAGAAGCAAATGGGTTATTTATTTTTTTTGGCCAATAAGCTTTGGAAAGTTCATCAATAAAAAGACATTTAAAACAGATACTGATGATTTAAAATCACTTCCTTACTTTAAAACATAAAACACATAATATGATTGTAGGCACAGAATGACTAACCAGATAGCCTTTATTATGTTTTCCAAAGATGTAAGATGGTATCAAGAACAGTAAAAACTAAATAAATAAATAATAACTTTTCTAAATATAGTTAACATCTATTCCTCTTTCACATCTGTAATGTTCTCTTTCTCTAAATTGTAATCATTTTCTTGGAGTAGGATTTTTTGGAGAGCTTCTGGAGGTAGCCTTGGCTTTAGTTTCAGTTCAATAATCACAAAATGCAGCTAGGAGTTAAAGTCCTTTACTGTCTCTTTCCAAATCTTATCTCCAGATCCTTTATTTTCTCCTTCAAGTATTGTCTCCTTCACTTGGGGCTTGGCTAGCTTTCTGGAGGCCTTCTTCTCTCTTTGGATCCTGAGAGCTCTTGTCTGAATGCCTCTAGCCTCTCATCTTCCCAATGTCTCCAGCCAGTACCACGGTGGAATTTTCAAATGACTCTTCACTCTGAATCTCCTAGTGTGTGGGAATCAGACTCCGCCTCTGAGAGTGGGCTTGTGGGTACTCCTTGGGCTTGTGGGAGCCCCTTTAAAGTATGTTCTCTTAAAGGTGTGAATCTCATGGAATTCTAGTAAATATATTACTGAACTAGAGAACTGTTAAGTACCATACTAAATTAGATAATTATATACATTCCAGTGACTTAACACCTTGTAAGAATCCTAACACACATCCAATTTTTTCAGTTCATGACAATTCTAGGATATTTTTACTATTTCATTATTAAAACAAGAAGTCTAACAATATAGCTTATTAAATGGCAGAAATGAAAAATGTATCCATGTGTATATTCATGCAAGGAAATGTCATCAGGCATCTAGACATTTAATAATTCCATTCTATACTGGTAAACAATTAGAAGTTAAGGTTAGTTATATCTTTTTGGTAGGCAAGTTGCACACTCGTAGGGAAAAGCCAAATTTAATAAAGAATCTAATTTTGTATCAAATCAAAAATTAAATATGTAAGACTAGACTATCCAACCAATATATTTCACAGTTGTATATGCTCAGATAAAGTGTGTTTCTTGTGGAAGTAAAGAAAAAAATGCTCAAAATACCTCCCAAAGTTCCTCCCTCAGTTTGTCTATTCTCCAGGTCAGGCTGAGATGCCAGATGCTCCTTGGCTCCATCTAATCGTTGCTGTAGCTCTTCTGATGTTATTTCTCCTAAAAGCAATTAGAAAATGTAAACTTTAAGGTAAATTTTTAGTTGCTCAGTTTTATAAGGGGAAAATATGAGATGCAGAACAAATCTTTAGCATACTACAACAGAATGAATTTAAATATTCATTGTTTTGGAGATGCTAAAGGAAAGTGAAAGAAGTGTAAATGTTGGGCCCAAAGAATATATAAGTAGGAATTTTTAGCTTCTAGTTAACACATTCTATTTATTCATCAGAAAATCCAAATAGTTGTTTCTTTTTTTAAAAAAATGTTTTTATTCAAATTAAATTTATCTCAATCTCCTGGCAAGCTGTATTAGGCTAATAATCTTTGGACTACAATACTGCACATTTCATCAACTTGATGTAGAAATCAACTATTATTTATTCCCCAAATCTTCTTGAACTTCATTTATAATTCTTATATATAACCCAATGATTGATTTAGATCTGCAAAGTACAATGGCTTTTTATGAGAGGTAGCAAGTCACATGATTGTATAAGTAGTTATACCTAAAGATATGTAAACTCTTATTCTAAATAATATCTGTAATTATATTCATGAAGATTTTGCTTAAGATAAATGTGTATATGTGTATGTGTGTATGTGTTTATGTGTGTGTGTGTGTACACATACATATAATTGTGTGTCTCTACCTCTCTCTAGAACATCTTTGGGGACAGATGTCCTTATGTATCATCATCTTGTTTTGTTAGTTAGGTTGCTTGTGAAGCAGAATTATTTCTTGCTTTCTATTCTACACCAACGTAAAGGAGTATTCCGGGTTTTTTTTTTTTTCCTTGTCACTTTAAAGCAGAAACTAGTACTATGATTCTCTGAAAAGAACTCCTCACTTGCTACACTTCTAAATTGCCTCCTTAAATGCCAAAGTATTTCTCTCCTGCTATACATCTCTTACCAGGGGTGCCTAGGAGATTGTGGTCTCTCATTAACCTATAATCTTCATCATTGAGTTCATTAATGAACTGGTAATAGGCCTCTTCCCTGCTGAGGCGCTCTTGCTGCCATCTTCGCTCATCTTCACTGTGACGGTGGTCTTGAGAAGAGGCCTGTTCACTACCTCCACCTGAACTAGACCTAGACTGATCCATGCTGTGATATCCTGGCTTCCTGTTCAACCGATACACAAAAAAAAGTCAATGTGTTAATCATAAGTTATAGGTTGCTTCATTTTTCATTTAAGTTGGACTAGAAAACCTTGTTTTCCTTTTCCTTTGTACCCAACCAGACTTCCAGCCTCTCCCCCCTTATAACAGAAGACCCAGCTATTTACTTCCCTGGAAAGATTAAAGTCAAAAGACTAGAGATTCTTCAACCCTTCCCGCAATTTCATTCCTTTATCTTGGCATCAGTACCCTTTCCTCCTTCTCTTTAGCAACAGAAGACAAGGTATCCTTATTCTTCCTTCCTAAAATTAACCAATCAACTCCTTTGATCCTATTCCCTCCCCATATCTCTAGGTTCTTATTCCTGTATCCATTTCCTCCTCTCTTTCTTCATGAACCTTTAATCTTTCTTTCATAATTGGCTTCTTCTCATTTCCTAAAAAACAAACAACAAAACAAAAACAAAAACATGCTCGGATCTTCCCAATTCTTAAAAAATATGTAAAGCCTTATACCCCTTGAAACCATTACTTATCATCTCATCTTTCATATCCTTTACTGTTAAAAACTCTTGGAAAATTTGTTAATATCTAATCTAAGCTTATACTTTTTCCTAAATCTGAAGTCCTTCTGACTTTACTCTATTTTACCTAAAATCAAAACAATGACATGGGGTACATTATAACATACATATATACACACATCCCATCTCACTGTTTTGACAATATATTTTATTTTTCTTTCTCATTACCAATCCTGTAAATTTTATCTCTAGAGTATCCCCCTTATTCATTCCTTCTTCTATATTATTCAAGGACCCCAATACAGGCCCTTATTAGTAATTACCTACTTGCCTAGGTTATTAGCTTTTCAACCTGTTTCTATCTTTATTTTCTTTCTGTTGAGTTCATTCTTTATAATGATGACAAAATAATTTTTCCTTACACATGAATTTGGGCATAACCCTCCTTGGCTCAAAAAGTACATGGTAGACAACAGCAAGCCAAGGTTTATACTCTTCTGCCTGACACATGAGGTGTTAAATATTACACCACAAAACCTTCCCAACCTTATTTCATATTACTTCTCTTCATTTACTCTATATTCTTACCAAACAAAAATATTTTCTGCTTCCAAACTCAGGGAATAAACCCTGGGCCTTCAAGCTTCCATAATACCTTTGCTCAGACTGCTCCCTATACTTGCAGTGTCTTCTCCCTCATTCTCTAGACTTTTTGAGTACCTACTCACTCTTTCAAGCCACCTCAGACACCATCTTTTCTACAAAGTCTTCCCTGATTCACACCCATAGTTTTCACCTATGAATTCATACAGTGCTTTGTTTTGCAACTCTCCAAAATGGTTAGAGAAATAAAAAGAATGGAGCAAATTAAGTATGATGTACCAGTATTACATAAATGGCAATATTATGCATTATTTCCCATTAGACTATAAGCTCTCTGAATGCAGGGACTTATCTCATGTAAATTTCATACTTTACCAAGCAGAGTCTTTGCCACAATAGATTAATTAATACATTTGCTGAATGATGTATAAATTTTAAAAGATTTAAGGAAGCAAAAACTAGGTCTTTTGATGTGTTTTTCCTGACTTTACATATCAAAAACTATTGCAAGAAAGTTTAAACAAACCTAAATTTGAGTCTTAGATCTAATATTTACTAGTAGTAAATCACAATCTCAGCTTTAGTTTCCTCATCTGTAAGTAGAGTTAATAATACCTTTATTATTTACATCAAAGGGTTATCAGGAAAGTACTTTATAAACTTCAAAGTATTATAAGAGCTGAGTTACTACGAAAAAGCAATTTAAATGAAAATATATTCTAAGACGTTAAAAAAATTAATATACCAAATTAGGAATAGCTAAAAGGCAGTTAAGTCTTCAGTGTCAGTCTAGATTTATTTACACTGTATATTTCTCATACCAAAGTTACATCAAAGTGACAAACTGAGAGTTATCTAGGTAACTATCAAAACATCCAATTTGTGACTCAATTTTCAATATAATTCAACTTAAAGTGAATTTTAATTTACTTTAATTACCCAGGTAATTTCCATGTTATACAAAGAAACACCTGAATATTATAAAAATAAAACAGTATATTTAAGTAGATTTCACAAAGTCCAAAAGTATATAAAATATTTCCTGTACCAAACTTTGCTATAATTCCATCAACTATATCCTACCCACTCTGCTAGAGAGGTTATTTCACCAAAATAAAAAAGAAATATCTGTTACTTTTCCAAGGACAATATAAGAAATCTCATAGGAAACTGCTACTTCCACACAGATGGCTGGAGTCTAGGGTATCAGAGTCTCTGATGGCTCTTCATTCTAAACCTCAACCCTTCCCTACCCAGTGGACATTGTCTTATTGTCTGACTAGTGGCCAGCCTTGCTGAATGAAACTGCCAATGAGGGAATATTTTGATTAGGCAACAACAAAAATTTCTGGCTTACTGCCACATTTATTTCTCCCCTAAAGCCAATTGCTTAAATCATGATTCAAGTCAATGGGAATTTTTAAAATTTTGCTTTGCACATTTAAAAAAAAAAACTTGTTTTAAGGAAAATGTTTCATTAAATGAAACTACCTGTATTCCTGATGCATTTAATGCTACATTCATTAAACGCAATAAACAATGTGCTAGTGATACAAAGATAAAATGAAACAGCTCCAGGCTCAAGGAGCTTGTAATCATATGTAGGTGATAAGGTATATACAAATATAACTATTATACAATGTGATAAGAGAGATAACAAAACACTATGAGAAATTTAGAATAGATCACTTCCAGCTTAGGAGCTGGGAGATAAGAGTATCAAAAGAAGGTTCTACTGATTATCATCAAAGTTGGATCTTGAAGGAAGTAAAGAATTTCAACAGGAAAAAAAATTAGGAAGAAGATGAAAACTTAAATGGATTCATTCCAAGCAAAGGGGCAGGGCAAAGGCAAAAGACAAAAAAAAGAAAAAAAAAAAAAGTCAAGAATGACTAATATAACAGTGCAGTTTGGTTAAACATAAAGAGTACAGGAAGGTGCGACAAGCGTAGAAAAATAAGAAAAATAAGTTAGTTCCCAAATAGTGGAAGGCCTCGAATGCCAGGATATGAAATCCATACTTTATTTAGTAGGCAATAGGGAGCCATTAAGAATGTTGGGGCAGAAGAATTCATTAGAAAAACTATAAACAGCAGTGTAAAGGCTGGACTAAAAAAAGAGAAAGAGAAGAGGACTGAATTTATTTTTAATGGTTCCAGGATAATCTGACAATATTAATCTATTTCCTTTACTTCTGGGGAGTAACTGAAGGCAGAGATGATTCAAATGTAGTATAATACAAAATTTCTTGTAATTTAATCCATATCTCCTATAAAAATATATTAATTTTTTAAAAATGAAATATTCCCTTACATCCACAAATAAGAGTTGTCAATGTGGCTTGAATTTTAAGAGTGTTATATATAGCCAGATACTGTTAGATATTATTACTAGTTCCCAACATGGTAATGAAGTTCCACAAAAACAAAAAACGCATTCTTAGCTGTACTTCTCTATTCCTTTGTCAACAAGTTCCTTCCACTGTTCACAAAGAGCACTCAGTTCTAGATATCTGATCAGTGTAGCAAATCTTAACAGTTGCACCCAGAGAAACTATTTTAAATGCAAGAGCTGGAAATTTTGTAAAGGCACAGGTACATGTAACATATCTCTTAGACTACATATATAAAACTCTAGTTTCCAGCTTAAACTTGAGAGTTCCCAACCACTGAATGTTTGGTTCAGCTGTAAGGAACCTTACTTCTCACCTACTCATTTTAGAGAAAAGAAAACTGAGGGCAGACATCAAGTAGTTTGGCCCTGGCCACAATGTCTGGCAAAATTCAAATTAGAACTCAGGTCTTCTGATTTCTAGTCCAATGTTGTTTCCTCACCACATGATAGAGTAGGAGTGTGTTAAGTAAAGGTAAGGAAGATCCATATACCTAAGGCAGTGCCTGAAAGAACAGATAGGGAATGTCCAAATGATATTTATATGTTTGAGTACTTTAAATTCTCATTCTGATTAACTTTAAAAGCATAAAAATGAACTCAGATATAAAAATGCATCAAATGAGTTAACATGGAAATAAGCAGATGTATAAGCTACCTTTCCATTTTTTAACTTTTCAAATCAGGACATGAACTACCATTAGTCAAGGAACATAAGAGTTTTGAATATTATTTTCTTCTAAATAACTGGGAAAAAATAATTTCTAAGTTCATGTTGTTCTACCATTATTGGTGATAATACTCCAAAGATTTTTTTCATGAATGATTTATCATTTAATCAATAAATCTAAACATAGTTTAATTTCCTTGCAATTTTTTTTTAAAAAGGCATAAACTTATATTATCTGTGAAATATTCTCCTCTCCTCTCCATAGGCTTCAAAAGCTAGGAGAAAGGGATAAAATATTCAAATGAGGTGGGCTCTTTGAAGCCCGGAGACGTCCAGGTATTCTAACACAGCTGCCCCTAATAGACTACAAATTCTCCACGTGGGATTTTGACAGACAGGCCTAGAAAATGAAATTCCCCCCAAAATTAAACTGTGGAAAGAAATATAGGCTTTTTTTCCCACACAGGATAGGACTTGCCTCTAAATCTTCTTCCTTATCCACTAACCCCACTCAATTACTGTGGCCGTAGTTCAACTTTCGTCCCACGGGCTCCAGATTCTCTTTTAAACTCCCTGCCAAGCCCACGTAGGTCTGCTGGTCCCCTTCCGGGCAGGGGCACTCGCCTAAAGTCAGGGGTGGGTCAGTCGGCCCCAGGGCCCCAACCCTTCCCCAAATCCAACCCGCAGCCGAGCGTCCCTCAGCAACCCGAACTCCCAGCGAGGCAAGGTTGATAGACAGCACTCTCTAGCCAATCCCAGACGAGAGGCGCTCATTAGCGAGGACCTCGACCAATCAGAGGAGATGTGGGTGGAGCCGGCGAGGGCGAGGATGGCCTGCTTTCCTCCTCCTCCTCCTCCTTCTCCTTCTCCTCCTCCCAGGGCAGCGGCGGCCGCTGGGTCCCACCGCAGCCGTTGCCACCGTGCCCCCGGCTCACCTCACCCTTCGTTCTGGGGTCTTAGTCCGGCCGCAGCGGAAACGGCGGCTCTCCTCGCGGGGCCCTGGAGGAAGTGGCGGGGGCGGCGGCCGCTTCCCCCTGAAGCGGTTCCTGGTGCCGAACGGCCGGGCCCGATGGGCCTGCTGCGTCGGGGAGCCGTTGATCTGGAGACGGGCCAGACCGCGGCTAGGAGAACGACCGGCCGGAGGGGAAAGGAGACGCGGGGCGGAGAGAGGGTGGGGGACGGCTGCTGCGACTTCTTACCACCCCCGATCCCTCCCCCGGAGCCCGTCCACCCGTCACCTGCCAGGCCGAGCCGCCGCTCGAACGCGGGGATCGGCTCTCCGGCGGGCTGAAAGCATCGCGGGTGCAGCCGGAATCGCCGTCCGGCGGGGAGCCTGGATTCCTGAGTCCTGCGTTCCGCCCACTCGACCACTCCTAGGCTCCACACCCCCTCCCTCCCTCCCAGCTGGTTATCACATGGCCGCCTCTGGGCGTGACACTGCGCTCCTCCCCCCGCCTTCTCCGCCGCCCTCGCCGCTGCGTGGGGCAGTCCGCGGGAGCTCTGGAGGGAGCGCTGGGGCCGCGCTTCCTCCCTAATTATGTAAAATCCCGTGTGGGTGGGGCTGAGGGCGGGGACCGTTCCGGTGTCCCCTCCCGCTAATGGGAGCCACCTAAAGGAACATTTCCTCCAATGGAACACTGAATCAGTCCAACTTCGCCAACTTTGACTAAACTCTTCCTTTGCATTAAGGCGCTGTCAGATTGTAGGGTTACAAAGGCAGAAATGAAACAAACCTTCTAAAGAATTGCTATCAGAATAAGAAAATAGATAGTGACCGTGCTAGCACCCGGGATAAATCGGCGTGGTTAAAATGAATGTTTAAGTATTAGTAATCAATATTATTATATAATTAGTATTTAAAATAGTACAATAAAAATAGATAAATGTGTATGTACACACATATATATGTAGCTATAGATAGAAATGGTTTTAGTGATGATGAAGCACCATGAGACTCATAAAAAGAGCATGCCGTATAAGCAAGGTTGAGGGACAGCCAGGAAGAGAGAAGAGGTCCTGATTGTAGATAGCTAGGTGCGCACCTCAGTGAATAGAAGGCTGGACCTAAAGGCAGGAAGAACTGGTTCTGATGAGGGGTGGGAATAAGGGGGAGAAATCCCCTCTGCTACGAAAAAATTCGCAAATCCGGAATCTGTGTGGCAAAAAGGGAATTGTTCGCTAAGAAGGAAGTTTTCCTAGCAGGCAAATTAGCAGGAGATTAGGAATTTGGCAGAGATGGATTGACAAATCAGGATTGGCAGATGTCTGGGCTAATCAATAGAGGACCCTCAGAGATCTCCAATTGAATAAAATCACTTGGAATTTGGAGGCTTTTCCACGGATTCTGAGAACTCCCGGAAGGGGGTACAGTTTCCGGCCCCCCAGATCTCAGTTTATGTCATCCTCCTTTGGGTCTCTTCCAGAGGATAGTTTGGGCAGTTTCAGGGTTCACCCCCATTAGTCCGGATTCCATCTAAGACACTTAGCTAGCTGTGTGACCCAGGATTTTGTTTGGTTTCTTGGTTCAATGTCCTCTCTGTAAAATGGAGATAATAGTATCTACCTCAGAGGGTTGTTTTAAGGAACCTTGTAGGGATTAAATAAGGTAATATTTATACTAGCTTAGTATCTGCTACATAAGCACCATATAATATTTCCCTTTCCTTCTCTGGTAAGCTGCCTATTAAAGGACTGTTTTGCAGAAGGAAGTGAGACTTACTTTGATCCAAAAAGCAGCCAGAAGTAAGAGACAGAAGACATAGAGAAGTAGATAACTTTCTAAGTGACCAAAATGGAATGGGCTACATTAAGAGAAAATGGGCTTCAACTTGAGGTCATCAAAGGAATGTCCATCCTTTTGACAGGTTAGATTCTTGTGGAGATATGAGTTGTTCTCAGTAGTCCCAGGTTAAATGGTTTACAGCCAAGTGGAATCAAAGGAAGACTTAAATCCAGGTCTTCTGTAAGGTTTTTTTTTTTTTTTCCCCTGATTCATGCTGTAAATCTCTTAGAATAAAATTAAAATAAATCAAGGAAATCTTTTTGATCAGAGTGATAATAATAAGAGTATAAAATGGTCCACACCATTAAGGTATAGATAGTTAAATTAGGACAGAAGGAAAAAAAATGAAGAAATAAAATAATTTAAAGAAATATCAGAAAGCAGTACTTTTAACATTGTCAAATGAGTGGTACAAACGGAAAGGATGAGATCACTGGAATGGAGTGATCTAAGAGCATTTCATAGAGGATGATGCCTTTGTTGGTCTTGAACAATGGACAGCATTTGAGACGGGACAAATGTGAATCATTAGAGTCCTAAATATCAGGATCTTTTGGAACCACTATGAGAAAGTCTGGAGTCTGCTTCATTCTTTCTATAAGTCCTCCATAGTCTTTGGGTAACAGGTTCTAAACAGGCTCATTTATCACCTACTTTCAGCTAAGTACTAAGATCCAGAGGATCACAGATTTAGAGTTATAAGGATCTTATCAATCAATGGATAAGGAAACTAAAGATGGCTTGCCCTAGGTCACATGGGTAGCACAAAATAGATTTGAATTTGTCAGTCTCCAAATCTAGTGTTACTCTGCTCTTCCAGACACTATAGGCTTACCTGTCTATTAGTGACAGTTGGTTAGCCGTTGGTATTGGTTTGGTGGGGGGTGGGGGATTGGGAGCAGGAGAAAAATGTGTTTTGAAAGTGGGCGGATGAGGGGCTGGACTCTAAAAGACATTTAGGGAACTGGAAACTCCATTTTAAATTAGAACTTATTTATACTGTTCATTCTAGCCCATGCTAATTCTTCTAGAATAAAATTTAATGCCTGACCATGGTTTTCTTTTCTGACTTATTTATGAAGTGTTAGGGTCCAGTTAAAGTTATTTATTTGAAGCCTCCAAAATCCCTACCCATTTTATTGTGTTCATGAACTGCTTAGCCTCACTAAAATTATAGCATCATAGACTTTTATAATTGAAACATACCTTAAAAAATATCTTGTCCAAACTTTTAGAGTTAGTAAAAAACTCTATTATAGTATAAGTGAGGCCCAAAGTTAAATTAAGTCAAGAACCTAAGTCTACTGACTATTACAATGAAATTAGTCCTCAGACTAACTTCCAACTGGACACAAATTTTATTTTTAAAGGCATAAAATCAGTAAGTACCTCTAGGCTTCCTTTTGTAATAAACCATTGCCCAGGAAGATCAAACATTGACCAGCTGGCAATTGTAGCACTTACCTAGTGTTTCACTTAATTTCATCTTAGTCCCAGGAGTTTCTTGACAGCAGGAACTGTTTTGTTTTAGCACCTTGCCTAGAACATTGGGGATATGTAATGAATGTTAGTTGAATTAAAATGAAGTCTTTTGGTCTCTTCCAACTTTGAAATTCTATGATTCTGCCTTAAAGAAATTGTCTCTACCAGAACTGATTTTTGGGAACACTGGTCTGACCTGTGGTGCAATAAGTACTTGACCTCACAAGTAGACTGGCCATAATATATCAAAGAAATAGTATATCAAATAAAAAGTGAAAATCAATAGAACACATTTAACAACAAATAGGTCCCAGTATTTTCAAGTTCTGAAAACCCTCTGAAGTCACACATTATTGCACCAAAACCATGAGGAAGGTAGTATGTGAAATAGAATCCTGACTAGATTCTGGGTTCAGTTCTGGATCTGCCACCTTAAGATTACGTCACTTCTCTGGGCCTCTATAAGTTTCATTATTCAAATAAAAGCATTGAACAATAATACCCTAAATACCCTAAAAATTCCTTCTATCTCTAAATCTATGATTCTTTGGAATAACAGGATAGGATTCTCCCAAGAATCTGTTTGCCTTCACACGTGTTACTTCCAATACAAACACTCATCTTTCTCTGAAGTTTCTGCTAAACAAGACTCTTTACTTGATTTCATGAAAAAAAAAAAATTTTTTTAATTCTCACCAACCTCCAAAAGAAATTCATTTAGGAATTAAAGTAACAAAGCAATGCACATTGTCACCAAATTGCCAAAGCAGTCCTTGACAAAAAAAAAAAAAAAAAAAAAAAAAAAAAAAAAAAAAAAAAAAAAAAAAGTTGTCAGAGTTGCAAGGGGCTTATGGTAAAACCAGCATGTTGGAAGCAGTTGGTAGTGCAGTAAAAATGGCACTGGGTCAGAAGTCAGGAAAACCTCAGTTTAAATCCAACCTCAGACACTACCTATGTGACCCTTAAATCCCTTAATCTCTTTACCTTAATCCACTGGAGAAGGAAATGGCAAATAACAGTATCCTTACTAAGAAAACCCCATAGACAACACCTGTATACTCTGGTTCACTGGGACATGAAGAGTTGGATATGACTAAATGAAGAACAAACAATGCTATGTCAGATATAGGACTTAAATGTTGATGACTGCGAAGATGGTCTTCTATGTGACATTCTACTTTCTTAGAGATTATATATTTCCTTAATGATCTCTTATGTAACTTATTTTTAGGTCATCATTGGAAATAGGTTGTAGCCAAATTGTGTAGAGTACTTCTCTTGATTGTTTTTTGAGTATAGATATGCATAGACTTTGGATCAGGCATGCTAGCATATACTAGGAAAATTCCCATTGGTCCTTCATCTTCCTCCCAGAATGTGCTGGCACCTCTGGCCCATGCTCCATGCACATGTATATCAGTAGATCATCTACATTCCAGTTCTTAGGAAATTATGGTAATCCTGGATTTTTAGCCTCATAGCATCATTGGAGAGAACATTTTTGTTATAAAAATGTGTTTTTATGTTGAGAACAGCCGAGGATTGTTGTAAACTCAGGACAGTTTCCCAAATGTAATACAACTCTTCTTCCTGTCCAGTTCTGAGCTGAACTTATTGTTTACTTTGTCCCAGATACATATATTAATATAGTAACTCATCAGACTGGCCATTCAACTGTATTCCATAGTCTGGACAAAGAACTTTTTTATCCATTTTAGTTTTTCCTGCACGACTTGTTTGGTTGAGCAACCATAGATCACATTGTGGAAGACATGTAATGTTTTAGGTTTTGATGAAGTCAGCTCAACATGGAAATATCTAGAATAGCTTATCTATAGGAAATCCCTTACCAGAATGCCTTATGAACATCTTTAAAAGTAGAAACATATCTGGATTTATCTCCCTATTTTATGCCTCATTTGGTATTATTAATCAGAAGATTGTTGAACAGAGTTGCATTTGTCAAGAAATAGTGTTTAGTATATGATCCTAATATGCATATGCCTTTAAGACTATATCTTGTTCTACCCAATTTAATGCTTTTTTTGGTAATCAGCAAACAATTAATAAAACAGACAATAAACTTGGCAAGGTTTTGTATTCTGTCCCTTTCAGTCAGTCATATGTAACCATAAAAATGTTCTCTGCTATAGAGAATCATTTTGGAAAAATTGCCCATTCCCTTCTCATATATTCAAAGGGTACTTTTGATGTATATAGTTATTATGATGAAGACTTTATAAAGATAAGAAAGGAGGCATATTATATACATAATATAAATATATACATATATAAATTTAAATATTATGTACACAATATAACTATGTATTATGTACATAATACGTGAATATAAATATATGATATAAATTTGCATACATATAAACATATTTTTGTCATTTTAATCATGTCTGAATCTTCATAAACTCGTCTGGGATTTTCTGGACAGAGATACAGTACACACATACGTGTGTGTGTATGTGTGTGTTATTTAGGAGTTTTCCTAAATATCTTAACAATCAAAACTATCTAAACAACCTAACAAAGAAGTTCATCAAACAAAATGATGAAATTATAAAGCATTGTATATCAGATGAAAGCAACTGACAATACAAGAAACCTATCAATTGACTGGCTGAAGGCTCAGTGCCACACCCCCTCCACCAGGATCTTTAAAAAACATGGGTCTGCTCTGAAGAGAAAATTTGTTCTTTATCTTGTTCCCTTGCACCTCCTAAGGAGTTCAGTAGGCAAGTGAGGGGGATTTTCTTTTCTCTTTTCTCTCCCATTAAGAGCATATGGCAGCATTGGGTGGAACAGAATTGAGCTATGACATCTAGTTGGAAGAGATCAAGAGTCTGTCCAGTACCTGAAGCTGGGGTGAAGACTCCTGCTGGTCCTAGGGTATGGGTTCTTGTTCCTTCTAAAAGTTCCTTTCAGTATTTTAGCTCAGGATTTCAGCTAAGCCTGAAGCAGAGAAGGAGAGATTGACCAAAAAGTGAGTCATCTGTCCCATCTAGGAGCATGCCCAGGGTTTCTATTGAAACAACTTATCCTTCAGAAATGCCTTAACACATAAGGAACAACTCAAGGGTGTCATGATCCCAAGATACTGGAAGCCCAGAAGCACCAAAAGTGTAAGGTGTTCAACCACATACCCTCCTTCCACATGTGATTTTCCATTTGTACTCTCTATGCGTTTCCATTCTTCTCATTTATGCTCCAAATATTTGTGAGAGAATGTGTCTCAGGTTAATGGGGAGGATATTTTGTTGCTGGATTTTTTATTACCACTTTACTCACTACCTTTGCTTTGAACTATGTCCTCAAGCTGATATCAAAAGTTAAAACATATTGAAGGGAACTAAACACTAAAATAATTAGGCCTTTGGTTAATTTAATTAAGAAAAAGAAAGATAACCAAATTACCAGTATCAAAAGTGAAAAGGGTTCATTCACAACCAATGAAAAAGAAATAAAAGCAATTATTAGGAATCATTTCTCTAACTATATGCCAATAAAACTAACAATTCAAATGAAATGGATAAATAGAATTTATAGATTTACAAGTCAAGAAGGACCTACAAAGACTCTTGAACCTGAAGCTATTATTTCCCCAGGAGATCCAAACTGGGAAGGATAATTTAAATGAGGCAATTATAAATATACATAAGACATTTCTTAGAGAACTCATTTGTAATTTGCTATATTTCTTTTTCTAAAATAAGCTGATTCTATGTTCTATTGTGTTGATATGAGCATTTGATGTTTTTATAAATATTTATCCATTTCATTTGAATTGTTAGTTTTATTGGCATATAGTTAGAGAAATGATTCCTAATAATTGCTTTTATTTCTTTTTCATTGGTTGTGAATGCACCCTTTTCACTTTTGATACTGGTAATTTGGTTATCTTTCTTTTTCTTAATTAAATTAACCAAAGGCCTAATTATTTTAGTGTTGTTTTGTTTTAAAAGCAATTAGTTTCTAGTTTATAATTCAAAGGCCCATTATTACATATAATTTTTATTGTATTGTGGTCAGAAAATACATATTTCAAAAATTGGTCTGGGTCCTCTTTCTATTCATTCAGATAATAAAAACTACTGTGGCAAAAATAACATACTTTGAGCAAAATGGTGATGTTTTTTGTTAGGATTTTTATTCTCCTAACTAATGCTAATCGGTCCTTATTCTTATATGATATTATTATTAATATAAAGGATTTACAGAAAAGAAACCTTCCAGAGAAGGATTATAATTGAGAGACAACAGAATATTAGTTTTTCCAAACTTTTTCCTTACCAGTACTCATGTAATTCATTGCTGGGCTCATAGATTGTGTGTGTGTGTGTGTGTGTGTGTGTGTGTGCACGAATGTATGTGTATCTGATGTGTGACTCAGTGGAACAAATGCTGGATTTTTCAGAGGACTGCAGTTCAAAACCCAGCTCTCTCACTTGGGAAAGTGATAAACTTCTTGGGACTAAAAGCTACCTCTATAAGCATCAAAGGATTAGACTAGATGGTTTTTAAGAGCTCATTATTCCAGCTCTAAATCTATGACCTTGGGAACATCTCATATGACTACATACATGCTCAAACTACTGTCATTTTTATTAATTAATTAATTAATTACTTTTGCTGAGGCAATTGGGGTTAAATGACTTGCCCAGAACTACACAGTTAATTAGAAAGTATTAAGTGTCTGAGGCCAGATTTGGAGTTCTGACTTCAGGACTTCAGTGGTGATCTATCTACTATGCCATCTAGCTGTCCCTACTGTTAATTTTTTTTGGGGGAAATAAAGTGATAGATTTTAACTCAATATTAGTTAGCATCATTTAGAAAAGTAAACATCCACTTAACAAACATGAGGGTAATATTTCTTTAAGATCAGTTAATAAATTAACTCTCTATTTTTAGAATGTTCAGATATTTGCTAGATTTTGGATTATGCTGATATTGACATTAAAGGAATTTGTACTTTATGATATGGATGCCAACATATCCCTTTTTTCATATTTATGCATACAAAAACTGAATTTTTAAAAAACTTCTCTCCTTTTATATTTATATACATATTATTTTTGCTTTAAATTGGAGGCCCCTTTGGGTAGGGAATCTGTGATTTTAAATTAGATTTTAAAAAAAATTAAAGACTCCTTAACTTAGCATGGAATCTATGTTCCATAAATTCATTTATAGATCATTTGTTCAGAAAAAAAAAATCCATTAACCTACAGAAACAATGATTGTAAATGGTGCCGAGATGGCACAAAAGACTATTTAACCCAAAATATAACATTTATACTAATTATTTTAGATTAAATCTGGGGTTCTAGAGACTCAGAACCATTAACTGCAATAGGGTGAAGAAGGGATTGGATAAGAAGCAGAGAATTTTTTCTCCAGGGCACTAGACTGGGCCTAGGAGAACACTGTTAAATAGTCTTAAATTTATCTTTGACATGCTTTTACTTTTGTGTTCCCCCTTTCTTCACTCCCTAGGCACCCAGTGCTTTCTCTGCATTATATGTAGGCCTGTCTTCCAGCGTGCTCTATGTAATAGAGTACAAAGTAATAGTCTTTTCTCCCTAACTATATTCCTCAGCAAAGCAAAATTGAGTATTAGGAAACCAGGTAATATACACAAAGGTGTAAATGACTCCTTGTCCATTCTAGAAGTATTAATGTGTTTTTTTAATAAATCTATAATTAATCAAAATTTCAGGATCTGCTACAAAACTGGAATGTAAAAAATCCAGATGGAGGGAGGAAAATTGTTTTATAGCCAAAGAATTATGTAACCTCACCTGCTTTTCATAGCTTCTTTCCTTTTTCCACTTCTGAGTACACAGATTCTCAAAAAAATGCTGTATGTGTGTGTTTTTAAACATAGCAGCTGTCTACTATAGCAACTATAGTAGGATGATAGGGTGGATAGTAGTCATTGATTTAAAAAAGGAGGGTGGGTGAGGGTGAAGGGGTGATATGGAGGCATCATGAAATAATGGAAAGAGAACTGAACTTGACCTTGAGTTAGAGCACTGAGTTCATAGTTTGTCCAGGAGCCATTGACTTTTCTCAGTCTCACTTTCTTCTTCTGTTAAAGGAAGATAATAATAACTGAGGAGAAAGTGCTTTGTAGACTATAAAGTAATATATAAATGTGAACTATTATTGATGACATATATTTGTAAGTTGGAGCTTACCTTACAGGAGGAACAAATGTCCATTTGGATACACTATTATCTGGTCATCCATTTATAATTTAAGACTTTTCCAACATAACCCCTCCTACCTTCATGAACCTTCTGACTTACACTGGTTTATTTGTTATTCCTCCCACATAACATTCCATCTCTTGACTCTATGTAATTCATGACAGGTAATAGAAGGTAATAAAGATAAGCAGAAGTCAGATTGTGGAGGTCTTTTACTGCCTGATTAAGCAGTTTGCATTTATTCTATGGACATTGGAGAATTGTTCATGGTTCTATGAAAGACCTGTGATTTAGGAAGACTATTTTGGAAACATGGATTAAAAAGAGGAGAGACTTAAAATAACCCTAACTTATTCTTTTTAATTATGTGGGCTACAGCAGTACTACTACTGGGCTTATATCCCAAAGAAATACTAAAGAGCGGAAAGAGACCTGTATATGCCAAAATGTTTGTGGCAGCTCTATTTGTTGTAGCTAGAAACTGGAAGATGAATGGAAGTCCATCAGTTGGAGAATGGTTGGGTAAATTATGGTATATGAAGGTTATGGAATATTATTGCTCTGTAAGAAATGACCAGCAGGAGGAATACAGAGAGGCTTGGAGAGACTTACATCAACTGTTGCTGAGTGAAATGAGCAGAACCAGAAGATCACTATACACTTCAACAACAATACTGTATGAGGATGTATTCTGATGGAAGTGGAAATCTTCAACATAAAGAAGATCCAACTCACTTCCAGTTGATCAATGATGGACAGAGGTAGCTACACCCAGAGAAGGAACACTGGGAAGTGAATGTAAATTGTTAGCACTAATATCTGTCTGCCCAGATTACATGTACCTTCGGAATCTAATGCTTATTGTGCAACAAGAAAATGGTATTTGCACACATGTATTATATCTAGGTTATATTGTAACACATGTAAAATGTATGGGATTGCCTGTCATGGGGGGGGAGGGAGTAAAGGGAGGAGGGGATAATTTGGAAAAATCAATACAAGGGATAATATTATAAAAAATATATATAATAAAAAAATTAATTATGTGGGCTAAAAGTTTATCCATTTTGTTAATCTTTTCAAAATACCAGCTTTTAGGGTTTTTTTGAGTTCTATAGTCTTTGGGAAGGTTAATTTTTCTATTTCTCTTTTAGTTTTCAAGATTTCTTTTGTGTCTGTTTTGGATATATTTCTTTGTCTTCTCCCTGTTTCTATCTAATTTGCAAGATTGATCTCAGGAAGATCTTAGACATGCAATCCCTTTCCTTAATTTTTCCCATGACATGTTTAGTGTAAGGTTCAGAACTGCACCTAAGTGATTGATAATTTTTTTTTTTGTAATACTACTTTACTTAAGAAACCATATGGCTATATAAAGTTGAGTGCCTAGATAACATAGAGAGTGATGAGACAACTACAAAATTTCTCAAAGGTGAAGTGGGAGTTCTAGAGCTCTATATTTTTAATAATTGTGAGCAATTTTACATGACTCCCAGAGTTATAATTCAGAATACAGTCAGAATGCTCCTTACTTTTTTTTTTCCTTGACTATTCACCGCTTGTGAAACTACTAATGTTGGAGGGGTAGGTAACTTGTATATGTACAAATTAAAATCTCCAATCAAAGAAACCTTGAGGGGAATCTTTGATGTGGTGTATTGCCTATAGAGCCACCTGCTGGGCTAATTATATATTACAATTCCTCTCTGATTAATTGTGAAGTGATCTTTCTTCTTTCTATGGAATTAAAGGTAGTAGGACATAAATTGTTGTGAAATGCTGCTGCTATTGATTTTATTTCCCACCTATCTCTACTCCTTTAGATTGTGTTTAATCATATTCCCAGGATTTTCATCATCAGGAAATTAATGAGCATCAGCTGTATCAGCTTTGGCAGTCACATCTCCTCAGTACCCTCAGTACTTGTGCCCCTAGGACTTTAGGAATGAAGAATGAAGCAAAGAACTTCTCCCAAATCCTCCATTTAAAGAGGATTTCCAAGCTGCTATCTCTTTATTTTCCACCTGACTACCTTTCTTTGGACTTCTAGTAACCCCTCTCCCTCATGCCTCTTTAGCTTCTCTTTGTGTATTTTACCTGTAAAATTGCAAGTTTCCTGAAGGCAAGAACACCCCTTTTTTTGTATTTATCACAACACAACAGTGCCTGACATATAGTAAATGCTTGAAATAATGCTCTGCAGTACCTGGGGTCACATGGGACAAATGTGTATACAGTACACATCACTTATATCTGATTTAGTTCCTCTGGTAGTATATTTTTACTCCCTGGATGAGAATCTCTCATTTTGAAAACTGTTAGGTTATTGTTTATAGATAGTCCCAAAATTAAGTGTTTCTTAGCTTTCCCTGTCCCCTTTTCTACCACTCACTGCAGAAATTAAAAAGGACTGCATGGAACTGAAAGCATTTTGCATTTGTTTTTCACATTTTGCCCTAGACATTTGCTGCTCTGTATCTCCTAGTCTCTCTCTGAGAAAGTACATCCTCTTCCAGTTTTCACTGTGACATTCACTGACTTCCACTTCTGATCTAGCATCTTCACACCCTCTTCTTCCTCACTGCCAAATTAAGGTTTGCTCTGCATCTATCAGCATTTGCACTCTTCCTACTCTCTGGCACTTCTAATAATTTTGTGGAAATGACAGCACAGCCAATCACACATATCAACCACTCTTGCATTCTGTGTATATAAGAAATTTTCTCAAATTGCTATAGCGTCCACTCCATGTCCAGCTGCTGCTCAGCCCCACAGCAAACAATACTATTTGTATGATATTTCTCTAAATTTGGACCTCATAATTCTGCCATTGTAGAGTAAGAGCACTATGGATAGGTATCTAGATTCTTCCCTTTGTGTCTTCCCTTTAGTCTATGTTTTTGTGTTCTTCTATATCTCTTCTATATCTATTTCTATATATAGGGTAATCAGGTGTGTCCTTCTGGGTGCATTACCCCTTCCTTGGATGAAATGCCTTCAGGTCTCTCCAGTACATAGAAGGTCAAGAGAGAAATGGGTTAATGACAGTTTGAGTCTGAGGCTCAGCTTCTTCCTTGATATCACCTGAGGCATTTTCCCCCTCAAGGCATGGTCTTGGCTGTGGTCAAAGATCCTGTCTCTCACATTCTCTTAGGAGGTGAAGACAAATCTATAAAATAGAATAGAAAAAAGGGATAATGGGATACAAAGTGCTTGGGGTGTTCAGAAAAGAATGGGACAAAAATAGCATGAATATGGACAAAATAGCATCAATGAGATCACAAAAGCTGGTAATATCAAGAAGAATGGACATCTGTATTTCCATTTGGCTAGGGCACAGAGTGTTTGTGGTGAAAGAATAGGACATAAGGCAGGAAAAAGTGGTAGTGGGCCTGGAATACTAGACTAATGAATTTCGATTGTACATAGTCTATCAGTGGGGTAACCAGTTTGTCAAACAGGGTTATTCAGCCACTCCTTTTGGCTTTCTCACTCTATTACTGACTCATTGCCTACTTGGAGATTCTAGTATAAACATCCTTCCTCTGCTCAGGAAAGTTGTAACAAGAGGAATCTTTCTAATTGACTCCCCTCAAGAAAGACAACATAGTTTAAAATTTATCTATCTTTCCTCTTTACTGGAATGATTACCATTAGCCTTCTCTCAAGTGTAATTCTAATTATACAACCAGATTTACAAACACCTATAATTAGTATTGTTTATACAGACAAAGAAAACATTGAGACAAAAAAAAATATAAACTGACCTTTGCAGTGACCAAAGCAAAAAGCTTCAGGCTACATGGAAATACCTGGCATTGCCAGGTGAGAGAAAGGCCACCAGGTCTTTTCCCCACCCCCACCTCTTCTCTTTTCAGATCACTTTCATATTCTCTGTACATATCTTGTATGTGGCTACATATTTTTATATTGTCTTTCCCATTAAAAGGTATAGTTCTAGAAAACAGGTATTCAAAAACTTATGACACATAGTAAGCACTTAATAAATATTTGTTGACTGATTTACAGGCTCCCATGAAGGAGTACAAGGAGAAAAAGGAAAAAAAGAATTACACCTTTGACCTCTATAGTCTGGAGAATTTCATCAACTCAGCATCCATCCTGACATTCCTAGTGTTCAGTCATTCCACTCTGCCTTTTTCTTTAAGTCCTGTTCTCATTATTTTTGGCCCATGGTTCTTTTCCTCTGGCACTGTGGTCTTTTCCATATCTCAATAGGAGAGTTCAGTCTTTATTCTGGGGCCAGCCTGTCTTCATGGGAACTGGATTTTAAGGGTGATCCAGGTAGAGTAAATCATTTCATGACTAATGGGTTTACTCCTTTTCTAATCCACTCAAGAGACTTGTTCCACTTTCATAAAAGGATTACTGGATGTCCTTGCATTTTTACAGTCGGTTTAACTCATCACAACTTATGTTTTATGAATAGGTTTTCTGGGCTTTCAGAGGACAATTTCTTTAAAAATAGGATGGTAAGATCAGAGACTTAGAGCTAGAAGGGAATTTAGAGGCCATCTGTTCCAACCCATTCATTTTATAGTTGAGGAGACAGAGGTACATTATGAGAACTTCTCAATGATTGACAGAATTTCAGAATTGGAAGGGATTTAAGAGACCATTTGGTTCAAGCCTTACTGAAAAAGGATCCTTACTGCAACATTCCTATTGTAAAAGAACATTCATAAAGCTGCCTTAGGGACTTTGTGTATGAAGAATTTCCAGGTAACTTCTCAGTGGCCAGGTTTGACTCAGTTGTGGTTTAAGAACCCCCCTTAATTAGCCACCAAGCAGGATGAACTGCTGATTCACTGGAACTTTAAAAAGAAAAGAACTCCAGAGGAACTTTCTTCCTTCTGTCCAGGTAGTATGGTGTAACTTAGAAACTTCCCATAAAGTCTGTGGGAGGAATGACTTTGTCTCAGGAGCATATCAGCTGCTCCTATGTAACAGCAAGAGCAGGAGGACTTAACTGATAATGAGCCAGGTCCTTTGACTGTCACTTTTCTACTTGATGTTTCATTGCTTGATCATAGGTGACTGAATCAGTCTTAAAGTGAATATGTTCAGACCAGAAGGTGACCTTATGAATTACAGTTTGGATCTTGGTTACTCAGTTGAGGCTGGGTTGGAGAGAATAGTGGTAGTGCTAGTAAATGTTGACAATAGGTCTGGATAAGTGGGTGGAACATACCCTGGGACCACTTTTAAATTTAATCTTCATGATTGCCATTTTTTTTCTCACATACTATTTTAAAGCAATCAGCATTTGTTGATTTTTCAAAATTGTAAATGTTCCCAATGGGCAGCTAGATGGTAAAATAGAGTACTGGGCTTAGAATCTGGAAGACTCACCTTCCTAAATTCAAATCTGGCCTCAAATACTTAGTAGCTGTGTGACCCTGGGCAAATCCCTTAATCCTGTTTGCCTCAGGGCTAGTAAAATGAGCTGAGAAGGAAATGGCAACCCATTTTTTCTATTTCTATTTTGACTAACCAGTTTAAGCTGATTCTAGTATACTCCTGAGCTAGTTATACTTTAAAGGAGATTCTAGCAAGTACTCTAGCATGAGGTTTGTTACAAAATATCTACCTCAAGGGAGGACAGTCTTGAAGGAAAGTAAAATATGAAATTCTTATTATTCAACATTCTGGCAAATGCTTTAAGTTTGGATGATGCTTTTAAATCTCAAAGTCCTGGAAGAATATAATACTCCTATATACATGCATACATACATATATATGTAGATAGATATTTAGTGACTTCAATTACTGGGGACAGGCAGTAAAAAGGCACAGTCAGGAGGATCTGAGTTCAAATATGATCTCAGACACTTAACACTTTCTGGCTATGGGACCTTGGACAAGTCACTTAACCCTAATTGCCTCAGGGGAAAAAAAAAAAAAAAGAGGATATTCTGATGTATCCAAATCAGTCTACTCCCTAACCTCTGAACATGACTTATACTTTTCTTTTTTCATTTTTCTACTTATACTATTTGATATGTAGATAATATACTTAACTTCTTTCCCCATTGTCATCTATCAAAGTCCTACTCATCCTTCACAGCTGAAGTAAAACTTTGCACAATGATCTTTATCTTCTCTGAAGTCCTTTATCATTTGTTATCCATATGATTCACATCTATACTTGTATTTTAGTTATTTCTGTGTAAACATATCTCCCATGAGATTATTTACTCAAGAAGAGTAGGGCCCTTTCTCAGATTTCTTTGTAAGTCCCATAACTTTAGGGCTGGTGTTCTATCCATTGTTCCACATAGCTGCCCCAGGATCCTCATTTAAAAAAAAATTCTGAACTTAATAAACACCAAGATGAATATTTTCATATATATAATAAAACAGAAAAAGGATTGCACTCGCGAATCTCCAATCATGAGTAGCTTGCTTTAAAATATATATAACAAATTAATCACGAAACTTTCAAAAGAGTCCTGCTTCTCCGCATGTTTTTGTCCTTCCTTCTATATTCTTGTGTATTAAAAAATGCTTCAGTCTTTTAATATCTTTTCTTTCTTTTCTTGTCTTTTTTTTGGGGGGAGGGGAATGTAGCAGACTTTACCTACTCCCCTTTTCCCTTCCACTCTCACCTGCCCTACAAAAAAAGAAAAATAAGCCTGTATGTAAATATATATAGTCATGCAAAATCAGTTGCCACAATAGCTGTATCTGAAATTTTCCTAGTCATCTTGAGTCTCTCATTTTCTCAGAAGATAGGTAATATGTTCAATTATCAGTCCTCTCTCCAAAATTATTTCTCCTTCCTTTATAAGAGAATTGAGCACACATACCTTCCTTGCTAACCCAATCTCTGCTTTTATATTAAGAGATTTTTGATAGATATATTGACATCCTTTGAAACACTCTGGCCTCCCAGTTCATTAACCTTCTTCTCACTTCCATGATGTGCATCTTTATTCCACCTCAGCTACCCATAAAGACAATCCTTCCCTTGATATAAAAGGATTCTTGTAGGAAGAATAATGAAAGGTAAGGTTGGAAAGAGAGTTTAAGGCCAAATTGTTGGGGGTTTCTGCAGATTAGTGCTTTCCAATTTCTAATTCATGACAAATTCTTGCTGTTACCTTAAATTGTTATAAAGTTATTCTTAAAACATAGTTTAAAGAATTGACTCCTGATACATCTCCTTTTCCCATGGCTTTTTAACCCCTTGGCTTTTTCTTTCTCTCCAGGTCTATGTCCCAGTTCCCTAAGCCACTCAGATTTGAGAACAAGTATAAAGTTATAATTTAAAAATAGAGAGTAATCCAAAGCTGATCCATAAATAGACTGCATGACATAATCAATAATGATGAGCCTGGGAAGTGGCATGAAAAACATCACCAAAATCATGTAACCTACAAAAGAGCTTAGTCAGTCACATGTCTATGAGGAGAACCAATAGATGGATGATCAAATGCTGCTTGTTTATTTTGGAGTTATTAAAAGATAGTGGTCAATCTGCCTGTCACTAGGCTCTCCTTAGAACAGGCCATCCAGATACCAAAGGATTTTCATAAAACATAGATCTGACCTTATTACCCAGCTACTCAATGAATTCCAATATCTCCCTATCACCACCAGGCTCAAACATAAAATCCTGTGTTTGGCATTCAAGACCTTCAATTACATAGCTCTTACTTTCTCCATCCTTTTAAATCTTCTTTTATCTTTCATCGTTCCCCCACCCTCACCCCATGAAGTCTTCAATTCATTAACATTGGTCTCCTTGTTGCTTCTCAAATAAGATATGCCATCTCTTTGCTTAGGCCATTTCTCTGGTTGTCCTCCATGACTAGAATGCTCTCAATCCTCACCTTTATGTCCTGACTTCTTTTAAATCCCAATTAAAATTTCATCTTCTACAGGATACTTTCCCAAACTTCTCTTAATTATAGCACCTTCCAGAGGATTCTGAGAAGATGGTGGAGGAAGTCAGAAAACTTCAAGCTCTCTAGATTTCTCCCACTAACAAAACAAAATTGTGCTTCTAGCTGAATGTAGACCTGTGAAAAACAAATAAGGGTGGGGCTGGACAGAGGTTTTCCTCTTCAGGTTAGCTCCAATGAAACTGCAAACAGGGAATCCTGGAGCTAGCTGGATTCTGAGGTAGCCTAAGCCCCAACCACAAGAACTTTAACCTCCTGGACAGAGTGGGGGATCTAGAGTTTGAATCCAGAAAGATTGAGGGAAGCTCTGCTGAGAAGAAATACCAGGTCCACCTGTGCTGCAGAGATGCAGTCCTGAGCAAGAAGCAACCAGCTCATACCTAGTGAGTGCAGAAAAAGTGGGGCAAGGAAGCTGATGGCTGCAGATACTTACAGGAAGGTGAAATTCTTAGTTTTGGGGTCCACACCAGAGGGGGAACTAAAGGATGATATAGAGCCAGAGGCACCATCCCCCACACCCCAAGACTAGAGGTGAATATACTAACAAGCTCTTTTTGTTTGTTTGTTTAAATGAATGGGCAAAGGAGAAGGAAATCAATCATACAAATTTACTATAGGAATAGGAAAGACCAGGGTTCATCTTCAGAGGAGGATACTGAAGTAAAGAAAAGCCTCTTTTACCCCAAAGAGTAATGTTAAATGGTACCTGCTTAAAATGAATTTATAGAAGAATTTTTAAAATACTTTAAAAATCAAATCAGAGAGATTGAGGAAAAACTTTAAAAAAGAATAAAAAGATCAAGAAGATTATGAAAAGAAAGTCAACCAACTAGAAAAGAAGATTCAGAATCTTAAGGAGAAAATGACTTTGAAAATTAGAATTAGGCAAGGGGAAGCCAATGAAAGTATAAAAGACCAAGAGATAATAAAACAAAATATAAATGATGAAAAAATAGAAAAGAATATGAGATATCTTGTAAGAAAAACAACAGTTCTGGAGAACAGATCAAGAAGAGAAAATATAAGAATAATTAGACTACTTGAAATATTTATATATTTCAAAAGAAGAACCTTGATACTGTGTGAGATGGAAAGATGAAGGACTTTCAAGATAAGTATTGTATGACTCCCCCTCACTTTTGTCCTGCATAAGTAGAATATATGCAGACATAGTTACTTAACATTATTCAGTGACATTTATCAGTATTTGACATTTATTGATATTTAGTCTATTAGCTTGACCACCATCGGCTTGATTATCTGAAGCCTGAAGGCCTAAGTTTCTGTTTCCTAGAAATCAGGTAATTTTGGGTAAATGTAAACCTTCCATTCCAATCTTTTTTGGGTAGCAATAACCAGTTAGATGGCTCCACCCTTCTCAATGCTCTCTAATTTGTGATGTAATCTCTTGTAATAAAATCTATAAAAGCTGTGTGTATTCAGTGATTCTTCACCTCTCCTGCTGTATCTTCATTTCCTTTTTTCGCTTTTGACTAGACTGCCCGCTTCTCATAAGATTCTACAATAAACATTTTTCTACTTTCTATTTTGAATTATCTTTGAGTAGTCATTTTGGGTAAGGGTCTTTACAGTTGGGGGCTCATTTGGGATTGGGGGCCTATTGGGGAGAAGGCTGTGCACCCCGAATGGGGACAGGTGTGCCCACGGAGTAGTTCTCTCTGTGGTCTCTGGTTCTGAGTGTGCAGCCTCCCTCCCTTTTTAGATAATGACCCAAGGCAGAGGTACTCAGTGGAAAGTAGAATTGAAGATTGGAAGGAATAAAGTCCTGATGGCCAATGCAGTCTAATCTGAAAGACTTACAGGTGTAAATTGAAGTAAACTCTCAGGAGTCTGGGGGTCTGTTGGCTGGATCAAGGGAGACCCAAGGGATTAGCCCTCCTAAATTTGTTTTTGGTGGGGACTGCTGTCAACTCCTGTGATAAAGGACTTTCCTGAGGAAGTTCTCAGGTGACTGCTGCTGTGAGGGTGACCTCCATTGATACCTGGTTTGGGGCAGGTTGAAAAATAGGACAGAAGCAGTCCAAGAATCAATGTCAGAACCTTACCCTGGGAATTCCAGTTGATAGCCCTCTTGGGAGTCAACTTAAAGATTGAGATGAACTTCCCAGGTATAAAGAGAAGGATAAATTATTGATTAAATATTGCTACTTTGTTTGAAGTGGCCAGGATATTGGCTGCAGAATAATTTGGTCAAAGTACGGTTCCACTGAGGATTGGGTGGGTCAGTAATTGAAAATATATGTAAATGATAAAGATCCATATAATCCAGAGGAATCAACCTATGCTAATCTCTGGCTAGAGTCAAGAGTCATGAAAATCTTTTTGAGTAAGGTGGGGGTAGGAGGTGATTAGGACACGGCTAAGGGGAGAACCAAGTAAGCCTCAAGACCCTGAAACTAGCCATTGGGATCTTCTTGCTGCTCTCCTACCTCCCTATGCAGCACCTCCCTCTGCACTGCAAGATCCTTCTCCTCCCCCAGTAAAAGAAGCCCCTTTAATAAATTTAAGCCAAGAGAGAGTATAGATAGAACTCAGAGTAGCTCATATGGGTACTTATGTAAGGAATTGGAGCAGCTACGGCAGGATGTTCTAAACCTCCCCTTTAAAGAGAAAAAGGAGAGAGCTCCCATGAATGTATGTACCCACTCAGAGAGGTCCCGCTAGGTGAGGCTCAAGGAGGAATTGGGTTTGTAAATGCATCTCTGTCACGCAGTGAAGTTAGGACATTTAAGAAAGAATAAGTTTCCATTATGGAAGATTTGGTTGGGACATCAAAGCAGTTAGATCAATTCCTAGACCCCAACCTATATACTTGGTCAGAATTGATACATATATTATCCATACTATTCACTCTCAAAGAATGGTGTTCAATTTGGGCAGGAACTATGTGGGAATGGGAAAGAAGACACCTCCCCCTGAATGAAGGTGTAGTCCCAGCTGATCAGAAGTATCCAGTGAATGACCCAGGGTGGGATGGCAAAAATCAGGTGCATAAGCAAAATATGTAGGATTTGAGAGAATTGGTAATTGTAGGGATAAGGGATACCTTCCTGAATGGACAAAATATAAATAAAGCATTGACCATTACCTAGGAAAAATATGAGCCACCAGCCCAGAATTTAGGACTTAGGGAAGGGATGAGGAAGTACTCAGGAACAGATCCTGATAACCTGGAGAGCAAGCAGATATTGAAGGTACATTTTGTGTCCAATTCTGGGCCAGACATCAATAAAAAGTTACAGAAAATTGAGGGATGGATGCAATCTACTTTAGGAACTTTTCTGGAGGAGGCCACCAAAGTGTATGTGAGGATAGATGAGGAAAAGAAGAAACAGAAGGATAAATGGGAGTATCAGAAGACTAAGATGCTGTTGCAGATGATTCAAAGGACTCCGAAAAATGGTACAAGGAAGAGGGCTATAGGTGCATGCACTTCAGGAATGAAGTAAAGAAGGGGGGAGGAAGAAAGTTGATATGGCTTGCTGGACCTGTGGGAAATTGGATCACTTTTCCAGAGAATGCCCGCCCGAAAAAGGAGAAGCAGGTACTGTCTCTGGTGGAATTAGAAGATTAGGGATGTCAGGGACTCAATGGGGGACCCCACCTGGAACCCTTGATAAATTTAAAAGTGGGGTCCTCAAAGAAGGAGATGATTTTTTTTGATTGACTTGAGTGCAGCTCGAACTTCAGTGACATGGGTACCTGCAGGAGCAAAATTATCATCAAAATCAGGAATTAAGGAAGAAACTTTCCCAATGCCTGTGTCTGAGGTATTGCCTATAGAATATGAGGGATTTGAGGTTCTGGGATAATTTTTAATAGTCCCTGAGGCAGGGGTGAATTTGCTAGGGAGGGATTTGACAGCAAAACTTTCTATTAGTCTTGTGCCCAGAGGCCCTCTGCTATTTCCACTTCAAACCTATGTAATGAGGGAAATAGATAGGCAGCAGATTAATTCTGAGATTTGGGCAAGCCCCAAGAATCCAGGACTGCTGTCTATTGTCTCCAATATGGATAACTTTAAAAGACCCACATACTATAGTTCAGGTCTGACAATACTCAATTCCAAGTGAAAGAAGGAAGGGCTGAAACTGATAATTGAGAGACTCTTGAGTATGGGACTAATCGAACCTTGTATTTCACCATTCAATACTCCCATTCTCCCTGTGTGAAAGAAGGATGGGATGTATAGAATGGTTCAAGATTTGAGGGAAATAAATAAGATAGTATTGCTCTCCCATCCAGTGGTTCTGTCTGGATCCTTATATGATTTTGGGAAGAATTCCTGAAGGCAGTGCATGGTTTAGTGTAATAGATTTAAAGGATGCATTTTGGAATTGTCCTTTATCAGAGAATGGACGAAACCTTTTTGCATTTGAATGGAAAGCTCCAGATACAGGGAGGAAACAACAATATCAATGGTGTGTGTTACCCCAAGAGTATACAGTCCCCCCACTTATTTGGGTAAATAGTAAAATTTTGAGAATCCAATTACAGGGATGCAAGTTTTACAGTATGTAGATGATCTTCTTGTAGCTGGATGGAAGAAGAATGATCTTACCCAGGTCACTATTATTAGCTAGTTAAATTATTTAGGAGCACAGGGGCTGAGAGTCTCTCAAGACAAATTGCAACTTGTGGAGTGTGAGGTAAAATATTTAGGCCACTTTATAAGTGTGGAAGGAATTCTCCAGATTACGAAGTCTAGAACTAAGAACACCCTCTGGAAATTTTTAGGATTGGTGGGGTATTGTAGAACTTGGATTGATGAATATGTAGTATTGACTAAACCATTGTACACTCACTTATTAGAGGACAAACCTATTAAAGTGCAGTGGGACCCAGAAGGGGAAAGGAATTCTGAACAACTCAGACAAGCTTTAATTTTGGCCCCTGTGCTATTATTACCATAGTTGGCTAAGCCTTTTCATCTATATGTAAATACTGTAAATGGGATGGCTTTGGGGGGAGAGGGGATACTGGCACAAGTCAGGGGAGGGCAACGACATCCAGTGGCCTTCCTGTTAAAAATTTTAGATCCAGTGGCAAAAAGATGGCCCACGCATATTCAGGCAGTTGCAGCTACGCGCTCCTAGTGGAAGAAAGCCAGAAATTAACATTTGGTGGTAGTCTAATAGTAAGTGTTCCACATCAGGTCTGATCGATCCTGTATCAGAGAGCAGGAGGTGGTTGACTGATTCCAGGATTTTGAAATATGAGGCAATATTTCTGGAAAAGAATGATCTGGTGCTTTCACAGGACCATAATCTTAACCCAGCTCTGTTCCTCTCTGCTTCCCCTGGGGAACATGTGTCTCTTGAACATGAATGTCTGAATGTAATTGATTATCAGATGAAATTTAGGGAGGATTTGCAAGAAACCCCTCTGTTGAAAAGTGCTCAGTGGTTTGTAGATGGATCTTCACGGGTGGTGAATAGAAAAAGGAAAAATGGATATGCTATAGACAATGGGGATAATTTGTCTCTGGTTCAAGCTGGGTCTCTACCAAAAGAATAGTCAGCTCAAACTTGTGAGTTATATGCATTGAATCAAACATTGAAATTGCTTGAAGGGAAGAATGGGACTATTTATACGGATTCAAAATATGTATGGGGGGTAATCCATGTATTTGGAAAAATATAGGAGGAATGGGAAATGGTAAACACTAACGGCAAGAGATTGGCATAGGCATTGGTCTTCAAAGTTTTAACTAATCTTATGTTGCCTAAGAACATTGCAGTGATTTATATGCAGGAGCACCAAAAAGGAAATTTGTCTGAGACAAAGGGAAACCACTTTGAGGATGAGGAGGCAAAATGGGCTGGAGAAGAGGAATCTGTAAGTATGGAGGAGATGATAGTGTTAATTCCGGCATTTCTGCCTCAAATGCCTCCACCTTCCCTTACCCCAGAAAAGCAGAAAATCTAGGACTTTGGTGCTCAGGAGACTAAGGAGGGATACTGGTTCCTACCCAATGACAGAGAGGTACTGACCACAGCAGGTATGAGACATGTACTCCAGCATTTATATCAGGGCAGTCATTTTGAGGTGTCCAGAACCTGTGTGATGCGGTGCTGAATAAGTTTGTAACACCGGGCCTGTATACTATAGCACGACAACTTGTCGATGGTTTTCTTGTTGTTGAAGGATGAATAGGATGCCCCAATGAGGAGTGCTGCGAGGAGGAAGGCCTCCCAGCATTAGGCCCTTTCAAAGCATACCGCTGGACTTTACCAAGCTGCTGGTTGTTGGGCATCTCAAATATTTGCTGGTCATAGTGGACCATCTGACCTCTTGGGTGGAGGCCTTTCCCTTTGCCCAGGCAACTGCCTTGGCAGTCACGAAAATGCTTTTTGAGCATATTGTTCTGAGGTATGGGTTGGTGGAGAGGATAGATTCAGACCAAGGCACTCATTTCATGGATAAGATCCTCCTGTCTGTAGCCCAAGCTCTAGAAATATCATGGGATTTACATACCCCATGGCATCCACCCTCATCAGGTAAAGTGGAGAGGATAAACTGAGAAATTAAACAGCAATTGACTAAATGAGCTTTGGAGACACAACTGCTCTGGACCAAGTTTACCTTCCCTTTGCCTTATTAAGAATTAGAACGAGACCCCAAAGGGACGTAGGATTGTAACCTTATGAGTTGTTGTATGGTCATCCATATCTGAAAGGGATTCAGAATTCCTCTTCAGATCCAATATTGGAAACCAAGGACTTGTTTTTAAGGAAGTATGTTATGTCTTTAATACAACATATGAAAACTTTGCAATTAAAAGGGATTATTGCTCAGACTCCTCCTCTAGGATTTGCAATGCATGAGTTCCAGCCTGTAGACTGGGTCCTGATTCAGACATGGAAGGAAGACAAGCTGATTTGGGAGGGGCAGTTCCAGATCCTCTTAACATCAGACACAGAGCTGTATACGATGGAAAGAGGTTGGACTCATCATACCAGAGTCAAAGGACTAGTGGATGTCCTGAGGGAGTGGACTGCAGGACTGGACCCAGAGAACAAACAGACAGACTTTTAAAAGGAACTGATGAAGTATGCATGTAAAATCTTAATAGGGGTCCTGATCTGGGGAACCTTATTAGGGCTTTTTCTGGTAGTCCTGGATAAGATTTTCTATTGGACAGTGTTTCAGTTCAGAAATTTGACCTATCATTTGATAGAATGGGGACAGAACAAAACTTAAAACATTGGAGACTGTGCCTTATATCATTATGTCAGATATTTCCCTCTGCTGTCACTACTCCTAACCCTTTGCTAAGGAAAGAAAACAGTTTTCAGGGCTTGATTCAAATTATCGTGGATACATTTTTAAAATTGCTGCATATGTGGGGAACCTGAACAACTCCCACAATGGCCATGAGTTCCCATTCCCCTACCTCAGGTTTGGATCTTGAGCAATAAATCAACTGTACACAATGGTACTGGTTTTTGGTCAGCCCAGGAAGAGCATCAGCGGACATTAACTAGCACTGTCCTGGGAAGGTACAAATCCAGGGCTGTGGATGGGAGAGAGTAAGTGTGAATGGACCTTTACTCACCGACCAGAGAAGGTAGATATCATAGATTGTAGTGAGTATAAGGATAGGTGGAACAAGTCAAATATTGTTTGTGATGATGGATCCATGCTTAACTATGTCCACCAGCACTCATTTGAAGGTAATGAGGAATGTCTGAAGGAATTGAGAAAGAAGCCTAATTGCCATACCCTCCTGTAATCTATGGAGATGCATAATGCTAAATAGTACAGGACCTGACACAATTAGCACTACAATGGAATGGAAATAGGAAAATGGAAATGGTACTGTTGGAAGATGTTTAGCAATTTCTGGAGCAATATAGACTTCACTGGGGAAAATTATTGCAATTGTACTTGGATGTCTGAAAAACAGCTTTGGAAATGTAATTAAAAAACTATGAAAGGGGGCCCATTAGGCCCATAGGATATTAAATATTTTCTACCCTCAGTGGGGACTTTATATTTTAGTATGAGACTTCTAGACTTTGAAGGGACATTATTGGATTTGTGGCCAAACAGCATATACAAATCTGCCAAGAAATTAGACTGGGATTTTCTATATAGGAACAATAAGACCTAAGTTCTTCTTTCTCCCAGAGGATAGTGATAGGCAATTAGGAATATGACTCTATGACAATCTGAAAGAAGAAAAACGGAGTCTAGACTGTTCCCTAACTAGTATTGATACTTTGACTCAAACTGGTGATACTAATGAGTGGGGAGACACCTGGCCTCCAGAAAGAATCATCAAGGAATATGGGCCAGCAACATGGACCCAAAGTGGTAGCTGGGGATATCCAACATCAATATATATTTTGAATAGACTGATTTGATTACAAGCAGTCTTAGAAGTAACTACCAACCAGACTGCTCAGGGTCTCAATCTATTAGCTGATCAAGTACTCAGACAAAGGAAGCTATTTTACAACATAGATTGGTCTTATACTATCTGTTGGAAGAGAAAGGGGGAGTCTGTGGAAAACTAAACTTGTCTACTTGTTGTATGTGAATTGATGACAAAGGGCAAGCAGTGAAGGAACTCACTAAAGGCATTCAGAGGATAGTTCATGTGCCCCTACAAGTTTGGGAATCTCCCTTCACAAATGGCTGGTGGTCTTGGTTTGATGGCAATTGGTGGAAGCAACTTTTATGGTATGGACTTATTGCAATTAGTGGTATTATCCTGTTGCTATGTCTGCCTGTATAATTACATTAGTAACCAGAATAGTTCAATGGTCCCTGTCAAAGATACTGCATACAGAGGATGCAAAATGATGATTCTTCAGAAAGAAGGTTGGAATGTAGTAGAGAGAGATGATTCAGATGGTGAGCTTGATAAACAATGTGTAGATATGTTGACTGATTTTGAACGGTCTGTAAGCCCTTCATAGAGATATGATAAACATCATTCACAAATTATAGGGGGGATTGTGTGAGATGGAAAGATGAAGGACTTATAAGATAAGTATTGTATGAATCCCCCTTTTGTCCTGCATAAGTAGAATATATGCAGACATATTTACTTAACATTAATCAGTGACAATTATCAGTATTTGACATTTATTGATATTTAGTTTATTAGCTTGACGACTGTCAGCTCAATTATCTGAAGCTTGAAGGCCTAAGTTTCAGTTTCCTAGAAATCAGGTGATTTGAGGGAAATGTAAACCTTCCATTCCAATTTTTTCTGGTAGCAACAACCGTTAGATGGCTCCAAGCTTCTCAATGTTCTCTAACTTGTGATGTAATCTCTTGTAACAAAATCTATAAAAGCTGTGTGTATTCAGTGATTCTTCAGCACTCCTGCTGTGAGTACTTTCACTTCCCTTTTTCGCTCATGGCTGGACCACCTGCTTCTCATGAGATTCTACAATAAAAATTCTTCTACTTTCTTTTTTGCATGATTGCTGAGTAGTCATTTTGGGTAAGGGTCTTTATGTCCCACATAATACTGATGAAATGCAAGAATTGAGGGTAAGAAATCTCCTCAATGTTGCAAATTCTTTGTGAAAAAATTTGCAAACCTGGTTTGTGGCAAAAGGGGATTTATTTGCAGCAAGAAGACAGCTTTCTTAGCGGCAAACTCCTGATTAGGAATTTAGCAAAGATGGGTTTATACTGAAAAGAAAATATCTTCATCAGTGGGCTAAGTCCAGAAGGGCAATTAGCAAAGCTTTGGGTTTCAAAGTCATCTTTTATTAGTTTTCTGAGGACTTGGGCTTTTTTGATCTTTGGCCCCAAACTGGGGCCAATTTTCAATTCAATTCAATTCAAAATTGAATGAGATTATTTATCTTGGGAGTTGTCTGGGAAAGATGTGCCAGAGAGGGTTTGAGAGTCAGGAGTACCATTCCCCCCAAAGGAGACATACTTCATATCAGGACCTTTCTACCCCTCCCCCTCAAGACCTCAGTTTATATCTTTCCCCCCCCCTCAAACAGTCCCCCAAATTCATTTAGGGCAAAGGGACAAAGGTCTCATTTTCTGCAGATGCTTCAAGCTGAAAAGGGTCATAGAGTTGTCCCTATGTTCAATGGGGATTCAGGCCAGGAGAGGAAGTTTGAGATCTGAAGCGGCATATAGGGGATGTGGAGTGTCCCATGATCTTTAGGCTGATGGAGTAGTTATAAATTTGTTTGGAGCCTGTAGGAAACAAATCTCAGGAGCAGATTAAAAGTGGGGTAGCATCCAGGGTAGAGATGGAGATGTTTGGGAATGGGGTCTTTGCAAATAATGCATCAGGTTCCATCTGTGGGCTGCCTTGAGGATGCTGATGGCCCACCCAACAATGCTGAATGCCCCCACTGCCTATGAAGCTCCCTAGCTGAAAGGCTAAGAAGGAGTTAACACCCTACTGGCAGAGGCCACAGAATGACATCAAGAAAAGGCAGAGAAAAAATGCTAGGGACAAAGTTCTCATGGTGAGAAAGGAAGGAAGGAGATTATAGTGAGAGACAGACAATTTCATCCTTCTTTCTCCAGAGTGCTCACAGGAGTACTCTGAAATACCCGAGAAATAAAAGCTGGACTATTTGTCACTCTGCAAGGAACTAGGCAGGCTTAGGTGAGGTATGATCTCTTTTAGCAAGCTCCTTGATACCTCCTGAGTCTTCTCAGTCCTGCAGGGAAAAACTTCTACTCAGTAAAGGTGTCAACAAAAATCAGAAGCAACTTGAAACCAACCTCCTCTGGGTATGTGCCCTTTTTCTAAACAGTCTTCAGGAGAGGGGGAGGTTTAATAGCGCCTTCAGGATTTACTTGTGCACAAGTTGGACAGGCCTAGTAGACCTGTCTGATTGATTCTCCCAGTTTGTAACCTGTAAAAATGCATTTCACAAGGGATTGAAGGGCATTTCTTCCTAGATGCACAGCCTGAATGAAGACCAAAGATAAGTTTCAATTTACTTGCCTCTGGGATTAAGAGTTGGTTTTAGGGTGTTTGAAACCAGAAAAAAGGAGAAAGGGTGTATCCCCTTTCTTCTGCAAGAGCTTGCTACTTCTTATAGAGAAGGAGTGTAAGAATCAGGGAGCTGAGAGATTAAAGGTGCCATAGTCAGGGGTGAATGAGCAGACCCTGCAAACCCATTCCCCTTGACTTGAAGTGAATCTCCCTTCTGGTGTCCTTTTCAAAATATGACTGAAATCCCTATACATCTTGTAGTAGCTATAGGATTTCTCCTGCATATTTAATAGGAGAATACTTTGCTGTGAAAAGTCCCCTTTCTTTCCATATAGCCCTGTGAGCATGCAAAATATGAAAAAGCATATTTTGAGTCTGTAGATGTTCACTTTCATTCCATTCCCTAGTTCCAAAGCTCTGGTTAGGGCAACAAGTTTGGCTTTCTGGGCAGAAGTCCTAGGGGCCAGTGGTTTAGCCTCCAGGGTGCTATTGAGGATAAGCTTCCCACCAGTAAGCCACTGATGCCCTTTGGCTTCTAAAATGCTCTGGTGTCTCAGAGTTAGTTTTGAAGCTTCTTCAGTTAAAAGGGCTATGGCAGTCACTGCTCTAAGGGAGAAGGCCATCCTAGGGAAACTGAGTCTACTTTCTTTGAGAAGTAGGTGACCAGTCTGGGGTCAGGTCCCAGGGCCTTGGCCTGCCTTTGGGGACTGCAGATTAAGATAAGACTGCAGTTAAGTGGCTCCAAATCTCATAACTCTTTGGCTAAAAGTTTATGCTTAAGAAATTTCTCAATCCTGACTAAGGCTGGAGTGGCCCAAAAAGAGGAATCTATTTTCTCCCAGATTTCAGAGGGAATATGGGAAGGCTTTGAGAGTATCACAAAAAAAGACCATCTAGAGGTCTGAGAAGAGAAAATTGAGTCTCCCCAACTTCACCATTAAATCACCCCCTAATAAGGGAGCAGGATAGGAGGGAATACTAAAAAATGAGTGTTTAAATAACAGATCACCAAACTGGCAAGGCAGTGGAAAAGTCTCCAAACAATTCTTAAATTCCCCTTCATTCCCCATTATCCTATGGGGGGAGGGGCAAGTGAGACCAGAGTACCAGATCAAGAAAGAAGAAGTCCCTGTAGCAAAAAGAAATTCAATCATCTTACTGGCCATATGTGGATGTTGGGCTGTCACGGTGGAGTGAGGGGGAGCTTGACCAAGCCCTAAACTCCTGTCGGAGAGCAGGGTATTGGTGGGGCAGCTTGTGCCCTGTAGGCAGTCTCTCCTCCTGTGCTCCTCAGGGCAAGGACTAGGGAGTTTCCTCGGACAGTTTACATGACACCTAAAGCACAAACTTCTGTGGTTCCCTGAAATGTCAGCAGTCAAAAGTAGGGACTGTTCTCCAAATCTTGCTTTAATTCTGCAATCTTTTTTTTTTTTTTTTTTTTTGCTGCTGTTTGATTCCTATTATTAAAGACTCCAACAGTTGTTTCTAGCGGCTGAGGGGGAGAAATTTCAGGGCCTAAAGCTGGCTTCTGCAGTTTCCTTCAGATATGTGGGGCAGAGTGTTTAATATTAACATCTCCCCAGGAAAGATCAAGGGGGGCATTGGCCTTGGACCCCTCCCAAAACTGGGTGGGGCCCTCAGAGTAATGGCCAGGTTTTTCCCTACTCTAGGAGAGATTTGATGTTGAAAGAAGCACCTTTGCTCTGAGTGTCTCTCCCTGAGAGACATTTCTCTCAGAGGGCAGAGGTTAAAAGGAGTAGCTGAATCCTAAGTATCCTGAGGAGGGGCCTCACTCCTTGTATCAGAGGAAGTGAGAAGTGCTGGGAAGCCTCCGGATCTGGTTCAGGTGAGGGGGATAGAGTTAAAGAAATATTGTTGGATATAAGGTCCTGTTCTAAAAGGGTGAAGCCTCCTGATAAGGACAGCATAGGAGTGCAGAGGAGGGATCCTGTGTCCCTAGAGGAGCAGGAAGGAGGGAGTTTGATTTCTCTCCAACAAATTTAAGTGCTGTTTTAATTTAAGCTTTTTTACTTTTGAGATCATTTAAGCCAAACTTGTCTCTGTTTTTTAAGAGACTGCTTAAGGAAGAATCCTTAGGCATAGAGACAGAGGTAGATTGTCCCATTTTGCTACAAACTTTAAATTTTCCCGATTCTATAGCGCCTCATTCTTCTCTTAGGCATCCCCAGAGAGGGAGATATGACAAAACATTCCCTGAATAAAGGGGCTTTTTGTCAGAAAACACAGGAGTTCCCAGTTCAGGCATTCCTGAGGGAATTCTGCTCCAGTGTGGAGCTCCCAATTACCCTATTTTTTCCTGGAAATTTGAGTGTCCTAGCTATAGAATAGACAACCAATAAGAAAAAGGCTTACCTCGGCCAGACTCTTGGGAATCCCTATACAGGGCCACCAGATTGTAAGGTGTGAGAATTGAGGGTAAGAGATCCCATAACAGCAATGGGATCCCCTTGGCTGGTAACAGATTTTGTGAAAGAATTCATAAACCCCAATAAATACAGACAAGAGGTTTGTGTCAAGGAACGGGTTTATTTATGCTAAGAAAACAGAACGCTAAAAAGATATCTTTATTAGCAGAAAACTCCTGATTAGGAATTTAGCAAAGATGGGTTTACACTGAGAAGAAAATATCTTCATCAGTGAGTTAAGTCCAGAAACTTCAGGGTTTCAGTCATCTTTATTAGAATTCTGAGGTCTGGGGCTTTTTTGATCTTTGGCCCCCAGCTGGGGGCCAATCTCTGGATGAATCTGAGACTGATTTTTCAATTCACTTCAATTCAAAATTGAATGAGATTACTTATCTTGGGAGTTGTCTGGGAAGGTATGTCAGGGAGGGTTTGAGAGTCAGGAGCACCCTTCCCCCCAAAGGAGACATACTTCACATCAGGGCCTTTCCAACTCTTTCCCCCAAAAGATTTCAGTTGATATCAATACAATAATACAAAAAATAATTTAAGAAAATTGTCCTGAAGTGATAGAAAATAGGAAAAAGAAGAAATAGAAAAAAATCCTCCAATCACCACCTGAAAGAGATCCTATAAGGAAAACAACATATAGGAATATCATTGCTAAATTTCATATCCCCAGATTAAAGAGAAAAAATTTCAAGCAACAAAAAACTAAACAACAACAAAACCACAACAAAAAAGCAATTCAAGATACAATTAGAATCACATAAGACTTAGTGACTACAGATCCTGGAATGCCATTGACAATAAAAGAACTAGGGCTTCAGCTGAAAATATTATATCCAGAAAAATTAAGTATAATACTGAATAGAAAATTTTACATATAAGAGCCAACATCAAAAAATAATTTCAAGGAACTCAATAGTGACAAACTGTTTATTTTTTTTTTTTAATGTGGAAATGTAAACCATATATTGAAGATTGTCGTCCCTAATTAGATAGAGATATAGTGCTATTCTAAAAAGCAAAACTGTGTAGGAAAAGATAAAAACAGTAATTATGCTATAGGAATGAAGTTCTTGTGCTTAAGTAGTTCTGAAATCCTATTCACATCAGGAATAGGTTAAAGGGGAAACTATATATATATAAATCTATATAAAATAAGAGGGGGAAGGAATAGGATAAGGCAGAGTATGGAAGAGTATGCATATTAATAGGAATGACATAAGGTACATACATTAATGGGAAAGGGATAAAGAAGGAAGGATTGGGGGGGGGAGAAAAGACGAGGGAGGCATCCTGGAGCAGGGAAAGGAAATTATGTAATAGCAAGGCAAGCTAGTGGGGAAAAGTAAAGTAGAAGAATTAGCAGGGATAGGAAATGAAATAATGTGTACATATGTATGTGTGTACACGCACACATATGTGTGTTTATATCTATGTACTTATATACATACATATGTATGTAAACATAAATATATCCATTCATATTTAACTGTAGCCTGCTTGGGGAGGTGGAGGTAAGGAGGAAGAAAGGGGAAAAAAAGAATAAAATAAAAAGTACATAGTAGAAAACAAAAGAAACCTACAAGCAAAAAAAAGATGGACAATTCTGAATATAGCATGGTCTATTATTATATATGCTTTCTTGAAGTGGAAATTTGTTGTTACATATTTTGAATCCTCATGTTCTGCTGTGCAAAAGATAATGTTTTCTTTTTTCTGTTTTTTTCTCCACTTTCTATGTAAGCTTTAAATTTTTAAAAAATTAAAAAATTCAGCACCTTTTTTATATTGCTTACTTTCTATTTATTTTGTATACAGCTTGTTTGTCTAGAGTTGTTTGCATGTGGTTTCCTCAGTTAGATTGTGAAGGAGAAAGACTGTCTTTTGCCTTTCTTCGTGTGCTTAGGATATTGGCAGATGCATAATAGGTGCTTAATAAATGCAAATTGATTGACTGACAAATGAAGAAACTAAGTTTAAATGACTTATCAAATGTTATAGAGCAAATACGTGTCTGAGTTAATCTTCCTGACTCAATGTTTAGCACTCTATCCACTATAACTCCTAGCTATCTCTAGATAACAAAAGGTAATAAAAATCAATGTTAGAGGTATTTTAGGAAGATAGGTACAACAATAACAACACTGTTACTGTACTTGTGAATTAGTTTAATCATTCTGGAAAGCAGTTTTTTTAATGGAATTACACAAGAAAAATCACTAAACTATTCATATGCTTTGCTGTAATAATCCCACCACTGAACATATAACCCAAAGAGGATAAAGGCAAAAAAGAAAGGTACTAAAATATATACAAAGTGAATATACCAAAATAACCATTATAACAACCTTTTTATGAAAACAAACTAGATAACTATTATTTTTGAAATGGAAGTGAATGTGATGAAATACTATTGTGATGAATAAAAACAATGAATATGTGAAACTAACAGACACAGGAAGATTCATATGAATTATTATAAAAAGATGAAAGAACCAGGAAAACTATATGCACAATAACTGATGTAAATAGAAACAACACTAAAAGGCAGCTAAGTTAAAATTAATTGCAATGATCACTTTATTCCCAATTATCAAATAATGAAACTACCTTGTCTCCTATCATTAAAGAAGTTGTAGTGAATATTTCTGTTTTGAAAAAGACTTAACTATTTTTTATTTCTTTGTCCCTCTCTCCTTCCTTCCTCTTTTCCTCCTTGCTTCCTCCATTCCTCCTTACCCTCCTTTCCTTCCTCTCCCTTTCTCTCTCCTTTTCCCTCTTCTCCCCTCTCTCTTTCTTAATTTCTTTTTCTCCCTTCTTCCTTCCTTCTCCTTCCTTCCTTCTTCCTTCCTTCCTTCCTTCCTTCCTTCCTTCTCCTTCCTTCCTTCCTTCTCCTTCTTCCTTCCTTCCTTCCTTCTTCCTTCCCTCCCTTTCTTTCCTTCCTTTCTTTCTCCCTCCCTTCTCCCTTTCTTTCTTCCTTCCTTCTTCCCTCCCTCCTTTTCTTTCTTCCTTCCTTTTTCCCCTCCTTCCCTCCCTCCATCCCTTCCTTCTTCCTTCCTTTCTCCCTTCCTTCCTTCCTTTCTTCCCTCTCTTCCTCTCTCCTCCTTCCTTCCTTCTTTCCTCCCCATCTCTTCTTCTTCCTTCCTTCCTTCCTTTCCTTCCTTCCTTCCTTCTTCCTTCCTTCCTTCCTTCCTTCCTTCCTTCCTTCCTCCTTCCTTCCTTCCTTCCTTCCTTCTTCCTTCCTTCCTTTCCTTTCCTGTCCTTTCCTTTCCCTTCCTTTCCTTTCTTTTCTCTCTTTCTTTCTTTCTTTCTTTCCTTCCTTCCTTCCTTCCTTCCTTCCTTCCTTCCTTCCTTCCTTCCTTCCTTCCCTTCCTTCCTTCCTTCCTCCTTTCCTTCCTTCCTTCTTCTTTCTTTCTTTCTTTCTTTCTTTCTTTCTTCTTTCTTTCTTTCTTTCTTTCTTCTTTCTTTCTTTCTTCTTTCTTTCTTTCTTTCTTTCTTTCTTTCTTTCTTTCTTTCTTTCTTTCTTTCTTTCTTTCTTTCCTTCCTTTCCTTTCTTTTCCTTTCTTTCTTTCTTTTTAAGTATTACCTCTGACACATTCCTGGACAAATACCTTAACCCCTCAGTGCCCTAGGCAGCTTTCTAAAATTATAAATTGCAGAGCAAGTACCATCATGTGTCAGTAGCTGCCATTTTTTTTTCATCAAGAGCTACCTATACCAAAGAAAAAACAGGCCCAAATCAAAACAAACTTCTCTTTCTGAAAAATTAGGGTTCAGTAAAAGGTAGAGAGGGAGGGTATATTTGGAAATGACCATGATGTTAAAAAAAAAAAAGGCTCTAAAAATACTAGTTGGGAAGATTATTGTGATAGGCTAAGTATAGGTGAAAAATAATTATATTAAGTTAAAAGAAGTAGGATTGGAAAGAGATCGATAAAAGCATCTGTAAATGAAGAAATAATGGATTTATGGATAAATAAGACTGGAAGGAATCATAAAGATCATCTAATTCAATTTCCTCAATTTTATACATAATGGAAACTGAGTCTTTTTTTACTCTATATTGGTAAATAAAATCAAGAAAGATGATAAATTCAAAGATAACTCCAAGATGTCTAGCCATAAAACTGGGAGAATAATGGCACCATTAATTGAAATTAAAAAGGATAAGTTGTAGAATCACAGATTCTTAAAAGGTAACCAAAACAGATATAACAACCTGATACCCAACACAAGTATGACAAGTTAATAAATACATAGAAAATGCTAAACTAGCAGTCACATTCAAGTGTAATGGATATATGGTGGGAGGTGAAGGTGGGTGTGGGTGTCTCCATCTTCTCTGTACTGCTTCACAACTTTCATATAGACATATGAACACAGTGGCCCATTCTCTCTGGCTTGCTTGGTACAATTTGCTCTTACTCTGGCAGAGAAAGACAATTATTATGTAGTTATTCTTAAATGTTTTCAGGACTGTAGAGATAGGTCTGTTGTAGGGGAATACACTCACATTACTCACCATTTTAGCTCTTTAGCCCCCAATTACATATTTCTTTTTACATAGAAAGTCAACACAGTAATTTCACTGTTAGATATTAAATATAACCACTTAGTAATAAGGCCAAAAATAATATCATAGGCACTCAAATATTAAAACATGTGTATCAATAATAACATATTTTGTAATCCATCCATAAACTTGAATAACACTCTCCCATCAATGCACTCAGTCACTGTGGTAAAAAGTGAGTATAGAGAGAAACTTGTCAGAGAAATATATGAGAGAGAAAAACCCATATGCTTTTGGTATCTTACAACACTGGAATGTAAGGTTAATTGATCTACTCAGGCACATTTGTACTATATGAGAAATTGACTCTCTGCTATTTGTTTACTGATCCTTCCCACTCTCCAAGTGGGCAAATCTCCTCTTTTCAAACAAATATAGCAATTAATAGATCTTTAGAATTATAATTATCCTTAAAGGGCTTTACAAAAGTATAACACTATTGAATTACCTACTAGGTAGTCTCCCTTTAAGTCAAAGAAAATAAGTTTGTCAATTTGGTTATGTCTAGGCATAACAAACCAACACAACTAGCTGTTGGCTTATCAGAATGCTTTATCATATAATAAGGTCATTGCTTACCAACAAACAACCCAGGCTGACTCTGCTGGCAGAACAAATCATTCTAACTTTTTCTTCTTCTATTCCATTTTATTTTCAGTTCCAGATTCTTTCTCCTTTTCGCTCCTCCACCTATCTAGAAGGGAAGAAATATAAACCCATTATAAATGTGAAATTATGTAAAAACAAATATCCATATTAGTCATGTTTAGAGAAAAAGAAAGAAATATACTTTAATATACATTATTCTGAGTCTATCAATTTATTTCTTCTCTCTCCCTGTCCCCTTTGTTTCTGTCTCTGTCTTTCTATCTCTATTTCTCTGTCTTTGTCTCTCTGTATGTCTATCTCTATCTCCTTTCTCCCCCACTTCCTACCCTAATGGGAGACACCAATTTTTAAATCTAAGTTCTTTGGAATTCCAGTGGATCAATGGGTTGATATTTTCAGTTAGGGGGTATTTCAGTGCATAGAGTGCTAGGTCTGGAGTCAAGAACACTTATCTTCCTGAAAATCTAACCTCAAATATTAGTTGTGTGAGCTTGGGAAAGACATTTAACCCTCTTTGCCTTAATTTTCTCATCTTTAAAATGCATTGGAGCATTTTACACTTCAGTGTCTTTGCCAAGAAAACCTCAAATGTAGTCATGAAGAGTCAGCTGAGCAATAATGACAAAATGTGCTGTTCAGACTTGATTGTCTTTACAATAGTGCTATAACTGTATACATTGTTCTACTGGTCCTTCACTTTTCTTTGTGTCAGGTAATATAAATCTTCCTAAATTTTTCTAAAATCATCCCCTTAAAGTTTTTTTATAGCACAATAATAGTTCATCATATTTATATACCACAAGTTACTTAGCCATCCCTTATTTTATGGGCATCAGTTTTTAATTTTTTTTGCCACCAAAAAAGATGCTATAAACATTTTGGTACACATGGATCCTTTTACTTTTGTGTCTTTGGAGTATAGATCTAGTAGTGGTATTGCTGAGTCAAAGAGTATGTATGTGCACTCTAACAACTTTTTGGGCATAATGCTAAACTTCTCTCTAGAGTGGTTGAACTAGTTCACAAATCTACCAATAGTGCATTAATGTAGCTATTTTCTTACATTCCTTCCAGATTTGTCATTTTCCTTTTCTGTTAATTTAGTCAATCTGGTGGGTGTTTTAATTAAACTCAGAGTAGTTTTATTTGCATTTCTTTATTAGTGATTTAGGGTATATTTTCTTACTATTGAGACCTTTGATTTTTTTCCTCTGAAAACTACTTGTTTATATCCTTTCACCATTTATGAATTGGGAAACAACTCTTACTCTAACAAATTTGCTTTATAATTTTAGCTTCCTAAACATTTGAGAAATGAGATCTTTATGAGAGAAACTTTCTGCAGAGATTTTCCCCTCATTGCTGCATTTCTTCAAATTTTAGCTGCATTGGTTCTGTTTGTGCAAAAACTTTTAAAATTTTATGATAATCAAAATTATTCATTTAGCTCCTATTAATACCAGCTCTTATTATATATTATGTACATATGTTATACAGGAAAACACCATCAGGAATTGTCTTTCACCTTTGTTTCCCCTCTCATATTAGAGGTGGCAGAAAAAGGCAGCATATGCTACTGAGTCTTTATTTCTCTTAAACTTTAGTATATTGTTAAGTCCTTGTGAGGATGAGTTTCTAAGCAATCAGAAATCATGAACCTGAAGGCTTCTATTACCTTCTCTATACATAGTTGCCACTTCTTTACACATAGTCCTTACAGAGCTACTCTTTTAACATGCTACTGTTTCTTCAGTCTTCATTTGCCAAGTACTTCTAGTTTCAATTTCAATCTAGTCTTCCTCTATGCTATGTTTTTCAGTGGTTTAAAATAGAGCTTCCTGGCACTCAGTGACAGTTTGCAATTAAAAGGTAACAATTCAAGAAATTTTCTCTGAGAAATTAATAAAAATTTAAAAATTAATCTCCAAATAAACATATGAATTTTGATCTTTTGAGCTTTACTCGCTTAAGTCTTAAAATAGATTTCTATATGGACCAGGAGTGCAGTAATTAGACTCATAGATCAGACTGTATTAGGAGTACTGAAAGTTTGGAAGTACCCAGTTTGTCTCTGAGATCCTGAAATAACCTATCATTTAATACCCCCAAGAAAGCAGCAATAGGCCCAGCCCAGACTTGTAAAAATATGCCAGAGCCCAGCCCCAACATTAAGCCTGAAGTCAGAAAGTAGGCTGGAAGAATAGGGAGGAGAGAAGAATCTTACCATAAAAAAATTAGTATGATAACAGGGATATTCAAGACACAAAACCAGAAGAAAATGTCTCTGAAACATCCATCTATAAGCTAAGTCTGAAAGAAAAATGTAGATGGGATATAAATTCAGCTAGAATTCTTGGAAGAGATTTAGCAAGGGTTAAAATTATTTTTGTAAATGAAACAAGAATTTTTTTCCCTGAAGCAATTGGGGTTAAGTGACTTGCCCAGGGTCACACAACTAGGAAGTGTTAAGTGTCTGAGACCAGATTTGAACTCAGATCCTCCTGACTTCACGGCTGGTACTCAATCCACTTCACCATCTAGTTGCCCCCCAAAACAAGAGCATTTGAGGAAAAACCTGGAAAACCATGGAAGAAAGACTTGGAGAGAATTATTAACTTGGCACATGAGGTATAAAACCTTACTCAGGAAATTAGAATGGACCAAATAGATGTCACCAACTTTGTGAGACAATAAGAAATATTAAAATAAAGTTAAAAGACTGAAAACGGTAGAAGAAAATGTAAGATTTCTTAAAGTAAAAAGCAGCTTACCTAGAGATAGAGAAAAAATTTTAAGAATTATTTAAAGTACTTGAAATCTGTGCAAAACAAGAGCAAAACAAGAGTTTACTACATCCTTTAAGAATTCTTAAACAAACTCACAATTGTTCACTCCTCTTAGAACCAGATAGAAGAATCTTCACTTTTCACCCTGAAAGAATCCAAAAATGAAAATTTCCCAGAAGTATCATAGTCAAAATTCAAGGATTCAAATCAAAGAAAAAGTTTTCTTAAGATGTTTTTCATTGTATAAATCTGAAATCTGTCTTCCTTTAACCATCACATATTGGTCCTAATTCTTTCTTGGATTTCTCTTCTTAGATGAAGCAGATCCAATTTCTCTTCCTTATAATAAAAAATAATAGCTTATATATTATATATAAATTTATAGTTTATATATAATATATATCCCCTATACATATATAATATACACTATATAAATATATGTATATAATTAACAGTTTATTCATATAAAATTAGAAACTGAGAAGTTTCCCATAAATGAAGAATGGTTGAATAAGCCATGGTATGGAAATGTGATCAATTATTGTGCTGTGAGAAATGGTGAAAAAAGAATCAGAGAAATTTGGGAAAACTTGTATGAACTGATGCAGAATGAAGTGAACAGTATTAGAACTACAATTTGCAGAATGAAAACAATATGGTAAAGGAAAAGAACTTTGAAAGACTTAGGAACTCTGATCAATATGACTTAACCATAATTCTGAGGACTAATGATAAAACATACTACCTACCTCCTCATAGGGAGGAGGGATTCAGAGTGCAGAATGCGACAATTTAAAAAATATGGACAACTTAGAAATTTGTTTTAATTGATCATTCATGTTTCTTGAAGATAGGAGTCCAAAGACCAGGATTTCTTTTCTCTCAAGCTCTTGACAACTGTCTCTGATGCACATATGGAGCATTAAGTAATCAATCTTTACCAATAAAGAAAATCCTATATAAATGTATTATGAGCCATAGATTATACTAGTACTATGTCAAATAGAATTGGTGACAATGTACATCCTTTTTTCACCTCTAAGTTTTTTGGAAAAAAATCTGTTCTATTTATAATCATTTTAAAGGTCCGTTTTATTATTTTTAAATTAAAAAATAGAAGTGGCTGCTATATTTTGCCAAAAAATTTTTCTTCAGTAATATGATTTTATTGACTTAATGTGGTTATTTGAGTTTATAGTTTTCTTAATGTTATACCAGTCCTGCAATTCCTGCCATAAATCCAACCTAGTCATAGTGTATAATGTATATAATTTGTTATTTTAGCCTCTTTCTAATATTTTAAGGTTTTTGCAGCTGTTTGTCATGAATATTAGTCTATAATTTTCCCCTAGTTTATGGAAAAGGCTCTCATCTGTACCATAAAAGGAATTTGGTAGAATTTCTCCTTTTGTTATTTTTGCAAATAATTCATGTAATATTTGAATAAATTTTCCTTCCAATAATGCTTGATTGAATTTATTTCTGAATCTTTCTGGTTCTAGAGGTTTTTGTTTTTTTTTTTTTTACTTTGGAAGATCATCTGGCTAATCAAGCATCATTCAAAGGGTGGCTTATGTTGTTTTGGCTTTCTAAAGATCAGACAATTTCTCTCTACATCTTAGACCATTTGGCTAATGTTCTGCAATAGAACTTTAGTGAATATTAGCCTTAACACATAGGGCTTCAGACACTGGGAAAAAAAGGAAATGGAATTAGTTCTCACCCACCTTTTCCCCCATCCTAACTTAATGCTTCCCTCTAAGAACCAGCTATTTATAGTTAATTTGTTTTTTTCCCCTTTATTGTTATTTTCCAATTACACGTAAAGATAGTTTTCAACATTAATTTTTGTAAGACTTTGTGTTTCAAGATTTTTTCCCATCCTCCCTCTTTTCCCCTCCCTGATATATTATACATCTACAAATATTTTAAATATATTTCTATTTTTTCATGTTGTGAAATAAAAATTAGAAAAGGGAAAAACTATGAGAAAGAAAAAGGAAACAAAAAAAGGTGAAAATAGTATCCTTCAATCAGCATTCAGTTTTCATAATTTTTTCTGCATGTAGGTGGCATTTTCCATTCCAAGTCTACTGAAATTGTCTTGGATGACTGTATGCTGGGAAGAGCTAATCATAGTTGATCACAGAATCTTGCTATTATTGTGTATAATATTCTCCTGATTCTGTTCACTTTATTCAACACCAGTTCATATAAGTTTTTCCAGATTTTTTCCCCCTGAAATCAGCCTGTTCATTTCTTATAGAACAATAATACTCATTATAGAATAATAATATTACATTCATGTAAGTAATGTAAGTCATGTATTTTGGGCAAAGTAGGAACACAATTATAGCTACTTTACAGGGGCACATGAGAAATGTACTCATGTGCACTTATGTACCTGGGGTAACCTATAACATTAGACTATATAGGCCTTCATATTAGGCTCTTTAGGGAATAGTATATCACTTGTAGTTCCAAACTGCGGCTTTAGTATCTATTCCCCTGAAAGTCCTCACAACTCACCTCAGAAATGTTGCTTCTATGATATTATCAGGTCACTGAAGCAGTATTTGGTTCTTTTAGCACATAATACTCTTGGCAGAATGCTCTTTTAGCAAAAATAGATCAGTTTTGAAGTCAGAAGGACCTGAGTTCAAATGTGACCTCAGACACTTATACTTCCTAGCTTGTGACTCTAGGCAAGTAACTTAACCCCCAGTTGCCTCAGGAAAAAAACAAAAAACAAAAAACAACAACAAACCCCCCCCCCCCCCCCACAGCTTTATGCTTTTTTTTTTTTTTAAGTGAACTATCCATCCTAAGCCTGGAATCTTTAGTTTTCCAGATCTGCTTCCTTGACCAGGTATTGAAAAGCAATACAGACCAGTCTTGTCAGCTCTTCATGATACAGGATTTTGCTTTTTTCAATCACTTCTAAGCAACAGCGTCTCTCCTATGCTAGGAGCATAACTCCTAGCAAAATAGCGGTAAAGATTGCTTTCTTCTTTTTTTCTTGTTTTCTCAGTTTGTTGTTGTTGCTCAGTCATTTTTCAATCCTGTCCTACTTTCCCTGACCCCATTTGAGACTTTGTTGGCAAAGTACTGATTGGTTTGAGCTTTCCTTCTCCAGCTTATTTTACAGATGAGAAAACTAAGGCAAATAGGGTTAAGTGACTTACCCAGGGTCACACAGTTAGCCAGTGTCTGAGGCCAGATTTGAACTTGTGAAGATGATGATTATTCCAAATTCCAGGCCTGGAGCTCTATCTACTGTCCCACTCAGCTGCTTATTTGTGTCCTTCTTAGATTGTAAGGGACAGTAAAAGGCAGTGTAGGCATTTTTGAGAATTTCCCCCTTAGCAAGCTGTAGATGGTGATAAAGGACAGTATGATTGTCCTTTCTGCATGTAGGTGGCATTCCAAGTCTGCTATTCAGCTCTCAAAAACTGAGTTTAGTATTCAATCAGCATAGTTCTCAGAAAAATGTCTGAAGAGCATGTCTTTCTCCTGTTAGCTGTCTCATCTCTAAGCAGCTATTTTCTCAGCTTATCTTCTGTGTTTTTGGTTTTCCATCCATTCAACTTATGACATCTTATGCCTCAAATCTGGGACTCCTCAATAAGCATTTAACCTCTGTCTATCCCATTTCTATCTCAGGTTGAAAAATCCAAATTTACAATTTTTCCAAGTATAATATAGACAATATAAAAATATAACCAGACAATATAAAAATTTTCCCATGTAGTTTTCCCAAATAGTTGATTTATGATTGCTCAGATATATTCTTAAAAACTTTGAAAAGTCCTAGCTGTGTGACTCTGGGCAAGTCACTCAACCCCAATTGCCTCAGCAAACACACACACACACACACACACACACACACACACACACACACACACACACACACCAAAAAACCAAAACAAAACAAACAAAAAAGCCCTCTGAAAAGTTATATGTAAATGAACTAATGAACAACAATACCATTTAGGCACCTCTACCTTCAGATCAGGGAAGCTAGGTGGTATAATGGATAGAGTGCCAAGCTTGGAAGATTCTTCTTTCTGAGTTTAAACCTGGCCTGAGATACTTAACCAAGCTTTGTGACCCTAGGAAAGAAACTTAGCCCTCAGTTTCCTCATTTGTAAAAATGAGAAGAAAATAATCACTCTAATACTTTGCCAGGAAAACCCCAAATGGGTTCTTGGGGGGTTGGATATGCATGAAATGACTGAAAACCACCACCACCAGCCTTCAGGTCCCTTTAATTTAAAATAGTTCATTTAATCGAAAGATTGTTTTCAAGTCCCTATAACTATCTTAACCTACCTTTCTTGGACAATTTCCCTTAAAAAAAAAAAAAAAAAAACTTTTTCAGCAACTAAAACATTCACTTAAAGAGGAAAGTATCTTACATTACTAAAAAATGTTTTTTAAAATTTATGATAAATGAGATTTTGTAGACTCCCCTCAGCAAAGTACATAATAGCAAAGTCCACTGTGAATATTTCTTGTGAATTTGCTGGTTTCCTTCTAATCTCACCAAAAGGTCCCTTATTAATTTGTAAATGCATTATTTTCATAAAAATTTTATATAGATGTGAAATTAGGCATATTGGTCAATAGTTATTGAAGATCACTTTCATCTCTAAATCTATATTTTTGATTCTATGTTCACTTAGTTTTTTTTTGTTTTTGTTTTTGTTTTTTGCATTAAGTGATTTTTCCTCTATTCCTTTGGCATCTTCCCCTCCTTTGATTTCAATCCCTCAATGAACTAAAAATGCCCTATTTCTAGCATATGTTCTGTATATACTTGTTCGTGTTGTCTTTTATATCTTCTCTACTTCTGGAATAGCATATCCATGTAACATTTGCATCTGAATGTAAAAAGAGCTATAAACATCTATTATATCATCCTAGGAAACAGCCTAGAGTTTTATCTTTTTGTTCATTCTTTTCTAGGTACAGAAAATAGAATCTTTAATTGGCCTGGGGTATGGGGAAATGAGGGAAGGCCCTTCCCCTTTACAGCAGAGTTCTCTTATAAGGAGCTATTAGTGAAGGAGTCACCTTGATCTCTCAGATATGAATGCTGGAATCCTCAGTTGATGCTGACTCTGGCCATTTAAAAAACACCAATAGTTCTTATTATACAGTCAATGAAAAAAATGCTTTTCCAAACTACAGCGTAGTCCAGTGCATAATGTCTATAGACATACCCCAATCTTCATGAAGCATAACCTAAATTCTCTCCATGCTGAGAGATGCTATCTTAGCAAATTGACGTTATCTGTACATGTGCTAGCATCCCATTAGATATCTTTCATCAACTTGATGTTCACCTTTTAGTTTCATTGCTAAATAGACTTAGGATAACTTTATTTTAGTTTGGTTTTCCACCCCTTTTTATTTAAACTTATTTTTCTTTGTTGCTTCTATTATATGAGGTGATACTATTCATAATCTCCCTATGTTCTTTTCTATAAGGTCATATAAAGAACTTTATATACTAATTTGGCTCTGCCATTGGCTGACATCTTTGCTTGTTAAAAAGGTCTCAGTATTTGACACCTGAGGTGATTTTCAGTTTCTTTAATTGACAATTGACTTAGTTATGCTTTGGTATGAAATTGTGATCATTTTATTTCTTTATATCTTTTCTATTTTTATGTGTCAAAACTTATTTAAATAAGTTGGAGCTCACTTAAAATTGAACTACTTTTTCTAATTTTTATTCTTTCATCTAGTTTCATATTAATTTTAATCTTTGATCTAAGAAGTTAGTGGTTGACTCTTCTCAGAGTGCTGATTTAGTAATGGCTGCCATATCAATTACAAATTGTTTTTTATTTGTTAAAATATAATCATTTAAAATTTTTGGTGATATTATCTGGTGCTCACCATGTCCAGTGCTTTCCAAATCATTTCTCTAAGAAAGTACTCATGATGTATATATTGTGGGACTTCTTTGTCTTTTTTCATCCCTTACTCCTGAAATATATTTTGTCTGTTCTTGGATAATTATTTCATGTTCATGTTTGTGTTTATATTACTGTGTATCAAAATATATGAATTTTTAATTTGGAAGAACTTGCAAAATTTCTTTACTTCTCAATCTGCTGCAATAACATTGATGTATAAAATACAATGATTTCATGGTGACATTTTCACATTAATTTATCTTGCGCACTTCCATATAAGGTAATCGAATGTCCTGTGATCTTTCTTGTCACCTCTTGATACAAAATAACATCTAATCCTGTTAGACCGGCTACTTTAGGCGCCTTTCCACTAAGAATGTGTGATCCACAGCTTTCTTTGTCTTCGGATTCTTTCAATAGGGAAAAGTCAAAACTGCTGATTCAGCTCCACTACATAAGGATCTGACATTCCGTGTATGAACACACCTGAGTTTTGCGCTTCATAGCCCAGCTTGTTCTTTTCCCACAACTGTGTCACCTTCACAGTAAAAGCAGAAGGGGGCAGCACAGGACTAAGAATTGTTGATAGGGTGCTGTGGCTGAAAAATTCATCAACAAGTCCTTTGATTGGTTCGGAGTCTCCATATAAATAGCCACGATGGTCTCTAAAAAGGAGAAATAATCCTCAGTGGTGCTCGCCGTATCATCAGCCTTTCTCTAGCTGGGGAAACTTCCAGATATCGTGCTCCACGGCACAGACTTCATGAAGACAGGATTACATCACATTAGTATGGCACAAGAGTGAGCTTCAGATTCTTTAACTATAAAAAAACAAACAGTATTTGCACTACCAACCTTGCCGGGCTGGTTTTTAGGAATGCTTTTGGTAAACTATAATAACGATAATAGCTTGGTAAGCTATCATAACTATAATAACAGACTATGACCTTTCATTTTATTTTGATTCATAGGAATACAGATTTAGAGCTGAAAGAAAACACAGAGCCGCGGAATTCAGCCTTTTTTTTTTTTTTTTTTTTTTTTTTTAAACGGAAAACAGGCACTGAGAAAGTGCGACTTACCCAGGGTCACACATAGGTAGGAAATACCTGGGACAGGTTTGGCTCTGCATTGGGCAAGACACCGGACCTTACTTCCCTCATCTGTAAAGTGCGATCTCTGCGGTCCTGAGTGACAGCAGACTAGCTCAGTCGATAAAGCATTCGGTCTAGAGGCAGGAAGACCTGAGTGCAAATCCAGCCGCAGACGTTTATTAGCTCTGTGACTGGGCAAACCCCTTCACTTCGGCCTGCCTCAGTTTCATCAGTTGTTAAGTGGGGATAATAATTTACATCGCTTCCTGTGTGCCAGGCGCTCTGTGGAAGCTTTGGAGATATCTCAAAAGCGCCACGGAACCTTTACACATCTCATCTCAGTTGTTCTTCACAACGATTCTAAGAAGTAGGTGCTGTTATGATCCCCGTTTTGTTGTGAGAATTAAATGATATGGTTCCTATCTGTAAAGCGCATTGGCAGATACTACTAAATAAATGCCCACTTCCTTCCTTTTAGGGCTTCTTCCAGCTCTGTCCGGACACAGAATCCTTTCGAAGACTACAAATCCCAGCAAACAACAAAAACTTCCTTTCTGGGCGGAGTCACGAAAGGGGGTGGGAGCCGGACAGGAGGGAGGAGCCTGCTGCTTGCTGGGAGTCGTAGTCCCCGCGGCTTGAAGGAGTCCACGTGGTCGGCCCGGCCGCAGCTGGGGTTTGCCGGCTGCCTCACACTCTCACCCCACCGGCTCTGTGAGGCTCGGGTGTCGCCGCGAGGGGCAGCGAGCTCTGAGGTCTAGAGCTGTCGAGGCGGGGGAGGAGGAAGAGAAGCAGGAGGAGGAGGAGGAGAAGGGAACCTGAGGGTTTGCGACGTTTTTTTGCGACAGCTGCGGCCGCGTTCAGTGATTTCCCCCTCCCCTCAGGTCTCGCTCGTCCTCTCTCTCCCTCTGTGTGTGTTTGTGTGTATGCGTGTGTGTGTGCGCGTGTGTGTGAGTGTGTCTGTGTGTGTGGAGATACCGGCTGTTGTGCTGGTGCTGTGCCTCTCTGGGGGAGTGTGCTTGCGTGTGTGAGTGGGTGAGTGTGTGTGTGAGTGGGTGAGAGAGGGAGTGAGTGTGTGAGGGAGAGGAGGAAGAAGGCGAGGAAGAAGAGAGTGGCTGCAGCTGCAGCCGCCGCCGCCCCAACCAACCCGGAGACGCGGACCGAGAGCGGCTCCGGCTCCGGGCCCCGGCCCCGGCCCCGGCCCCTTCGCTCCCCTTCCCGGGTGAGAGCGTCCCCGGCTCCGTCTCTCGCCCCGTCTCTCTCCTCTCCGCTGGATGTCCCCGGCTTCGGCGTGGGGCCTCCTCCTCCTTTTCCTGCATCAGCCGGGGTGGTGCCGCCGCCGGCGGGCGTGAAGCGGGCGGGATCCCGGGGGCCGCGGCTGCCTCTGCTCCCCCCCCGGACCCCGGCCCCGACCCCGACCCTGACCCTGACCCCGGCCCCGGAGCCTCGGCCCCCCGCCCGCCCGCCCGGAGGCTGTGACAATGGACTATGACTTCAAAGTGAAGCTCAGCAGCGAGCGGGAGCGGGTAGAGGACCTGTTTGAATACGAGGGCTGCAAAGTTGGCCGAGGCACTTACGGTCACGTCTACAAAGCCAAGAGGAAAGATGGGTGAGTGGGCCGTGCGTGTGCCCTGGTGCGTGCCCGTCCGGGTGCGCTCCCGCAGGCCGGGGGGAGGGACGGGCAGGGGTGGGGGTGGGGGGGGCAGCGACCCCCCGCTGGCCTGTCCAGTGTCCCCTTCTCTCACTCTTCTCATCCTTCCTCGTTCCCATTAGCCGGCTCTGTGAGAAAATAGCCAGTGAGCGAGGAATAGCCAGGAATACCAGGTGCTGCCTGTGTGAATTTCCACTGGGAGTGGGGGGTGGGGGAGCAAATTAGGGACCGGGGACGCTACTCTTAGGGTGCTTTGCTTTTCGAAAAAAGGGTTTCAGCCCGAGAGCTTCTAGTCTAAGGACGGCGAAATGGATTTTATAAGTTGCATTACGCTGGTGGTTACCATTCTGGGGACTTTACCATCCCCCTCCGAGTGACATCCATCAGTCTGGAGAGTGGTGCAGTTTAGGGGCAGCTGGGATCCTTTCTCTCTGATCCTCTCGCCTCCCCTTTAAGCAGTTTGTAATGGTTTTTAAATAAGGACTTCATTTTTTTGGAAGGAAGGGGGCAAGTAAATGTTGATAGCGTGAGTTGATTACTGTGATCCTCTCCTATGTGTATGTGGCACTTGCCATTTAGATTTCATTAGCCCATAGAGAAGCGGTGAGTTTTTACGTAGAACAATGGGGGTTTGGTGCAGGGTGGGTGGTGGGGAAAAGACTAGTGACAGACAGGGACTGTCTTGTATGCTTAGCTGGAAGTGAACTTTAAATAGTCCATTTACTTGAGAGAAAAAAAAAATCTTTTTCTCTTCATAACTTAATTAAATCTATGACTGGTAATCCTCTGAATATAGCTCCTCAAAATGACAAGTGAAATACTCTCCTTACCCTTTGTCAGTAGATAGAATATTTTATAACATTGACAAAAGAGAAAACAATTGTCAGTTGGGAAGAAAAATATATTTGATAAGTTTCTTGTTTTCTTTTACATAAATATGCTCCTAGCCTGCATTCCACTTAGAATTGTTGGGAAGAGACTGTTCAAGTCCTGTTACATAATCTTTGGAATTTATTAAAAAATCAACATAGGAATACTTGCATATTCCCATCGTTTTGGCTATTTACTACTTAACATTAAAATTAAGCCAACTTTTTTTTTTTTTAATTGGAAAGCAGGATGTGATGGATCAATCAGGAATGTCAGCACAGAAATATGAAGCATTTGACAAAGCTCCTCTTTGAGTATTTTAACAATTCAAAACAATTTGAGTATTCTGGATATTGAAGAGAAAATTCCTAATTCAACATTTTTCTTACCTTTATTGAGATTTCTTTCAAAAAAAGGTGAAACAGAAAGCCCCTGAGAAAAAGTGCCTTAGTTACTTTTTTAGATATATGCTTTAGCAGCTTTTTGTAACAGTAAAGCTTTTTATGCATCTGCAATCAATCTGGAGGAATTTAAAAATTTGATGCTATTTATTGAGTTTATTTAATATTTTCTCCTCCATTCCCCTTCACCCTTTAAAAAAAAGAATGGTCAGTCCAATGACATTTGAGGAATCAGTTTATGGAAATGTTGCTTGCTCTATTGTCTAATTAGATTTTTCACTAAAGAGTATATTCATTTTACAAATCATGCTTGATTTATTTTCAAAGACATTTTTCCAAAAGCTTCTCTCCAGAAATTCATAAAATTTTGAACTCCAGGAAATTAAAAAATAAGGTTGTTTTGATCAAATTGTGGTTCATTTTATAAAATTTTAGTGAGTATAAATTAACTGGAAACCAGTTACATTTTCAAACATTGCCAATGTATACTCATATAAATATGCAAAGCTCATATAAATATGCAAATTTGTGGCTGTAATTATGATTACACATTTTATTAAATCAAATGTATTACTCTCTTTGAAGAAGATGCTTTTCGACTTGTTTTTCTCATTATCATGTTTTAATTTAAGTTGTTTTAAAAATAATACAAACATTGTCATAATTTTAAAAGTTTTAAAAGAATGCTTTGTTTTTTATTTTAAATTATTGTAACAAAAGAAATTTGTATTTTCTAAAGGAAATCTTTATTTGAAATTGTTTGAGTTTCCTTTTGTGTATATGATGAGCATTTAAAAATGTATTGAATTTCAGGTTTTAGCCTATTTCAATTTTCCAGAAGTCTTTTTTTCCTTTTTGGCTTCTTCTGGCAAAGTATAGTACTGTGTTTCTGAAATTATCTTTTTATTTTATATTTGTTTAAAGTAATGTATATAATTCCCTTTGATCTTGGAGATGCAGATTCTATAGTTGTGAAATTTTCTAATAAAATAAAGATGATTAAGTAATTTTTATTTTTTATATTGATTAACATTTGCATATTTTACAACTTTCATCCTGATCCTGGAATTCAGCAAATGATAGGAGTAAATTTGAGAAAGTGCATTTTGTTGTGAAATTTTATCATTATTGTGTACAATAAAATGAAACTAATTTTGTTTAGTTATTTTAACACCTGTTAATGTAATTAGAATTAAATCTAGTAACTATATCAGATTATTCTTATGACCAAGTAAATTTCAAAAAATTGTGTACCTATCTTCTCTAAAGCAAATCTTCAAGGATTTCTTTCAGTGATCACACTTTTTTGGAATGAAATATATTCTAAATTTGTGTCACCATTCTATCATGTGACCAAGTTGTTTAAATTAAACATAATCTGTTAAGTTTGGATTTTGGGGACTAATATAATAGTGAAGCAAATAAAAAATTCTTTAATGTGTTAATATATATTTTAGAGTAAAGAACTACTTATTGAGTTAGTTTTAGGTAATCTCCAAAAGAGTTCAAGTGTTTGTGTTACACAAGTGCACAGTAAACCTTGAAATTAATGACCATTGTCAATATAAATAAGATAGAAAGTGTTCTTTCTGTCTGGGTACCAACTCTGGGAGTGGCTTCTTCTGAAGTCAATTGCATGTACTTTGTATAAAGTTTAGGCAACTAAATCGATTTTGTTTGAAAAACGTGGGAATATGTGCAGTAGACATTCACAGTTTGTGGGGTTTAAAAGGCTGAACTAAATCCTTAAAAGGCTGAACTAAATCCTTTAAAGGATTTAAAATGTAATTTATGATTCATCTCCCAACATATTTCTTTTAGTAGATTGCCTTATCTCTATGAGTTTCCTGAGAAAGTAACTATCACATAATTCAAAGTTTTTTTTTTTTTTTTAGTTGAGCATATGTTAAAAAAAATTCCTTCATGGTATTTTTGAAGATTAGTAGAGCTACTTATAATTTAATATAATAGCATTAATGTGAATATTCAGAGTTAAATTGTTCTTGGAAGATTTAATATTCTTTCTGCTTGATGGAAAATATGTGTGCATGTGTATATATATATATGTGTGTGTGTGTATGTGTACATAAACATGTATATTGCCTAAAACAATTATCTGCTTTTTCTTAGCCATGTACTTGGATTTAGTAAACTGGTATATATATTCTTATGTGTTCTTCAACTCTTCTTGAAATTCTTATGATTAGAACCATTATGTTAATTACTTATTTCTTTAAAATCAAAAACCATTTTGGTGAAGGTAAATTAGTTTAAGACAGAAAATTATAAATTCTAGTGGAAAAAGAAAACTTAAGATTTTTTAAAAAGTATAAAATTTAGTGCATACAAAGTAAAACTTTTTTGCAAGGTGACATAAAATTCAACAGCTGTTAAATTTGGGATTTTATGAGGAATCCTGTAGTTAGCCTTGCATAACTATCTTCTATTTTATGTCCATGATAACTTTAGTTTCATATTGGGGCATTGGCTATTATTGCTAACTTCCAGGAAGAAGTGGATACCTGTTTACTAATTATTAGCAATCTGGTAAATAGCATTTCTGAAATCTGGAATTGATATTTCTTTGCACTGGTGGCTGGGGAAAAAAAAAACAACATGCTTGGTGCTGCCATTGAGTTTTTTAGAGGCTGCCCTGGGATCCTTTAAATTTAGGACTTGGTAACTAAATGCTTTTTGTTGTTACTTAGTGATTCATTTGCTTGACTCTTGCTTCATGAGCCAATCAAATGGAAGTATAACAGCACCTAGAAATATCCTTTTAAAAAAGTCTGCATTTCTCAACCCCATTGTTAAGCAGTCTGATTTTTACATTGGACCCTTAAGTCCCCTTGCCCCATTAATTTAATGTAGGGTCATAGGTCACAGATCTTAAGAATTTTTTGAGGATAGTGACTATCTTTTGTTTCTTTTTGTTTTCCTAACATTTATCAGTTTCTGGCACATAGCAGGCAATGTTTACTGATTGAATGATTGATAGATCTAGAGTTGGAAGGGACCTCAAGGGGCTGACCATTTGGAGTAACCTCATTTTACATACTTGGTTCAGAGAAGTGAAACAAACTATCCAAGTGTTAACATAGGATTTGAACTCACAGCTTAAGACTCCAGGGTCATTGCATTTTCCATTGCACTGTTACTCATTCCTTTCTAGATTGCAAGATATCTCTTTTCCTATTCAGTGCAACTAGAGGAAATCAAAACTTTAATAGACTGGCTCTATTACATATTTATGTTTTTCAATCTCAACTGTGCTCTAACTGCTGCATTGTAATGTTTTTACTCTTCTTGATTTACTGTCACATTTGCCACAGTGTGTCTATTCCATATCATCTTTTCTTAAGCCTTCTATGCTGTCATAGCCCCTCCCTTTCATCAGATGACGTTTTGTTTTCCTGAAAAAATCGAGGCCATTTGTTCTGAGCTTCCTCTCCTCTTTTGCTCTAGTTTTGGGGAATTTTTTGGTAATGTTTCTGTGGTCTTTTCTCTTCCTGTCTTCTCAGGGAGTTTGTCTCTTAGATTATCCCTCCCCCTAATTTTCAACTTTTCCATATATGTTGGATTTAAAAAAAAAAATTGTTATGTTAATAAATGTAACCATGGCTCACCAAGGCTTTGATAGTAGCATATAGTCTCTTAGAGGATGTACCATTCTGAAAGAGCTTTGGATAGGAACTTGTTGACAAACTTTATATCTTTTAAGGATTGGCTATAAAGTGGTGAGTTACCTGGCACACAATTCAGAGAGGAAGTACAGAAGGGTTGTGATTTATATTAGTGGAGGAAGCACCATAACTGATTAAATTATAGGTCCTTGAAGTATAGATGTAAACTTATAATTCATAAGAGCTGGAGGGAACCTTAAAAATTATTTTAATCATCTTGTAGAGCTGGAGCTGGAGATTTTACATATTATTGTTAGCCCCTCTCATTTTATAAATGAGGGAAAGTGGCTTGTTTAGGATTATGTAGAGAAGACAAGTGACAGAATCAGACTTATTCCCATTCAAATTCTCTTTCCATTCTACTTCTTGTTGATCATCAATAGATGATTTCTGTTTAAAGTTTTGTCTTATGACCAATACATTCCTTAATTATTTGATTCATTCCAAATAGTTCCATAACTATTTGTAGTGAATCTTTATTTTATCTTGATATCCTCTTCAGATTTTGTCCTGTATCTTTTTCCTTTTCCATCTAATAGAAAAAGCTATTATCTTCAATTCAAATTTGGTCTCAGATACTTAGCTTTGTGATTCTGGGTAAGTCACTTAATCTTTCCCTCCACCCCCAATTTGCCTCAGTTCTCCTCATCTGTTAAATGAGCTGGAGAAGGAAATGACAAATCACTCCAGCATCTTTGCCAAGAAATCTCCAAATGGGGTCATAAAAAAATGGACTCGAATGAAAAATAACTGAACAACAAAATCTTCATTCATTTGACATTTGTATCCTATACATGCTACTTTTCCACTCAGTTCTGGTTTCTGACTTTCCCACTTGATTAAAACAACTCTCATTAAGATTACCAACAATCCTAATTGCTAAATATAGTGGCCTTTTCTCTTTCAGTTCTTGTGTTTTTGTTTTATTTTTGTTTTTTTATTTCTCCACAGTGTTTGGATCCTGTTGAGCATTTCCTCTTTTTAGATAGGCTCTTTTTCCTGGATTTTCCTAACACTGCTTTCTCCTGATTCTGTTCTTTCCAATCTGACCCACATTTTTCCAGAATTCATTTTTGTATTTTTATGCTTGTCCTGATCTCCATGCCCTAAACTCTTGCTCTCTTTCTCCTCCCATTCTGCTCTCTCTCTCTCTCTCTCTTTTTTCATTTTTTTTCTCCTATCTCTCTGTGATCTTAATTAGGTTTCATTTTATTTATTAATTATCACTAAGCTGATGGCCTCCAGACCTATATATTCATCCCTAAACTTTTGAACTTTTAACCCCATTCCTTCAAGTATCTCCATTTAACTGGTATATAGGCATCTCAAATTAAACAAAATCTCAAATTAAATTAGCCCAATATCTTTCCCCTTAAACTCACTCTTCTTTTTTTTTTAATTATAACTTTTTATTGACAGAACATATGCCTGCATAATTTTTTACAACATTATCGCTTGTATTCACTTTTGTTCCAACTTTTCCCTTCCCTCCCTTTGATTAATTGGAACTGAATTAAATCTTCTCTTTGCCCAAGATATCCATTTCCATTAGAATATATCCTCATACAGTATTGTTGTTGAAGTGTATGGTGATCTCCTGGTTCTGCTCAATTTCACTCAGCATCAGTTCATGTAAGTCTCTCCAAGCCTCTCTGTATTCATCCTGCTGGACATATCTTACAGAACAATAACATTCCATAACATTCATATACCATAATTTACCCAACCATTCTCCAGTTGATGGGCATCCATTCATTTTCCAGTTTCTAGCCACTACAAAAAGGGCTGCCACAAACATTTTGGCACATATAGGTCCCTTTCCCTTCTTTAGTATTTCTTTGGGATATAAGCCCAGCAGTAGCATTGCTGGATCAAAGGGTATGCACAGTTTGATAACTTTTTGGGCATAATTCCAGATTGCTCTCCAGAATGGTTGGATTCATTCACAACTCCACCAACAATGTATCAATGTCCCAGTTTTCCCTGCAATCCCCTCCAACGTTCCTCATTATTTTTTCCTGTTATCTCAGCCAATCTGACAGGTGTATAGTGTTATCTCAGCGTTGTCTTAATTTGCATTTCTCTGATCAGTAGTGATTTGGAACACTCTTTCATATGACTGTAAATAGTTTCATTTCATAATCTGATAATTGTCTGTTCATATCCTTTGATCATTTATCAATTGGCTCACTCTTCTTTTTAACTTTATTTCTGTTAAGTGAACTTCTATGCTTCTAATTGCCCAGGTTGTCATGACATTTAGGGTCATCAAGTCATTCTTGATATTCTGCTTTTTCACCCTTAGTATCTAATCAGTTGCTAAGTCTTATTCTATCTCTACAATATATTTGGGATCTCTCCCTTTCTCTCCATTCACGCTGAGATCACCTACACCTTTACCATCTCTTGAACTATTACAAAAGTGTTTCAGTCTTCTCTTCAACCATATGGCTTCCAAATGATCACTTCTAATATCTCGTCATGCCTACTCCCTAATTTAAGAAACTTCAATGCTCTCTGTTAATTTCTATATTATTTGTTATTAAAACTCTTTACTTCTTATCTTTCCAGGCATATTTTACCTTATTTCCTCTCTAGCCAGATGGACATACTTTCTATTCCCATTACATGAAATTCCATTCTCTGCTTTTGTACAGCCTGCTCCCTTCCTGGAGTGCTCTCCTTCCTTACCTTTGTTTCTTGGAATTTTTTAGCTCCTTTGAAGGCTAAATTCAAGTGGCACCTCCTTGAAGAGGCCTTTCTTCCCACATTATTAGCACTTACTCCTATATTACATTTTATTATTAGACAGCTGTATTAATAAACTGGACCTCATCCATTGTTGGTTATTCTGGATTATGAGGGGGAATTGAAGTAGTGCTGTAAAAATTGATTGGAGGAATTGGGAATGTTTAACCTAGAGAAGAATCAGTAATAGATGGAAATTACTATTTCAAGTATATGAAATATCATATAGTAGAAATGTGATTATATTTATTCTGCTTTGCTTTAGGGGGCAGAACTAGGTATAATAGATGGAAGCTTCAGGGAAGCTTGAAGAAAATAGGAAGAAAAACTTTAACTGGAGCTTCCAAAAAAAAAAAAAAATTGCAACAGGCTGGGTCAGAAGGTAATGAATACATCTAGAGAAATATAGAAGTTAAAATTGCCCACAGGTAGGGAATGTTTTAGAATAAATTCATGCTAGATTTCTGAGAGTGAGATTCTATACTTCCAAGATTTCCTCAACACATTATACCTTTTTACAGTTGAGAATATCTACCTTCCCTAGCTATTAATTATGTTAAGATATTTCTTGTGCAACTGTGCTATTTTGTTTTGTGGCCATTACTTTATTTACTTATTTATTTATTTGCTTATTTATTTATTTATTTATTGAAGCAGAGGAGAATGGCAAACTAAATTACAGTAAATTACCTTTTAGATATATGGGTCATGTATTTTTTTTCCCCCCAGAGCAATTTTTGCTACCTGGTAGATAGTGGTTTTTATATATATTATTGCAGACTAGCTTCTCACAAAGTTGGTCTTTTTAAAAATTTATTTTACTGATACCTTTTGTTTTATCAATGTGTTCCAATATATTTCTCACTCCTCTACCAAGAGGGTTAAACATCACCATAAAGAAGAAGGAGTGCAATGGGTGGTACAGTGGGCATAGAGAATGGAAGTCCTAGATTCAAATCAGGCCTCAAACAAGTATTAGTTGTGTCATCTTGAACAAATTAATTATCCTTTATTTGTCTCAGTTTCCTCAACTGTGAAATGGGTATAATAAAGAACCTATTACCTAATATTGTTGTGAGAATAAAATAAAATATTTGTAAAGCTTTCAGAACAGTGCCTAGCACAAATAGGTATTAATATTAACTATTATAATTAGAACTAATGAGAGTAATAAAAGCAAACAGCTTAGCAAAACAAACCAATACATCAGGCATATACAACAGTATATGTTGTGTTCTGTGCTGTTTTGGTAAACAGTGATTGATAGGAGGTACATTCTGGTCTTTTAGAGGACAAACTACCCAAAATTCATTTTTATTTTGTTTCCATTCACTTTGTCATAATCATGATATATATTTATATTCACAATATAAATATATGTCATGATTATGACAAAGTGAATTTTCTTTACTTTGTGTCAGTCTTCCCATGCCTCTTTGTATGTTTCATTTTTGTGATTTCTTACTGTGGTATTTTATTCAATAAGTTTCAAACTCATTTGAATAAACTCTAAAAGTTTAGTTCATGCAAGGTATTCTGCATTTCTTGATTCCTGCCTCTTATCCTCAGGAGTTTGTCTCTTAATTTTCTGTCAAAGCCCTTTTTTGTTTACATTCAATTAAGGTCTCTCTGAAGTTTAATAGTTTTCTATCACAGGGTCATAGCCTCCTACTTATAAGCATCCTATTTAAGAATAGTAATTTAGATACAAGGCAGTTCTTTTTGATATTCCCAGAATAGAAGAAGGGTGAATTGAGACTATACTGGGATGGGGAAGAGAAATCTTTTCTTCCATGGAATTTGAGTAAATGTGGTAGGACATCATTTTAGATAGTAGGGCTGTCTTTTGTTGCCCCAAATTCCTACTTGGGAATTGAGGTGATTTTCCTCTTAAAAATTTTCTGCTTAGAAATAATAAAAATTTCTGCACTATTGGAGTTCTTGAACTGAGTTAAATAAGAGACTGAAGGCTGAGAACTGGATCACTGTTTATTAACATTGTTTCTATAGAATAATTACAAACAAACTTTTATAATTTGTAAGATTGGGGATTGTACCTGCATTAAAGCACTTTTGATTACTTGTTTTCTTTTCTTTTCTTTTCTTTTTTTTTTCTTCCCTTTCTATATTTCCTTCCTCCCTCCTCCCTTTTTAAGATTTAGTCTTATTGTCCAGCCCTTTGGAATTTTTGACTTTACTTTGGCTATATTTTATATTACTTCCGTGTGTCTAATTTGTTTCCACTGAGACATCTGTTAAGGCACTGATGAGATTTTTGTCTTTGTATTCTTAAAACTTAACCTGGTTCCTAGCACTTGGTAATTAATAAATGCTTGTTGGTTGATTCTCTGATTTCTCCCCCTCCTCCTTTTTGTTGATGTTAAGATATTGAAATTCTAATTTTTCCCTTTCCCAATTCCTACCCTTTTTAGAGAAGTTTGTCACCTGTTGTTTTGAATTTATGCCATGTCAGTTTTGGGAATATCTTTTTGCCAAGATTTTTTTACTGTTTGAAGTTGATTTATCTGATTGCCCTGTTCTTGGGTCCTCTATGCATCAGGCCTTTTTTTGCTTTATTTTGTTTTATCTGTCAAATTTATTCATTCCTTTGACAGATTATTATACCTTTTTCTTTGAGCTGTATTTTAGGCTATACTTTATTTGGAGAATACCTTTCCCTTTAACTTTGATGAACTGGATCATTTTAATAGACTAATTTTACTAATTTTTCAAAGCTTTCTCTATCTCTTTGGGAAAGAATTTTAGAGAAGCCTGCCTCCCTTTCTCCCCAGTAAAAAATATTTTCATTTCCTTTTCAATGATTACCTTATAAAACTACTTTTTGTGAGTTGAGAGTTATCATAATATAGTGAAAAGAGTATGAATTTTGATCCTGCACATCTGAGTTTAATTCCCATGGTTGTTACTTACTCGCTTTGTGACCTTAGGCTTCTCACTTAACCTCTGGGCCTTAGTTTCTTCATTAAAATCTAGGAAAGTGCTCTAAGATAATAAAAAAAAGGTTAAATACTTTGTTACTTCCTAGAGGAGAAATATTTGATATGCTGCCTTGATGCCAGGGAGTTGAATTACTTACGACTCTTAATTTTTTTTTTTTTTTAGTGCCTAGAACACTGATTTAAATTGAGATCTATCTATCTATCTATCTATCTATCTATCTATCTATCTATCTATATCCATGCATAAACACATATGTGTACTATATATATATTTTATAATTGTTAAACTACAATTTTCTTTTTGCATAAATAAGTGTCTGAGATCACATTTGAAGTCTTCCGAGTCCAGGATTGGGCACTTTATCCACTATGTCACCTAGTTGCCCATGCAAAAACAATACTGATAACAATAAAAAGAATAATCCCAACATCAAAATGATTTCTGAATCAAATTTGACCCAAAATGACATTTAATTTGATTCAAGTTCTTTCTTAATATTGGATATAAAAGCAACAATTGATTACAATATGAAGTTCACTTTCCTGTGTGGGATTATAAAACAATCTGTAATTATTCATCTTCTATTCATTTAAAGCTTTTAAACTCAGAATCTAAGGCTAATGACTCTGAGTCTGAATTCTAACAAGGGAACAATCTAAGGTAAGAATTCCTGCTTAGGGTTTTAAATAAATTTATCCTTCTCTGAAGTCATTGTTTATGGAATTAAAAAGAGTTGGATTTTGTTGTTGCTCTTGTTGTAAATTGTTTTTTATATTACTATTCAAAATTAGGATATTATATAATGTTTATGAAGTTATGTATTAAAATGTTTTTAAGGAAACCAAATAGTGCATGTAAAATTTTGATCCCTTAGAATAGATAGTAAAACTAAACCACCTTCTATACATTTTTTTTTTCATTAATTCTCTTGACATTCTTGATTTTTTTTTTTTTTTTTTTTAGGTTACTTTAGTTGTTTTTCTTGCTCTATAAAATAATTTTTTGATAGTTTGATTGATATAGTTGTATTTTAGGTAAAATTGCCATTATTATATTGACACTGCCAATGAAGTTATATTTCTCCAGTTATTTAAATCAGACTTTATTTTGTGTGGTAAATGTTGTGTAATTGTGTTCTGTAGTTCCTGGGTTTGTTTTGGCAAGTAGATTCCAAGTATTTTATATTGTCTGCAATTATTTTAAGAGGAATTTCTCTTCTCTTTCTATCTCTTGCTACTGGATTTTGTTGAATATATGCAGAAGTACTGATGATAGTTTATTTTATGATGGTTTATTTTATATCCTGCAACTTTGCTAAAATTGTTAATTATTTCAATTAGTTTTTTCAGTTCATTTTCTGGAATTTTCTAAGTATACCATCATATCATTTGCAAAGAATAATAGTTTTAGTTTCCTCATTGTCTGTTCTGATACCTTCAATTTCATTTTCTACTCTTACTGCTATAGCTAACATTTCACTACAATATTATAGTGGTGATAATGGGCATTTTTGCTTCATCTCTGATCTTATTGGGAAGACTTCTAGTTTAATCTCCCTTATAGATAATGCTTGCTGATGGCTTTGTGTAGATAATACTTAACTGTTATAAGTAAAGCTGCATGTAGTCTTATGTTCTCCTAGTGTTTTAAAATAGGAATGTGTGTTACATTTTGTCAAAAGCCTTTTCTGCATTTATTGAGAGAATTATAGGATTTCTGTGGCTTTTGTTATTGATATAATAAATTAGTGATAGTTTTTCTATTATTGATTCAGATTTGCATTCCTGCTATAAATCCCATCTGGTCATAGTATTTTATCCTTATGATATATTACAGTAATCTCCTTGCTTGTGTGTGTGTGTGTGTGTGTGTGTGTGTGTGTGTGTGTGTGTGTGTGTGAGTGTGTGTGTGTGTGTGTTTGCATCAATATTCATTAAGGAAATTGGTTTAGAGTTTTCTTTCTCTATTTTGCCTCTTCTTGGTTTAGATATCAGCACCATATTTGCATAGTAAAAGGAATAAGATTCCTTTGTCTATTTTTTCAAATAGTTTATATAATAATAGAATTAATTGTTCCTTAAATGTTTCAGAGAATTGTGAATCCATCTGATCCTGGGAAGTTTTTCTTAGGAAGTTTATTTGTAACTCAAGATGAGATTATTGAAGTGTTCCATTTCCTCCTCCATTAATTTAGACAATTTGCATTTTTGTATTTATCCAAATCACTTAGATTGTTGGATTTATAGGCATATAATTGGGCAAAATAGCTCTTAATAATTGTTTTAACTCCTTCTTCATTGGTGAATCTAATGTTTTCATTTTTTGATGTTGGTAATTTAATTTTCCTTTCTTTTTTTAAATCAAATTAACCAATGACTTAACTTACTGGTGTTTTTTCTTCAAAAACACAGCTCTTAGTTTTATTTATTAGTTCAATTTTTAAAATGTCTGCTTTGATTTTTCATGATTTTCAATTTTGTACTTAATTGGAATTTTCTACTTCACTTAGTTGATTTTAAAACCTTTTAAAAAGACAGCAACAAACAAAGCTCTTCCAGTTTTTTTAAACCTGAAATTCCTTTGAAGCCATTTTGACATTATTGACTTCTCCCTGTCACCAGATCAGATTCTTTTTTGTTTTTTTGCTTATTTTTTCCAGGCTGCTTGTTAACTTTTATTTTAAAGTTGGGCTTTGTTCCTGTGCAAGACTTTATGTTCCAAATTTTTTCTGCTTCCCTCCTTTTCCTCCCTATTCCCCAAGACAGCAAACAATCTGATATAGGTTGAACACGTGCAATCTTTTTAAATAGATTTCCATATTTGTCGTGTTGTTCAAGAAAAATCAGACCAGAACAAAATCTACAAGAAAGAAAAATCAAGCCAACAAAAAGTGGAAATACTATACACATTCAGTTTCCATAGTTCTCTCTCTGACATTTTCTATCACAAGTCTATTATAATTGTTTTGGATTGCCGGATTGCTGAGAACAGCTGAGTCTATCGTAGTTGATCATCACATAATCTTTATGTTACTGTGTTCAATGTTTTCTTGGTCATGCTCACTTTAGTTGGTATGAATTCATGTATTTACAGCTTGTTAATCATTTCTTATAGAACAATAATATGTCATTACGTTGATATACTGTAAATTATTCAGCCATTCCCCACATTGCCACTCAATTTTTAATTCCTTATTATTACAAAAAAGGGCTGCTATAAACATTTTTGCACACATAAGTCCTTTCCCCTTTTTTATGATTTCTTTGGGATACAGGCCCAGTAGCAATACTGCTGGATCAAAGGGTAGACACAATTTGGCCTTAGTTCCAAATTGCTTTCCAGAATGGTTGGATCATTTCACAACTCTAACAACAATGCATTAGTATCCTAGTTTTCCCACATCCCCTCTAACATTCATCATTATCTTTTCCTGTTATTTTAGCCAATCTAAGAGATGTGAATTGGTATCTCAGAGTTGTCTTAATTTGCATTTCTCTATTAATAGTGATTTAGAGTAAACAATATTTTAAGAAAGATCAAAAGAAAAAATAAGAGGGGAAAATCAGTGTAACTGATCAATATATTGAAAAAAATCTTGAAATATATGCAGTGTATTAGCTTTTAGACCTCCTACCTCTACAAAGAAGTAATATGGGAATGTCTTCTCATATTTATTTCTCTTTGTAGTTAAGCTTCTTTGTAATTTTGCAACACCCATACTTTATTTATTTTTGGTCATGGGTATAATTCTTTCCATTTCTGTTGTAGTCGTGTGCAATGTATTGTTTTTTACTCTTTTGCATCAGTTATTATAGATCTTTCCATGCTTCTCTGTATTCATCAAATTTCACAGCTAGGAAAAATTATTAACAAACTGAAGATCATTTTACAAAGATGGAGAAGGGCCTGAGATCTTAAAACTTGAGGTGTTTGGCCTGGCAATGAAAAGGAAATATTATGGAGAAGAATTAGATTTGTTCTGTTTGACCCTACAAGAAAGAACTAAGGGCACTGGGTGGAACTTAGAAACAGAGAAATTTAGGCTTGAAGTAAGGAAAGGCTTCACCTTTAATATGGTTGTTAATAGTTTTAATTTCTTATTTTGAGAATTGTTTGTTAATGCTCTTTGACCATTTATTCATGGTCTCTACTATGTGTTAGAAATTCTGGCTATCAAAATAAGAGCAAAAAAAAAGATAAAGGGAAAATTATAGACAAAAAATAAAATCTTCTCTTTTTGCAGATGACATAATGTAATTCTCTAAACAGTGATGTGGTTGATTAGGTCAGAGTATAATCATATTGTCCTATTCTTTATTTCTGGAAGTTATGCTTTTCTCATTGTAGGGCAAGACATCATTAACTTTGTTTGTCTGGTTATATATTGAATTTCTAGGCCACTAAGTCTCTCTCGCAGATCTTTTTTAGATAAACTGTTGCCTGGCTATATCTTCTTATTTTATACTTTTGAAATTGATTTTGAATCCAAGTTGAAAAGTGAAATAAGATTTTTTAAAAACCAGTCCTTTGAAATCATTGGTATGAGGAACTCTTTTTTTTTTTTTTTTTTTTTTTTTTTTTATAACATTATCCCTTGTACTCATTTTTCCAAATTATCCCCTCCCTCCCCTTGATGACAGGCAATCCCATACATTTTACATGTGTTACAGTATAACCTAGATACAATATATGTGTGTAAATCCAATTTTCTTGTTGCACATTAAGTATTAGATTCCGAAGGTATAAATAAGTAACCTGGGTAGATAGACAGTAGTGCTAACAATTTACATTCACTTCTCAGTGTTCCTTCTCTGGGTGTAGTTATTTCTGTCCATCATTGATCAACTAGAAGCGATTTGGATCTTCTTTATGTTGAAGATATCCACTTCCATCAGAATACATCTTCATACAACATTGAAGTGTACAGAGATCTTCTGGTTCTATTCATTTCACTCAGCATCAGTTGATGTAAGTCTCTCCAAGCCTCTCTGTATTTTCCTCCTGCTGGTCATTTCTTACAGAGCAAAAATATTCCATAACCTTCATATACCATAATTTACCCAACCATTCTCCAATTGATGGACATCCATTCATCTTCCAGTTTCTAGCCACTACGAAAAGAGCTGCCACAAACATTTTGGCACATACAGGTCCCTTTCCCCTTCTCAGTATTTCTTTGGGATATAAGCCCAATAGCAGCAATGTTGGATCAAAGGGTATGCACAGTTTGATAATTTTTTGGGCATAGTTCCAAATTGCTCTGTATGAGGAACTCTTAAGGAGGCTTTCTCATCTATATAGATTGGTACCTATTCTGCAGTTTATAGTCTTTTTTTAAATAGTATTTTATTTTTCCAAATACATGTAAAAATAGTCTTCAACTGCCTCAGTTTTTTTCTTTTAATTTAATTTTTACTTTATTTAAACTTTTAATAATAGCCTTTAATTTTCAAAGTACATTCAAAAATAATTTTCAACATTCATCCTTGCAAAACCTATGTAGACTGAATATGGATCAAAGAATAGTATTTTCATCTTTCTGATTTTTTTTCTCATTTTTTCCTTTTTGATCTGATTTTTCTTGTGCAGCATATGTGTGGAAATATGTTTATAAGAATTGCACCTATATTGAATTATTTGCTGCCTAAGGGAGGGGAGTGCGAGGATGGGAGCAAGAAAAATTTGGAACACAAGGTTTTGCAAGGATGAATGTTGAAAATTATCTTTGCATGTACTTTAAAATATAGCTCCACTTCATTTCATTGGTGACTGGGAAAGCACAAAAGCATCATCTGTTACCTGGAAGTCATGCAAGCATGTTGTGGGATTAGGTAGTACAGTATTGATGAACTTCTCCGAGCATCCAAATTTTGCCATGACCTCTCCCTATAAGTCTTTATGACTGACAGTATCAAAAGCCTTGGGTCAAATCAATGACGGATGTTGTATAAAGACCTCTGTTCTCTTTGAGTGGTAGGCAGCAAATATCAATCATTCCCTCACTCTTTCTGAAGCTATGCTAGCTTTTAGGTAAATGATCTTCCAAATGAAGGATACGCTTATTAAGGAGGACTCTGGCAAGAATCCTGCTAGCATTAAGAGAGACTTTCTTGTGATTGTAACAGGACAACTTAATACCTTTTCCTTAATAGAGATGGACAGTGGAGTCCTTGAATTCTTAGGGAATGTCCTCTTGCAATATAACCAGGAAAATTTCAGTCAGCTTTCATATGAGTAGTTGACTCCCTGCCTTGTAAATCATAGCTGGAAAAGAATTAGCTTTAGGTGCTGTGCCGGATAAGAAGAGTCTAAAGACATTTAAAACCTCTTCAATTGGAAGTTTGGCTAGAGTGGAATTGACTTCAACCTGAGTTTTGTGGTCAATGGCTTCATCATTAGTTGAAGATAGTCTCTTGAGAACACTATGAAAGTGCTCTGCCCTATGGAAGTGTTTAACCCATTGCTCCAGGATTTTGTCTTTATCACTACTAATCAATATGGCTAAATCAGTATTGAATACTTGAGATGTAGCCTCAGTCCTTAAATAGCCTCCAGGGTATCACAAAAGCACTTTGGATTGTTACTGCCAGCATAAAACTGGTTTTTATCTGCTTTCTTACTGAGCCAAAAAATCTTGCATCTCTCTAAACTTTGCTTGTATTTTTCTTTTGACGGTGCCTTTTGAAACACGTTATTCTGTTGGTAAATCTTGTGGAGTTATTGTTTTTTGGCTTCTGCATTTCCTTTTCATTTTCATCATTTATCTTGATGTTTGTGAATGTTCTGGCCTACTTGAATAAAGGTGGTGCTACACAACAAATCCCTGAAGGCTGTCTACTCTTTTTGTGCTCTGCTATTGCTTGTCTATATGTTGGCTCAGCTTTCCTGTTAACAACAAACTGTTCACATGAGAAGTGCTGTAAGCTGTTGACATTAAATCTCCTGGCTGTTAATGTGTTTTGGGGCTTCCCCATTTGTTGATTTGGAGAGGGTGAATCCATGCTTGATTGGTCCAGCACTCTGCACCATACATCACTTTTGCCATTCTCATAGTCAAAACTGTCTCTTCTTAAAATGATATAGTTTGCTATTAGGGTGCAAACATGAAGTTTTATTTAAGCATGTAGGTAATGGAAAATATTTGGTGACAAGTAAATTGGATATTTGCTGATACTTTGTGGGATCTTTGGGTTTTCTTATGCCAATATTTATATTGACAAAATATCAAAATAAATTTTACCAATTTATTATTATGAAATTAGATGTCATTTCTGATATCCATTTCCCATTTTTTATTGCTAACTAATTGTTTAAATAATTCATGATTAAGTTGTTTCCATTGTATGCCATAGTTTTTTCTTTCTTTCATTTTTTAAAAACTTATTTTGATCTTTGCCTCAATAAACTTTGTTATCCTCTGCCGGGATATCTAATATCCCTGCAACAACAGGGATAACTCCAATATAAATAACAAAGTTCTTTAATTTTTTAAAAACATGTTTCATATTTTTTTTTTTTTATTATTTGGGGCATACTATGTCCAATTTTACTAGTTCTTTTCTCAAAGAAATTGATCATGATATAAAAGTGAAACTTCTGGGTAATCTGTACATTTTTGTTCTTTCTCATTTTCTCTGACCTTTACTTTCCTATTTATTTCTCACCATTCTTATCTTTTCCCAGCTTTTCCTTTCAAGACATATAGTCAGAGTATGTATTAATTGAATTTATACAAATCTTTTAAAAATTATATTAGATGGTAAATCCTCTACATATCTATAATGATTTCATCAGAAATTCTTTTCTCTTACTGATTTAGTTTATCTTTGCATCTTCAGAATTTTAGTCTTTGAGTCAATCCATCCTTCCTGGACTGATTTCACTCCTCTTATCCAACAAAGTTATTTTGAGGGATAATTATCCAAATGATTACTTGTCTTCAGTGATTCTGTAATTTGTATATTCTGTTTAAAACTTAAGTTAAAATTAGGAAAGTTCATGTCCTTTTGGTTTGGGTCCACGTTTAAACAAATAATGGTGGTATCTTCAAATAAAGATCTTATATATTATATTTTTCTCTTATGAAATATATTTTCAACTGCTTGTAAGACATTTTTACTTTGATATCCTCCTTCTCTCTAAAACTTAAATTTCTAATACTTAATTCATCTTTACTGTTTTCTTTCACCCTCTCAACTTTCTTGTTACTTTTCATTGTACTACTGTCTTTTTAGCAAACCCAAGCTTGAAATTTTAGTATCATCTGACGTCTTTATTTGCCTCATTCCTCACTTTTGGTCAGTTGCTGGGTCAGTCTGCATCTCCTTTCCCTTTTGTCTTTCGTATCTGTTTTTTGTTGTTATTCAGTATTATAATCATCCTTATTGAGGCCCATATTAGCTCTTATATAGTTAATAATCTAATAGTTGTGCTTATTGACTTGATTCTCTTAATCATCCTTACCATTATTTTTCCAAGTTATCTTTCTCTTGTCCACTTTTGACTGCTTCAGTGGCATTTCATCATCTAAAGGATAAAGTATGAACACTGTAGCCTGGTAAATAATACCTTTTTACAATTTCCATCTTGTGTATACAGTTGTGTGTGTATATTTCTGTATGTTTCTTCCTCCAATCTTTGACCAGTTCAGATGAAAGTGGAGTTCAAGAGTCCCAATAATAATTGAATTTAGAGGAGAAATGTATATCTCTCCCCATATTAAAATGTTGTAAGCATTTGTTCATATTTACTTTTTTTTGCTTCTCTTAATTCCTTCCTTTGATATACTATGATACATTATGAGACTCTGGAATCTTAATAATAAATGCTGAGAATTCCCCTGTTTGATTAAAAGTCCATTTTTTTGGCCCCTGTAGGATTTTTTGCTAGGTCAATTTTTCATATTGGTAAATTTTGTCTTCTTTATTTAGTTGCTAAATAATGTATAATACGGATGTTGTTTCTTGATACTTGAATTCTTTCTTTGCAGTTCCTCACAGTATTTTTGCTTTGACCTGGGAGCGCTCTGAGTTTTAACTACAGTGTTCCTGGGAGTTGATATTTTAAAGTTTCTTTTAGGAGGTGATAGATTCTGTTTCCATTTTTCCCTATGGTTCTGAAACATGGGCAGTTTTCTTATGATTTCTTGAAATATGCTGGGATTTTTTTTTTTTTTTCATGACTTTCAGACAGTCTTTTTTTTTTTTTTTTTTAGTTTACCTGTCAGATTATATATATATATATATATATATTTTTTTTTAATATAGCTTTTTATTTACAAGATATATGCATGGGTAATTTTACAGCACTGACAATTGCCAAGCCTTTTGTTCCAATTTTTCCCTCCTTCCCCCACCCCTTTCCCCCCAGATGGCAGGTTGACCAATACATGTTACATATGTTAAAGTAGAAATTAAATACAATATATGTATACATGCCCAAACAATTATTTTGCTTACAAAAAGAATCGGACTTTGAAATAATGTACAATTAGTCTAGTTATTCTTAAATCTTCTTTTCCAGGTCAATTGTTTTTGGTTTGAGATATATTACATTTTCTTTTTTTTCCTTTGTTTTTTCTTCAGTATTTTGACTTAGTTTTAATGTTTAATGATGGCTCATGGAATCATTAACTTTTGTTTGTTCCATTCTTAATTTTCAGGGAATTTGTTACTTGAGAAAGGTTTTGTACTTCTTGTGCCAAGCGATTCTGTTTCTGTTTTTTCCCCCTTAGCTCTTGTTTCTTTTCCTATTTTTCCCTTTCCCACTTTCATTTGATTTTTATAAAATCATTGTTAACTTTTCCCCCAAATATCCTGCTTCAATTCCCTTTCTCCTCCCCCTCCCAGGAATATTTCTTGAGGTTTATTGGATTATTCTTTTGGCTTTGTGTCTTGAGTTTTTCAGTCTTCCTAATAGTTCTTTATAATGATTCTTTTTTATTTTTTGTTTATTCTATCAGCCCATTTTATGGTAGGATCAGGTTCTATACATTTTTGGAAGGGAATGAAATCGCTGAATTTTTTTTTTCCTCTTTAGTCCTTTTGCTTTATTTTGGGGTATTGGCTATTGTGTTCTTCCAAACTTTCAGGACTTACAAGCTTTTGGTGCTATTAGAGTGACACAGTCTGGGTCAGACTCTGTTCACTGCTTCACTCTGACCTCTGCAAGTTCCTGACTCCAAGATTTGGGTCTGTCAGCTTGTCCCTGATTGGAACTTCTGTCATCAACTGTACTCAATCACTATTAATAGGATGGGGAGTTTGGCAAGTTCAGAGTGATTGAATTGCAGGTCTTCCTTTGGTCTAGCACTCCTTCCCTATTTATTCTACTATAAATTTCATCCTGGGCTATAAGTTAAAACTGAATCCCTGCTCAGCCCCTTGGTTTAGAGCCACATAGTTCCTTATTTACTTCTGAACTTGTTTTTCTCTTAGCTTACAGAAGGACCAGTGACCAGGACCAGTCCTCCCTGTCACTTCCTTATCCCCTTTTTGTTTTTCCAGTATTGCTTCCCATTTCTGAGATTAGGGTAGCCTAGTAACCACCCTAAAGCTATTTAAATGCAGTAAAATCTTCAGGAAGACTTTTTGGACTTTGCCATGAAGAAGTAAGGTGTAATAGGATTAATATTGAGTGGGGTCCTATTTCTAATTTCACCTTGGAGGTTAGGCTAGTTCTTTCCCTAAAGAGTAAGGAAGCTTTCCTTAAGCCTTGATTAGCTCAAGGGGATAAGGCTCTACCTAGGCCACTTTAATATCCTTCCTGATCTCCCAAAGTTATAAAAAGGCCCATTCACTGCAAATCTGGGCCTTTTAGACTTGGAAGGCTTTGCTAGTCTGTATAAGTCACCACACCCTGTCCTGCTAACTGGACTCTTTCATAAGGAGATGAAAAGGGTCACAGATGTTTTATCTTTGTTGAGGATCCTTTCAGCACGCTGAGTAAACTTCCTTTTGTTAATTGTTAAATAACCAAGGACTATTTCATTTCATTATATTTGGACTTAAGGGTCTAGAGGATTGGCTTGGCTACTACACCTTCCCAGCAGAAACTAGTAGTCTACTCTTTAGATTCCTTATGTGAGTTGTCTCCTCATCTTGCCTTAAGTATATCTCCATGTTATTTCCTGGCCTATTTCACCCCATGTTTTCTGTCTTTCAGTCATCATGTTTATAATTCTTCTTCTGTCAGTCAATCAGTAAACATTTATATAAGGAACTTGGATTCTGCTTCTAGGATCCTGGGCTCCAAAAAGGGAGCTTTCACTTCATCTTACCAGAAACTAGGTCTTTGTGACACTTCTTAGATATCTCTGTATTATGCCTCCATCAGCTTTTTTCTCCCTGTATTCTCAGCTTCCCTTGAGCATTAGAAGTTTTTCATATATTAAGTTTTTAACATATGTTCTCTCTTTGTCTGTTTTTCTCTTTTTCATTGTTCATACATTTTTTGGCAGTGAGATTTTTATAAAATTTTATTATTTGTGGTTTACTAATAGATGAAAATTATGAAAATAATAAATGTTGCAGCCAAGATGATATAGAGGACTAACTACTTAAAGAGAGCCTCTCAGGGTCCACTATTTTGATCAGTGACCTGGGTGAAATCATAGATGGTCAGATTTAATGATGACACAAAATTGGGAAGAATAGCTAACACATTGGACAGTAGAATTTTAAAGATTTCACTAGACTGGTATTTGAAGCTCTATAATATGGAATAGAAGTTAAACTTTCCTATCAATACTAGAGGCACATCCAGAAACAATAAATATTGCTCCTATTAATTTAAACAACTTCCTCTTAAATAGCTATCTCCAAAGTTAGAATGTGTTGTCTCAAAAAGTAATGACTTTTTCTTCCCTGGTGGTCCTGAAGTGAAAACTGGATATCTAGGAATATCAAGGATTACATTAAGGCATGGATTACACTACATAACCTCTGAAATTCTGTAGGAGTCTACACCTTGATTAGTTTAATTTGGTTCTAAGATTTGGTTCTCATTTTAGGCATTTGAGAAATTTGATTTTCTTTAATTGGGGATTTGTGCCTTTTGAGCATTGTCACTTTCACTTTATTCAACAAGTAATGTGTTAATTTATAGTGGAAGATGTTTGTGGTAGTTAATTGGTATTGCTTATTTGTACAAGATAATCTGTCCAGTTGATTGGTTAGGGAGACTGGATTAGAGTGGAGCTTTTTGAATATATAATAAAGCAAAAGGAATGAGATAATGTTGAAGGAATATCTCCATCAATCTCTAATAGTCTAATAAATTGTCTTTCTCTAGGGATATATAAGTAACAACAATGGATATCTAAACAGTACTTTAAAACTTGCAAAGTGCGTAATGTATATTTCTCATTTGATCATTATAACCACTGTATAGGGTATATATTACATTCCTTGTTATTTTCATTTTTATTGCTGATGAGCCTGAGGACAAAAGATGTTAGTTAAATTGTTTACACACATAACTAGTAAATGTTTGAGGTAGAATTTAAAGCTAGGTTTTTCAGACTTCAAATCCAATAAGCCATCTACTACTATTATTCCCACCTAAAATTACACGCAAACACACACACACACACACACACACACACACACACACACACACACCCTACCCCTGAAGTAGAAAATGTACTGACTAAGTCAAATGACCTGTAGTCCTTAGGTGAATTATAATTTTATCTATAAAATGAGGAGATTGCATCTCAGAGGTCCACTATAGCACTTTTAGAGGTATAATACTATCATCCAAAGATTATTCTGTCCCCTGAATACTGAGAGCTGTGCAAACTGTTTTAGTGTTTGGGGTGGGACATGAGATCTGTCTTATTTGAAGTATTGTCATGAATTGACTTGTGCTTGAGTCAGAGGGAAGAACTATGAGTGGTATAAGTAAAGACTATTTGAGCTCAGCCTCTCTCAGCTTTGGCCATTCTGATTATTGTTCAAGCCTGGAACATTTCCTTCTCTGCTCCAACTATTGACATCCCTGGCTTCCTTAAAGTTCCAGTGAAAATCTCTTTTTATATGAAGCTTTACCCAACCCCTCTTAGGGTCATCTCTCTGTTAATTATGTCCTATTTATTCTGTATATAGTTTGCTTTGTTTTTGCCTCATTTTGTATAATCAGCATTTAGCACAGTACCTGGCAAATAGTAAGTACTTAGTAAATGTTTGATATCACATAAGGAATAATTTCCTAAGATAAGAAGAGTCAGAAACTGAAGTACCAGCCTTATGTGATAGTTACCTTCTTGTCACTGGTGGTCTTTTAGTGGAAGCTTGATAAATACTAGTAAAGGATATTGTTTATGAGATGATGCTCAAATGGGGATTTTAAAATACTAAATCATTTCCTAATAATCAATGAGCATTTGTTTTTTTAATTTCAAGATTTTTTAAATATAACTTTAATTGGAAAAAACTATTTCAAAAAAGATTATCTTGTACATTTTTAATAGTATTTTATCTTTCCAAATATATGCAGATTGTTTTGTAAATTTTTTTTTGTAGAAAGTTTTAAATATTCACTTTTGTGAAAACTTATGTTCCAAATTTTTCTCTGTCTTCTCCCTTTCCCTCTTCCCCAATATAGCAAATCATCTATTATGTACAACTCTTCTAAACATGTCCAAATGACGAATGTTGGAGGGGATGTGGGAAAACTGGGACACTGATACATTGTTGTTGGAACTGTGAATGAATCTTACCATTCTGGAGAGCACTTTGGAACTATGCTCAAAAAATTATCCAACTGTGCATACCCTTTGACCCAGCAGTGCTACTACTGGGTTTATATCCCAAAAAGATATTAAAGGAGGGAAAGGGACCCACATGTGCAAAAATGTTTGTGGCAGCCCTTTTTGTAATGGCTAGAAACTGGAAACTGAATGGATGCTCATTAACTGGAGAATGGTTGAATAAATTATGGTATAAGAATATTATGGAATATTATTGTTCTGTAAGAAACAACCAGCAGGATGATTTCAGAGAGGCCTGGAGAGACATAACATGAATTGATGCTAAGTGAAATGTGCAGAACCAGGAGATCATTATACACAGCAACAAGACTATACCATGATCAATTCTAATAGACCTGGCTGTCTTCAACAATGAGATGATTCAAACCATTTCCAGTTGTTCAGTGATGAAGAGAACCATCTACACTTAGAGACAGGACTATGGGAAATAAGTGTGGACCACAACATAACGTTTCCACTCTTTCTATTATTGTTTGCTTGCATTTTTGTTTTCCTTGTCAAGTTTTTTTTTTCTTTCTAGATCTGATTTTTCTTGTGCAGCAAGATAACTGTATAAATATGTGTATATATGTGTGTGTATGTATATATATATGTGTATATATGTATATATATATATTAGATTTAATATGTATTTGAACATATTTAGCATGTATTGGACTATCTGCCATCTATAGGAGGGTATGGGGGGAAGGAGGGAAAAATTTGGAACAGAAGCTTTTGCAAGGGTCAGTGTTGAAAAATTACCCATGCATGCTTGTAAATTAAAAAAAAAAACTATAATAATAAAAAAGAAATGATCAGCAGGATGATTTAAGAGAGACTTGGAGAGACTTACATGAACTAATGCTAAGTGAAATGAGCAGAACCAGGAGATCATTATACGCAGCAACAATAAAACTATATGAAGATCAATTCTGATGGAATTGGCTCTCTTCAACAATGAGGTGATTCAAACCAGTTACAATGAATTTATGAAGAGAGAACCATCTATACCCAAAAACAGTACTGTGGGAACTGTTCACAATATAGCGTTCTCACTTTTTGTTGTTGTTTGCCTGCATTTTATTTTGCTTCTCCCTATCTCTCTCTCTTTCTCTCTCTCTCTCTATTGGTTTGATTTGATTTTTCTATTGCAGCAGGATAATTGTATAAATATTTATGCACATATTGAATTTAACATATATATTTATCACATTTAACACATATTGGACTATTTGTCATCTAGGGGAGGGTGTGAGGGAAATTGGAACACAAGATTTTGTAAGGGCTAATGTTGGGGCAGCTAGGTGGCTCAGTGGATAGAGCATCAGCCCTGAATTCAGGAGGACCCTAGTTCAAATGTGGTCTCAGACACTTAACACTTCCTAGCTGTGTGATCCTGGGCAAGTCACTTAACCCCAGCCTCAGGGAAAAAAAAAAAAAAAAAGGGTAATGTTAAAGAATTGTCCATACATATGTTTTGAAAAATAAAAGGCTTTAATAATAAAAAAATAAAAATATAGCCATATTCATCATGTGGTACAAAAAAAAATAGATCAAAAGGGGGAAAAAAAACCAAGAAAGGAAACAAAAAAACCAAGCAAACAAACAACAAAAGTGAAAATGCTGTCTTTTGATCCACATTCAGTTTCCATACTTAGGGTGGCTCTTTCTATCACAAGTCTATTGGAATTGCCTTATATCACTTCATTGTTGAAAAGAGAGAAGTTTATCATAGTCAAACATCACATAATCTTTTTGTTATTGTGTAGATTTTTCTTTTGGTTCTGCTTATTTCACTCAACATCAATTTATGTAAGTTTCTCCAGGCCTTTTTGAAATGCTGATCATTTCTTATAGAACAATAATATTCCATACCATTCATATACCATAACTTATTCAGCCATTCTCTAATTGATGGACATCCATTCAGTTTTTGGTTCCTTGCCACTATAAAAAGGGCTGCCACAAACATTTTATGATCTCTTTGGGATACAGACCCTGTAGAGACATTGTTGGATCAAAGGGTATGGTTAGTTTATAGTTCTTTGCATAGTTCCAAATTACTCTCCAGAATAGTTAGATCATTTTACAACTCTACCAACAATGCATGAGTGTCCCAGTTTTCACACATCCCCTCCAACATTTATCATTATCTTTTCCTATCATCTTAGCCAATCTTAGAAGTATGAAGTAGTACTCAGAGTTGTCTTAATTTGCATTTATGTCATCAGTAATGATTTAGGGCATTTTTTCATATGACTAGAAATGGCTTTAATTTTTTCATTTGAAAACTTCTTGCTCATATCCTTTGACCATTTATTAATTGGGGAATGACATGTAGTATCATAAATTTGAGTGATTTCTTTATATAGTTTAGAAATGAGGCTTTTATTAGAAACACTGGCTGTAAAAATTTTTTCTGAGCTTTTTGCTTCCCTTTTAATCTTGGCTGCATTGATTTTGTTTGTGCAAAAGCTTTTTAATTTAATGTAATAAAAATTATCCATTTTGTATTTCATAATGTTCTAGAATTTTTCTTTGGCCATAAATTCCTCTCTTCTCCACAGATCTGAGAGAGAAAATGTCCTTTAAACACACATTTATTTAATGCTCTAGACCATGTTCAAATCTTCAGATACTTACCAATTGTATGACATCGGGCAGATCACTTAACCTATGTCTGCCTCAGTCTCCTCAGCTGTTGAATGGAGATAATAGATGCCAAGCTGATATTCCCAAAGCATAGGTGTGAAGCTGTCATTCTTCTCAAAAAATATCCCTTTTCCTACCCTACTTCCCATTTCACTTAGAAAACCACGAAATCTTCTGTTTAACATTTAAAGAAACCATTTGTAGTCTAGTCTGCAGTGGGCCGCAGATAGTGGGGAACTCTGGGTAAGGTATAAGATCCTTCAGCCCAGAGGAAATCTATCTGTGGCCCTCTACACCAGTCCTGGCTTATCTTTTCAGGTTGATCACATATTATTCTCCCTCATTCACATTCACTGACCCTGTAAGACAGTCTATCCTATAGTCAGGCTAGCTTACTTGCTGTTCCTCACATACAACATTATTTCTTATTAAGTCTTATTGAATTCTTTTTATTTCAAAGGTCACTTAACTTTGTGTACTTTTTAAAATGGAATGTTCTTTCTCTTCATCTGTTTTTTAAAGTACCTCATTTGGCACAGAAATAGGGAAAAAAACTCAAGTTTCATTTTTCTATGTATTATGCACAAATAACACTGTTTTGCATGAATGATTTTTATTGACTCTTAGGAGCCATTCCCACGATAATAACATTTTGACCAATCTTAATAGTTTATTTTTTTTCCATTGAAGTGTAGTTGTAGACTTCTATTTTATGATGTCTGTGTGTACTGATTATTGGGTAGAATAAACAATATGTGTTCAGAAAAACCCTTGAAATTTTGACTTCTTAGAAGAGAATTATTTGTGTATTCTAAATCTCAAAATAGAATGATGCATAAAAAGAACCAGAAAGAGAATTGAATGCTAGTCAAAACAAAATTTGGCGATTTGTTGAGTATCTTTATTTTTAAAAATAAAAAAAAGACTCAATGTGATTAAAGCCAATCTTTGAGTCAGATACTTTGGCAGAATTTTAAAAGAAGAGATTATGTTGAATTTGGGGCAATGTCTGTATTGTATGCAATACAAGTAAGTGATTGGGGCAAGGTATGGATTGTACACAATGCAAGTAAGTGAGGAATTAAATAAATGCAATAGCAGCCTCTCCTTTTATGGAGAATGACTGTTTACATTTAGAAAATTTCAGTTTCTGAATGAATCTCTGTTTGAGTCAGTAAGCCTTTATTAAGTACCTCCTTAAGTTCCAGGGATATATGCTGGGGAAATAGTTCACCATTGGAAACAAAAGTGAGAGCATTCTTACACAAATGATATATGTGTAGGATTGGAGATAATCAACCAAAGGAAGATACTAACATTAAGGAGGGTTAGGAAGAATTTTAGTTGGAATGTGAAGGAATTCAAGGAAGCCAGGAAGTGTAGATGAAGGAAATATTCCAGGTATGAGGCGAAGCCAGTGAAAATGGAGTCAGGGGATGAAGTGTTTTGGTTATGAAATAACAAGAGCAAAGTGGCCAATGTCACTTGGATATAGAATATGTGGGGGCAGGGGGAATAAATTATGAGAAAACTGGAAGGGAAAGATAGTAGGTGGACAGTTTGGGAAGGTTTTTGAGTGCAAAGCAGGATTTTATATTTGAACCTAGAGGTAATAAGGGAACAATGAGATTTATTCAGTGGAGGTGGAGGTGACATATCAGATCTGCCCTTTAGGAAGATAATTTGACTGCCAAGTGAAGAATGGACTAGAATAGGGAAGAGATTTGAAGCAGAGAGATTAACCTGCAGGCTTTTGCACTAGCAAATTGCAAGTGATGAGAATCTATATCAGGGTGGTACTAGTGCCAAAGGGACACATTTGAGAGATATTATGAAGGTAAAATTGAAAGCTTTTGGATTTTGGATATTGGGGAAGAGACAATGAAGAATCAAGGATGAAAGCTAAGTTGTGAACCTGGTGACAGAGTATGGTGGTGCCCTTGATAATAAAAGAGAAGATTGGAAAGGCGAAGGTGATTTTTTTGAGAAAGATAAGGAATTTTGTTTTTGGACATGCTGTGATTAACGTGTCTGGGAGATATCCAAGTTGAGACATGTAATGAGAGATAGTAGTCTAGAAGTAAGAGGCTAGAGTTAGATAAGTAGATCTGAGATAGAGCATAAACTGTTGAAACCTTGGGAGCTGATGAAATAAATATTATCTTTAGATAAGAGAAAAGGGCCCAGGCCTTTAGTGGGTGGGACTTGGGCTAAGGTCCTACAAAGGAATTAGACTAGTGGGAATAGAGCTGGGATAGTGAAGTGACATGAAAATGTAGAGAGAAAGAGGGTCATAGACGGTGTCAAAAACTTGCAGAGATATCAAGAAGGATAAGATTTTAAAAGGCCATTAGATATGGCAATTAAAAGTTATATATGAACTTTGGATAGAACAATTTTGATTGAACAATGAGATAGGAGTCTAGATGTAGAAGTTTTAAAAAGAGGTTGAGAAAAAAGGCAGTGGAGGCATCCATTATAGATGATCTTGAAGAGGTAAGCCACAAAAGTGAGGAAAAAATACAATGGAATAGCCAGCAGGGATAAATAAATCAAATGAGGATTTTTTTTTTTTAAGGTTGGAGAAGAGCATGTGTGTAGACAATGGAGAAGTAGTCAATAGACATAAATACATTGGAGATAAGTGAGAACATGGGTATAACAGAGGGAGCAGTTTGCTAGCGAAGTTATGGCGGAATAAGATCCCTTGTGTACGTAGAATGATTTGTTTTATTTAGGCAAAATTTCTTATGTGAAACATGTATGAAATAGGCATTTGGCGCAAAGCATCTGGGTAATGGGAGATGAGAGAGGAAGGAAGAAGAGGAAGCTCTTGCTAAATAACTTCAATTTAAACATTTGTATATATTTTATATATATATTATATAAATTGCCTATTAAATATATTTAATCATAAATATACATATACACATGTATAGGTTTGGAAGAGCTTCTGTTACTGAGTGTGATAAGTAAATTATGGAATATAAAAGGATTATATTTAGCAGTGAGGACCAAATTGATATTATAACATAAATTTATATTGGACCCTGTTACCATAGTTTCATGGATTTTCTCCACCTTTGTTTAGAAAAAAATATGTATGGGTAAAGGCAGTTGATGATGGAAGTGAGTGCTCCAAGACTTATTACCAGGGCAGAATCTTCAAGAGGACAGTGTTAAGTTCAACTGCTTTTTTCAACATTGTTATGCTTGGGGTTGGAAATTAAGTGTAACTAGTAATATTTTTGCATATGATCTTTCAAACTAGAATCTGAATTCCTTGAGGGCATAGATGGTATTTTTTTTTGCCTTTTTTTTTTTTTTAATCCCTAAAGCCTGGCACAAAGCAGGGCTCTTTAAAATATGCTTTGTGATGGAATCACATGAAAATTAGATTAGTGAAACTTGCTTTATTTTACTTTTTTTCCTTTCCACTCCTTCCATCTTCTGACTGTCACTAAGACCTTGCTTCCTTACTGTGACAAATCTTCCCTGGTTCTCTTTCCAGTACAGACTATACTTTGTTATTCCTCTATACACTTAAAAAAAAAAAATTCAAAAGACTAGGTCTCCTTATTTTGATTGATTAAAACAAATAGATCCCACTCTGACTGTGGAAGGACTTTTGATCCAATCAATTTAGCTTTCTATAGCTCAGAACTGCAACCTCCCAAGGAGCTGGAATTACAGGCCCTGATGGATGTTTTCTGTTCCATATTGTGGTTTCCAACTACAGGGGCAGCTAGATGGCACAGTGTATAGAGTACCAGCTCTGGAGTCAGGAGTACCTAGGTTCAAATCTGGCCTTAGACAAGCTATGTGACCTTGGACAAGTCACTTAACCTCAGTTTCCTCTCGAAAGAAAAAAGACAACCTTCCAGCTTTTGTTTACTTTCTCCATAAGGAGAGACATTGTGCTATTTGTTCATATATCTCTCCATAAATTGTTGATAAAAAGATGCCATATTTGAGAAAAAGAAATCAGGGCTTTTCATAGACATCTGATATTGTTTGTTGACATATCTGTACTTTAAAAACTTTTCCCCATTTGATCATAGTGTCAAATCTTTTTTGAAGATGGGATTTAAGCAAGGAATCAGATTTTGGCGAATGTGAAATTTTGCAAATTGGAGGAAAGCTGCATATATACTTTTTTGCCTTTTTTCACAAAGATGTTAAAACTGGAAACAATTCTCAGATCAACTATTCTAAGATTCTGCCATCAGTTAGATAAGATATTAAATAGATTTTACAAATGAGATAAGTGAAACACAGAGAAATTGAGATGCCATAATAAAACTGAGTTAAATGCTTTATGGGGAGGAGGATGAGGGAAGATAGAAACTTCTAAAAATGTTGCTTTCATTTAGTATCAATTTCTTCTCATTATAGAGCATAATTTTTTGTTTAAAAAACATCAGGAAAATATCAGTGTTATATCTTTTGGTTGGTGGACTGAATTTCTGTTTAGTTCACTGAGAATTTTCTCTAGGTCATATTGAGAGTAGCAGAAAAGGAAAGACTCTTGAAGAGAGTACAGGATCCAAGAATACATGTTAGGGAATTAGATATAAGGAGACTGAAAAAGGAGACATCTAGATAATGAAGGACTTTGCCAAATATAGCATTTTGTATTTGTTTCTGGAGGTAATGGGAAGTTTATTGAGTTGGAGTGGGGGATGAGGATGGTGGTGGTGATATGATGGGATCTGTGCTTTAGGAAAATTACCGTAGTGGTTTAATGGAGGCTGTTTTGAAATGGGGAAAGATCTGACACAGGTAGATCCACCAGTAGGCTATTGCTTTATTTTACTTTTTTTCCTTTCCACTCCTTCCATCTTCTGACTGTCACTAAGACCTTGCTTCTTTACTGTATCAAATCCTCCCTGGTTCTCTTTCCAGCACAGACTATACTTTGTTATTCCTCTATACACTTAAAAAACAATGTTAGAGGAGAGAAGGGAGTGTATTTCAAAGATGTTGTAAAGATGAAATTGGCAGGTCTTGGCATCAACATTGAGTGTGGGAGTAGTGAGAGATACTGAGAAATCCAGATGACTCCCAGGGTGGGAGCCTGAGGGACAGGGAGGATGATGATGATGATGATGATGATGATGATAATGATGATGATGATGATGATGATGATGATGTCGTGTAATAGGAAAGATAAGAGTTGGGAAGAGTTTGGGAGAAAAGATAATGAGTTTTGTTGTGGGCTACTCAGTTTCAGGTGTTTACTGGACATCCTATTGAAGATAAAGGGAAGATGGGAGATTGGAAATCAACTGAGACATTGAGATAGGAAAGGTAGAATTGAGAATCATCAGCATAGAAATAGTAATAAATCCATGGGAGCTGATGAGATCACTAAATGATGTAACATAGAGGAAGAAGAGAAAAAGACAAAGGACACAATTCTGAGGGAACCTACAGTTAGAAGGCATGATCTAGAAAAGGATATAGCAGAAGGACGGAAAAAAAAGCAAACAAGTAGACAGGTAGGAGAACCAGGAGAGAGTAGTGTCTTATTTCTTTTGTTCTTGAAGGGGACTGTGATGTCATGACTTGCAAGTTATTTGGATTTAAGTGAGGGAAGACTGCAAAATCAACTCTCTCCTCTGGAGCCAAATGAGTCCAATGGCAAGATTGTAGATTAGGTCTACTGGAGGTGGTTCCAGATGCAATTGAAGACCTTGGCCTTTTCAGATTAAGGTCTTCTTCAGGTCTCAACTTTGTCTGAGGCAAAGATTGGCTTCTTTTACCTAGAGAAAATATCAGAGGAGACTGTGATCAATAGTTTTAGAAGTTGCAGAGAAATTAAGGGAGTAAGACTTGAGAAAAGGCATTGGATCATAATTATCTTTTTTGTGGGAAGTGGCACTTGAACTGAGAGATTTTCTAAGAGATGGAGATGAGGAGGGAGGCAATTCCAGGTAAATGCAAGGAGGATATAGAAAAACTTGTAGCTTGTAGCAACAGAACTTTCTCAGAAAATGGCTTCAATGAATTTTGTGATGACTTGTATGGTTCCCTGTTAATATAAAGTATTAAAATGGTTGCCAAACAGTTGCTGAAATGTGAACATTTCCATATTCAATGAGTAATTAAAAAAAGGGGGGGGATTTTATATAAAATTATTCTGAGCTTGAAAACACCCTCCTTTCTCCCCCTTAATTTATGGAATAAAACAGTCATTTCCATAAAGTATTATAAAGAGGATTGCACATATAATATATACACACATTTTCAAGAGTCTCTTTCTTATTTTTTTCCCCACTCTCCTAAATCTTCATGCATTCTTTTAAAAGTTCTTCCTCAATCCTGTCATCCAGTTTTCCTCACCTCTCTAAAAATTTAGAATAGTTCTACACCTTTTCAGATGTAGAAATTGTTTGTTCTTCAACCCAGATCAAAGCAAAGTTCCAACATTAGCAGCTTTTCACCCCTACCTGCTTCCTCTATATTAATTCTTCCTTTCACGTCCCTCTTTTTCTGATAGAATTGCTCCTTTTTACTTACTCAATCTTGTTTTTTGGAATCACCCCATCATGTACAACTTAGTCCTAACTTTTCATATATTCTTTATATATATATATATATATATATATATATATATATATATATATATATATATATATATATATATATATATATATATATATATATATATATATATCCTTATATATATATATTCTTATATATACTTATTTTATATATATGCTTGCTTGTATATATGTGTATGTATATACATATGTATAAAAATAAGTAAACAGATTGACTGTAATGAGTACCTTATAATTAATCTTTATTGTTTTCCTTATGTTTCTTCTGGCTCTTTTATTTTGAATTTTCTATTGAATTCTGGTTAATATATATATCTCCGCTTTTTCTGAACATAGTTCAACACTTTAGTTCCAAAGCTCTCTTGTTTGGGTTGTTCTGTGATTCTTCTTCTTCAGATCTCTTATATACATTTAAAAAAAAAATGCTTCATTGGTATTATTATTATTATTTTTTTTTTTTTTACCATTATCACTAGTTCAGTTATTCCATCCTTGTCCCTTTCATCCTTGTAACAAGTTAACAAAATAAATCTATCCACATCCTAATTATGTGTGTCTTTCTTCACCTTTAGTCTCTCATCTCTCTGTCACGAAGTGGAAAGTATTCTTTCTCCTTGGCCTTTGGAGAAGTTTTGTAGTCAGTGCAAATGATGGAGTTCTTAAATCTTTCAAAGTTATTTTTGTGTGGAACAGCAATGCAATTCCTTACTCAAAATGATTATCCAGAGATTTCTTAAAGTGAAGATCAGAAATTTTATTAGAATCTCACGAAAAGTGGGCAGTCCTCTCACTAGCTTCTCAGAAAGAGAGGCCACTGATTACAGACTTGGAAGTGATTTAATAGCCATAGGAACCCATGACACCCCTCCCCCCTCACCAAATCCAGTTAATTTTCACTGCTTGCTCAGGTTTGCTAAATTTAGTAAGTTCTAGTCAAGCCAATTTAGTTGACTTATTGCAAGTGTGTTTGTCTAAATTTATTGCTACAATGTTTGCAAATGCTTGCTTGAGCTGATGTGAGCACTCTATTGTAATGTTTGTACAAAGAATTTCATTTTCCCCAAACTCATCAAATGTTCATAAACTAAAATTTAGGTTATAGGTTCAATCTACCTTAGTTACTGATTTTATGAGAAACCACATAATACCTCACAATAAGGAGATTTATTTAGAGCAACTGTCCTCAAACTTTTTAAATAGGGGGCCAGTTCACTGTCCCTCAGACGGTTGGAGGGCCAGACTGTAGTAAAAACAAAAACTCACACTCTGTTTCTGCCCCTTAGCCCATTTGCCATAACCCATTGGGCCGCATAAATATCTTCAGCAGGCCACATCTGGCCATAGTTTGAGAACCCCTGATTTAGAGGTAAGTAATTGATTAAGTCCGAGGGGTTAAAGCTTTCTAAAATAACTAATGAGACTTGGTTTTACCTCAGGCTTTCTCATTCAACAAATAGAGATAGCAAGTTTAGAGACTTCTCTAATATCTATCTTCAGGCCATTAAATTAATTAGTCAAGTTCTCTCTAAGCAGTTGAGTAAAGGTCAAGGGTTATCTCTAAATGTTTTCTGCTGGAAGAGCAAGAGCCTAAATGATGAACAGATCCTTAGTGCTGAGTCTTGAATTACTCAAAGTTATTATTCTGAGAAGTCCTTCAGTTTCCCTGTTTCACTCAAATCTCTCTTATTAACATATGAGGACTTCTCATCTTTGTTCAAATTCCCCCATTTTCACCAACTTCCACTACCTGTCTTGGAAACAGCGTCATCACAGAATAGATTGGCATCTGGCAGCAATAGAACTCCAGCACTATGGATGCCTGGGGCTCCAGGTCCATTGCCACATAATCTCCCACTTCAAGCAGTCTGGATCCAGACTCATTTGGGAAAAAGAGGTGAAGGTTTCATCATTTTCTGGAGCTGCTTCAGGTTCACAAGGGGCATATAGTTGGCCCTACCCAGTGGAGTCCAGACTGAAGAGGGGAGATGAAATGAGTTGCAGGCGATGGCAGCAGCAGCATCTGGTGCTGAGTGTCAGAATCAGGTCTCAGGTAATTTCAGGTTGGCTGAATTGTTGGAACTTCATGGCTCAGTGTCTGGAAGAAGCAACTCTCACAAGTATTAAAAATACAAGGACTAAATATGAGTAAAAGAGAAAGCATAAATAAAAGTTAAGTTAATATAGAGGTTACTAGGGACAGTAACCAAGGAAACCCATCCAGAAGAAGGCTGGGACAGGGTGGGGAGGTGAGGCTATTATAAATGCCTCTCATCCAAAAGGCTTCCCTAGGATAGATATCAAAGAATGTTTCTCTGCATACTTAATGGGAAATTGTTTGATTGTCAAAAGTTCCTTTCTTTTCCAAATAATCCCACCCCCACCCCGCAAAATATAAGAAAGTCAGTGATAGCTCTTTCATAAGTAAGCAAGAGGTCCAGGGTTGGGATTCCAGAGACCCCAAGGATCTAGCCCTGCTTTCCATTTGTTTCTATTTCAATGAACAAAGGGAAAATGGGAGTGGTCTCAAATATTTGGGTGAAGTAGGTCTTTAGATAAAGAAACTCTAGCCCTAGCCCCAGAAAGAAAAAAAAAATAATTAAAAGATGTTATAGCAGCAATCAGAAAGTCATCCAAGGCCAGGCTGCAAATTAAGATATCTACATATTTGCATATCTTTTATATCTTCTTCTGATCACTTGCTCTGATTACCTGGTTAGCTTTCTGGGGGACCTTCAGATGGGAGTGTCTCTCTTCCAGTCTTTGTTGGTTCTTACATACCTTTTTGTAATTATATCATTTCAGCATATTGATTATGTGTGAATTTAGAGAACCATTACATCACTATGCTAAGTACTAAGTATATGTAAACTAGATAACCATTGTCTCATCAATTCTTCTGAGTTAACACCTTGTTTCAAGTTTATTTTTCCAGAGTTCTGGCTCTCTCCAACTTGCTATAAGAGGAAAAATCAGGGACATGAATTACTTAAAGCAGTTTTACTTCAAGCAACTGTCCAATTTTTTAAAATTCCACCTTAAGCCAGAGTCAGGAATAATCATGTGGGTTCTCATTCAAAAGAACACCACTGGGAAATTGAATCTGAAGGATCCTCTCTTCAGCAGAGACCAAGATCATCCTTCTAATTCATTCCCAGATGCTAACTTCCACCTATAACAACTTCTTCTGAGTAGCTTATGGTATATTCCTTTCAGATGATGGAGCATTGGTTTGATGATCTATACAGACAGTCATACCTGTTTAAAACTCCAAAAGATTTTATCTCCCACAGTAATTATTATTAATCAAAGCTTCAGATGAATCTAGCTTTCAAGGATCACAGGAAGAGATTCATCCTAGAAAGTTCACAGCTTATATAACTTTTCTTTCATATCTAAATAGATGGTTCTAAGTCCAACATTACATAGATTATTTTGCTTTTAAAATATCCAGTACGATACCTAAACCAGGTAGGTTGAAAAAAGAGAAAGAAAATTATAGATCACGAATTATAGAAATTATAGAATATGAATATTGATGCTGAAATCTTAAATAAGATATTAGCACAAAGACTACAGAAAATCATCCCCAGGATAATACACCATGATCAAGTAGGATTTATACCAGAAATACAGGGATGGTTCAATATTAGGAAAACTATCAGTATAATTGGCCTTATTAATAAGTAAACTAACAAAAACCATATGATCATCTCAATAGATGCAGAAAAAGCATTTGATGAAATCTAACATTCCATTCCTATTAAAAACACTTGAGAATATAGTAATAAATGGATTTTTCCTTAAAATAATCAGTAGCATCTGTTTAAAACCATCAATAAGCATCATATGTAATGGGGATAAACTGCAACCATTCCCAGTAAGATCAGGAGTGAAATAAGGTTGTCGACTATCCCCATTACTATTCAATATTGTATTAGAAATGCTAGCTTTTGCAATAAGAGTTGACAAAGAGATTAAAAGAATTAGAATAGGTAATGAAGAAACCAAATTATCACTCTTTGCTGATAATATGATGGTATACTTAGAGAACCCCAGAGATTCTACTAAAAAGCTATTAGAAATAATCCACACCTTTAGCAAAGTTTCAGGATACAAATTAAACCCATATAAGTCATCAGCATTCTTATATATCACTAACAAAATCCAACAGAGCTACAAAAAGAAATTCCAGTTAAAGTAACTACCAATAGTATAAAATATTTAGGAATCTATCTGCCAAGGGAAAACTAGAAACTATATGAGCAAAACTACAAAACACTTTCCACACAAATTAAGTCTGATCTAACCAATTGGAAAAATATTAAATGCTCTTGGATAGGGCATGCAAATAAAGATGACAATACTGCCTAAACTAATCTATTTAGCACTATACCAATAAGACTCCCAAAAAACTATTTTAATAACCTAGAAAAATAACAAAGAAAGTTCATATGGAAAAACAAAAAGTCAAGAATCTCATGGGAATTAATTAAAAAAAAAAATCAAATGAAGGTGGCCTAGGTGTACCAGATCTAAAATTATATTATAAAGCAGCGGTTACCAAAACCATTTGAAATTAGCTAAGAAATAGACTAGCTGATCAGTGGAATAGGTTAGGTTCAAAGGACAAAATAATCAATAACTTTAATAATTTAGTGTTTGACAAGCCCAAAGACCCCAGCTTTGGGGATAAATTGCTGGGAAAATTGGAAATTAGTATGGCAAAAACTAGGCATTGACCCACACTTAACACTGTACACATCTCAAGATAAGGTCAAAATGGGTTCATGACCTAGGCATAAAAAATGAGATTATAAATAAATTAGAAGAACGTAGGATAGTTTACCTCTCAGACCTGTGGAAGAAGAATGAATTTATGACCAAAGAAGAACGAGAGATCATTATTGATCACAAAGTAGAAAATTTTGATTATATGAAATTGAAAAGATTTTATACAAACAAAACTAATGCAGACAAGATTAGAAGGGAAACAATAAACTGGGAAAACATTTTTATAGTCAAAGGTTCTGATAAAGGCCTCATTTCTAAAATATATAGAGAATTGACTCTAATTTATAAGAAATCAATCCATTCTCCAATTGATATGAACAATTCTTAGACAAAGAAATTGATCCTAAATCTTCAACATAAAGAAGATCCAACTCACTTCCAGTTGATCAATGATGGACAGAAATAACTATACCCAGAGAAGGAACACTGGGAAGCAAATGTAAATTGTTAGCACTACTGTCTATCTACCCAGGTTACTTATACCTTCGGAAGCTAATAATTAATGTGCAACAAGAAAATGGTATTTATACACATATATTGTATCTAGGTTATATTGTAACACATGTAAAATGTATGGGATTACCTGCCATCGGGGGGAGGGAGTGGAGGGAGGGAGGGGATAATTTGGAAAAATGAATAAAAAAAAAGAAATTGATCCTATTTCTAGCCATATGAAAAGATGCTCCAAGTCATTATTAATCAGAGAAATGCAAATTAAGACAACTCTGAGATACCATTACACACTTGTCAGATTGGCTAGAATGACAGGAAAAGATAATTCGAAATGTTGGAGGGGATGTGGAAAAATAGGGACACTGATACATTGTTGGTGGAATTGTGAACACATCCACCCATTCTGGAGAGAGCAATTTGGAATTATGCTCAAAAAGTTACCATTTTGATCCAGCAGTGTTATTACTGGGCTTATATCCCAAAGAGATTTAAAAACAGGAAAAGGGACCTGTATGTGCAAGAATGTTTGTGGCAGCTCTCTTTGTAGTGGCCAGAAACTGGAAACTGAATGGATGCCCATCAATTGGAGAATGGCTGAATAAATTTTGGTATATGAATATTATGGAATATTATTGTTCTGTAAGAAATGACCAACAGGATGATTCATAAAGGCCTGGAGAGACTTAAATGAACCAATGCTGAGTGAAGTGAGCAGGACCATTAATTAGATCATTATATAGTTCAACAATAATACTATATGATGATCAATTCTGATGGACGGGGACATCTTCAACAATGAGATGAACCAAATCAGTTTCAATAGAGCAGTAATGAATTGAACTGGCTACAGCCAGCGAAAGAACTCTGGGAGATGACTATGAACCACTACATAGAATTCCCAATCCCTCTATTTTTGTCCACCTGCATTTTTTATTTTCTTCACAGGCTAATTGTACACTATTTCAAAGTCTGATTCTTTTTGTACAGTAAAATAATTGTTTGGACATATATACATATATTGTATTTAATTTATACTTTAACATATTTAACATGTCTTGGTCAACCTGCCATGTGGGGGAGAGGGTAGGGGGAAGGAGGGGAAAAATTGGAACAAAAAGTTTGGCAATTGTCAATGCTGTAAAATTACTCATGCATATATCTGGTAAATAAAAAGCCATAATAAAAAAAAAAATACCCAGTACGTAGAAAAATTCTGAACTGCATATTGTTCATAACAGAGACATTCTCAAAGGAACAAAGACAAAAATATTATTTTCAGTGTCTCTTTAAATAATGGTACAACTTTAAGATGATGCCACATAATCAATTCAACTCCCACAGAATATCCTATTTGCACATAAAAGAATTTGAAAGGTTTTTTAAAAAAAATTATCAATTAACCTTTTGGAAATAACCTTACCAAATTATAGAACATATTTATGACTATATTCATTAAACAAGGAGACTATTATGCATCTAAAGAAACAAACATTCAGTCAATTAACATCTTGTAAGAGCAGGCTGTCCCTTTAAATCACAGTTTGCTTTCTACAGCAGAAGGCCAAGTGGTTGCAACATAGTTACTGGGGGAAGGGGAATTGACAAGATCCTTTATAAGGCTGCCCTTCCTCCCCACTCTACATGGCATTTCTCCCAACTCCCAATCCCCTTGCTCAACTTTTCTCTTTCCATCTTTCAACCTGTTCTTTTTCTTCCTGTCTCTGTCTCCTTCCTGAAATCATTCAAACCTTTAGTTGCTCCTACAAATCAATCTTTCTAATCTCAGTTCTTCAAAAATCACGTTCTTTCCTCCTTTTCTTTCAAAACTTTAAGATTCATAATACAGTGAATAAATAATTACATAAAACACACACATGTTCCACAGAGTTGACAGAATTTAAAGCACAACTTATAATGTTTACAGATTACCCAAAAATGTTTCAGAAGATAACATACTTTACATAATTAGAGGCATGTGACTTCTTCAAGTAAGTTATCAGAGGTTGCTTTAATAAGCTATTTTTAAACTGAACCAAGTATTCTAATTCTACCCCTTCAATTATTGGAACATTAAAATTCTCCCCAGCAATAGTCAAATTCTTTGAGAAGCCCATTCCTCCTGGCAAGTGAGTCACAGATGTATGAGCTGCTCCCATATCTATCAGAAATATCATCTTCCATTGTGGCCCTACCCTCAAATTTATCAAGGTGGGATTTTTTTTTTTTTTTTTTTTTTGGAGGAACCCCTGACTTCCCTAATCATCTGATTCCATGAGAGAGCAAACTTGTTCATCTTCCCTTCCTCCCAGACAATTCCTACAGATGGGTCCAGTCTTCCCACAGGTCCAACAGGTCAGAGGGCCCCATGATTTGCCACCTACTTAACCACCTCTATCCTCTGAAGGTCTTGTCACTCCTTTTTGTTCTGAGACTTCTTATTCCAGCCTTTTTCCCTGTCCTTGGGTGGCTTGTAAAGTCTGAACTAGTATTTTGATTCATTGTTTTTCTTTCCTTTTTTTTTTTTCCCCATCTCTCCTCATGTATATCTTTGTTGCTTCTTTCAATAATTCCCCAATTGACTTAATACTCCATCCTTACAATTTCTGCAATTTTTTATTTATGTCTAGCCATGAATTGGAGACAAAATATAGCTTTAGCACACTTTCTGTTGCTGGATTTTCTAAGTTTATTCTCAAATATTTTTGATCTCTTCTTTCAGACATTCTAGGAATCTGAAAGGTGATTCATCCTTTTCCTATCTAACCTCTAAGGCTTTATTAATATTTTGTCTTTTGAGAAAAGAATCTGATCCCCATAATAATTAAATGGTCCCTTAAATCATTTATATTCTGCCTGTATGCTTGATTATTATTATTCCATCCTGTATTTACTAGCGGATATTTTTGTTCTGTAGTCCTCGCTCCTTTTGCAAGGGGATGTCTCTCCCACTCTTCTATAGCTGCCTTTCTATAACTGATTTCTCTTCTGGAGTGAAGAGAGTGGCTAAGATATACATTAATTCTCTTCTTAGTTCTAATTCTCTTTCTAAATGTCTATATACTAGTTACTTGCGGACTCCTGCTGCCCCTTGGTTTTCCAGTTCAATACTCAGCTGGGGATATGGGCACATAAGGTGGAGGGACTGCAATTAAAGGATTCCAGACGTGAGATGGGATTTTCTTAATTTCAGGCTCTTTTACCAGCTTTTTCTCTACCTCTTCTGCCTGGCTTATACACAGCCTGTCTTTTGTCCCTGGAAGCCAGAGGCTTGAATACACCGATTCTTCTGAACTGAAGGGACTTTTCCCATTAACATACAAATTTAGTGTTTGTCCAATTATTGAAGATACCATATTTTGATCAAATTATTCTTCTGCCCAAATCTTGTCCACTCCAAACAAAATAGCAATACTTTTATCATTTCTTTTTGTACTTTGGTGATTCTTTCTAATTTTGCAGCAGATTACCTAATGGACTATCAGCTGGTACTCCCTGACCTAGTTCCTGGCTTGGGGACTTTGTTGACTGCACTTTCCCCATAATTGGAGAAAATTCTTGCCCCCAATCCTTTTGACAAAGATCACTCTTTACCAGTGGTCAACCAAGAGCTGGTTTGGTGAGTCCTTTCCCTTGGGATTTCTGCAGCTTGACAATACACACGTATACATCTCTGTTTAATGAGAGCTAATCTCTTGGGTCTCCCTTGACCCAGCCAGTTGACCCCCGCACTCCCGAAGGTTTACCTTGGATTACACATGTAAGTCTTCCAGACTGTGAGAGCACACATCTACAAAACACCAGGTTTCAGTCTTTCTATTTTCACCGAGTGTCTCTGCCTTAGGCCTCTGCCTAGCAGGGAGGAAAAGGCTGTCAAATCCAGGAGATTTGGGGACAAAAGGACCCTAAGTGCCTTTTTGGTCTCCAAAGCCAAGCAACATTGTTCCCTTACCAAGCATTCATCCTGGACGAGCCCCCAAACTGTGTGAACCTGCACCTCAATTCCTTACTCAAAATGATTATTCAGGGATTTCTCAAAGTGAAGATCAGAAGTTTTATTAGAATCTTGTAAGAAGTAGGTAGTCTGCTCACTAGGTTCTCAGAGAGAGAAGGCCACTGATTGCAGAGTTAGAAGCAATTAAATAATCATAGGAACCCATGACCACCCCCCCCCTTCCCCAAAATCCAGTAAATTTTCACTGCTTGCTCAGGTTTGCTAAATTCTAGTCAAGCCAATTTAGTTGACTTATTGCAAGTGTGTTTGCCCAAGTTTATTGTGGTCAGCTTGTTACAATGTTTGCAAATGCTTACATCAGCTGATATGAGCATTCTATTATAATGTTTGTACAAAGAATTTAATTTTTCCCAAAATCATCAGATGTTTATAAACTAAAATTTAGGTTATAGGTTCAATCTATCTTAGTTAATGATTTTATGAAAAATCGCATAATCCCTCACAATAAGGAGATTTACTTAGAGGTAAGTATTCAATTAAGCCAGAGGGGTTAAAGGTTTCTAAAATAATTAGGAGACTTGGTTTTTCCTCAGGCTTTCTCATTCAACAAATAGAGATAGTAAGTTTAGAGATTTCTCAAATATCTCCAGGCCATTAAATTATTAGTCAGGTTCTTCTCTAAGCAGTTGAGTAAAAGTCAAAGGGTTATCTTTTAGATGTTTTCTGCTAGAAGAGCAAGAGCTTAATGATGAACAGATCCTTGGTGCTGAGTCTTGAATTACTCAAAGTTATTATTCTGAGAAGTACTCAGTTTCCTGTTTCACTCATTTTCTTTACAAAATATTGCATTAATTATTTTCTTATTTTAACTTCACTATGTATCATTTCATATATGTCTTACCATATGTCTCTGAAGATCTGTTCCTGATAATTTTTATGGTGCAGTAATACTTATAATTATATGTCACTGTTTGATCAACCATTCTCCAGTTGATAGGTTTGCCTGATCTATGTAGATCTCTATATACACTTTCATCAAATTCTTCCCAATCTTTATTGTCTGATGGAAAATTTAATACAATTGTTTCTTTTCTGGTAGCTAAAATTGAAAGTTTAAATGACATCTCTCTTGTAAGTTTATGCTTCATGGTGAGTTGATTCTAGTATGGATTTTTTTTTTTTTCTATTTTCTTGTATTGTTTTCACAATAAAATTGTAGCTGATCAATAGAACCTAGGCTCTCCCCCATTACTTTTTTTTAGTAGATCTCAATGAAATTCTTGTAGAAATAATTGTGGGTGTTTCTCCCCACCCCCCTTTGAATGGGAATCTTTATAAAAAGCACTGAATATTGCCTTAGTAAAGAGCGCAGACAGAACACAAACTAAACGTTTATTAATTACTTTTGATCAACATTTTGGAAGATAAGCTGTTGATTGTACTGTGTTGTGATAAAACGATACATGCTGGTGCTTTGTACACATGAATGATTCAGCATTACTTCTACAATATATTTGTGTGCGTGTATGTATGTGCACATGTTCTCCATTTCTCTCAGTTATCACTGATTACTGCTTTGAACGTTTTCTTAGGAAAATTCTGCTTTTATTGTATGGTGCTATAAACTAGGTTGAATTGAAAATTACCAGGACAATACAGCTAACTTAATCTTAACTTGGGAGGTTGTGATCACTTCTTTTAATTTTAAATAGCTTTCTGTTCCCTGAAGAATAAAATACAAAATTCTCCCCATGCAATTTGACCCCCACAAATCTATTAAAAAAAATAGAATGTTTAATCAATTTTTTTTTAGTTACTTTTTTTTTTTTTCATGTCACCTACATTATCCTTATCCTAATACATAGAAAAAAAAATCTATGAAGTATTCCATGCTTCTGGGTCCTTCTCCTCTGCAAAAGAGTAGAGACAAGTGTCTTATTAAGATTTCTTCTTTGGAGTCAAGTTAGTAATAATTTTGCAACATTTGTTTTTGATTGTTTTGCAGTCAACAGACATTTATTAAGCACTTACTATGTGCTATATGCTAGAAATACAAATATAAGCAACAACAAAGACAGCACCTCAAAGCTCTTGTATTCATTCTAATGAAGGAAGACAATACTTAGAGACTTGGAAAAAGTGTTAGAGGGAATAGAGAAATCTGATGAGGCATAGTGGTAGAATCCATAAAATGAAGAATATCTGATTTAAACCTTTCTTAAATTTCAGTCTCTGAAAAGAATTTAAAAATCAATGATATGAAGAGACAGCCAAGGTATAGTGTCATAGTCTGTCAAAATCCCTCAAAATGAGGCTAGTTGCTCTTTCTATTTGCATTGTTGTAGTCATTGTGTATATTGTTTTCCTGGCTCTCTTTACTTCACTTTGTATCACCTTATGGAAGTCTTCACATTTCTCTATATTCGCCATAGAAAAAGAAAGAGAGAAAGGAAGAGAGACAAATATATTCATCATGTTTGGTGTTTCTTACAACACAATAATATTTCATTACCTTTATACACCACAATTTATTTAGCCATTCTTCATTTGAAGGGCCTTAATTTTGTTTACAATTCTTTGCACAATTCAGGACAAAAAGTGCTGCTATAAATATTTTAGTATATAGAATACATTTTTTTTTTATCTATAACTATGCATATGTATAGTAGTGGTATCTTTGCATTAAAGTTTATAAAGTATTTTAGCTATTTTATTTGCATAATTGCAAATACTTTTCCAAAATGGTTGGGCTAATTACCAACAATACCAGTAGTATATTTGTGTAGCTTCTTATCACTAACCTTGACTATTAAGGAAGGATCCCTTGTCATCTTTGACATTTTGCTTGGATGTAAGGTAAAACTTCAGTATTAGTTTGACCTTTCCTCCCTTCTCCCTCCCTTCTTCCTTTCCTTCTTTCCTCCCTTCTTTCCTTCCTTCCAAAAAAATAAAATTATTAAATACCTACTTTGTGCCAGAACCGTGCTAAGTGCTGATGATACAAATAAGAAGAAAAAAATTCCTGTCTAATAGAGCATCTAAGAGGAAGGTAGAAGAGTGAGGCAAGGTATCTGGCATAGTGAGAGAGATATGCAGTCTTCTACAATGACTGGCCTTTGAGTATTTTTTTAAAGAGGCCCCCCAGCTGTCCAATTAGAAGAACAGAAGCTATTCAGGAAATTGAAGTGTGAGTGTAATGCTACTGTAATCTTTGGGAGTAATGAGCTTTTTTCTCCCTCATTATTAGTGACCTGGAGCATTTTTTTCAAATGGATATTAATGTTTGCATTTTTCTTTTGAGAACTGTTTATCATATCCTTTATATAGAATATTGTTTGTTAGAGAATAGCATTTGTTCCTTTTATCTTTTTAATCTTTTTTCATAGTGCTCCCTATCATGTACTCTCTGTTCTATTTCATTCGCTTTTAGCTGTATCCCCCATACATTACCCTTCTGCCTCTTTGCCTTTGTCTGAACTACCTTACAGAATCCCTGGCTTTCTTAACATACAGGTCAGGGGACACTTCTTATAAAAGGCTTTTCTTTTTTCCCCTACCCCAAAATAATTAATGCTCTTTTCTCTTTGAAACTGCTTTGTATTTATATCTGTGTATATGCATGTCACCTCAGTAAAATGTAAATTGTCAAAGGGCAGAGATTTTGGGTTTTTTTGTATTCTAAGTGAATGGTGCCCTGCTCAGAACTCCCAGATTAGAATCATTCTGACTTCTCAGACAGGGTTTGTCTCTGGCCTATTTAAATTCTGTATATTCAAATATGCAACAGCTATCTTTTCATGTCCTCTCTTAGCATGTGGTTAAATATATACATGCATATGTGTGTGTATATATATGAATACACACACCTAACATATAATTAAGATCATTCTTATCTTTATTTAAAGAATGCCAATTGTACAAATTAAAACAGAAATTGTAAACATAATCTTAAAACTCATAAAACATTGGAAAGGAAGGAAAATGGAAATTGGGAGAAAAAAATCATTTTTCATCTCAGCAGAGTCAGGAAACCATATTATCTCTCGTCTTAGCCCCAGTTGGTATCCCTATGGTTTAACAAATATGAATCAATTTATATTAATAGGGGAAATAACTTTTATATAGAAAAATAAATACTTCATACTGAGTAGTGGAGTTGGAGGTCAGGAAAGGACTCTATAGGAGGTGACATTTGATCTGAGCTTTGAAGAAAGGCTTCTACTGCATTATAGGCTTGGAGGACAGCTTATACAAAAGGTAAAAAATGGACTATATGGTGTAAGAAAGAGTAAGTAGGTCAATTTAACTTGCATGGTGTAGTTGATTAAAGTGCTTAAAGGAGTAATGTGCATTAAGTCTGAAAAAGTAGAATGGGTCAGTTTTGAAGGGCTTTAAATGCTAAGCAGAGAAGTTTCTATTTAATCATAAAGCAGAGAAATAAAGCCAAAAAAAGAGCTCTTGGGTTTTATTCATCAGGGGAGTGCCTTGTATCATAACTATGCTTTTGAAAAATCATTCATAGCTACTTGGAGGACAGATTAGAGGAAGGAGATTGGAAGCATTGAGTCCTTGAGATTTAAAGATCTATTACTTTTGTCTAAGGAAGAGGTAATAAGGACATGATCACCTCTCGTGATCCTCTCCTGTGAGTAGAGATAAGAGAGTGGAATTTGAGATGTTTTAGAGGTAGAATTGATGAGACTTGTCAGCTAATTGTATTTGGGGGATGAAGCAGAATGGAGAATCGAGGCTGACTATAGGTTGTCAGCCTGGTAGAAGGATGGTATACCTGACAGAAAAAAGGAAATTAGGAAAAGGAATAAGATTAGGGAAAAATTAATAAGGTCTCTTTTGAACAGGTTGAATTTGAGCTGCTGTTGGATATCTTGATAGAGATATCTAAGAAGGAATTGGTAATGTAGGATTGGAGGTTGAATGACCAAAGTTGGATCTCTATATTCTTCTACTAGAGATTATAGTTGAGCTCTTCAGGCCAGATGAGCTCAGCCAAAAGGTATTCATATTCTGAGTTTGAGAATCTGGCAAAGAAGGCTCACAGTTATTAAGGGGTTAACACTCCTCCTAGCATTGTTGTTGCATCCTGAGCTAAATATCTAAAAGGGAGCTGTTTAATTGTAACAAAATCACTCTGTAACTAACTTTACATAGAATGTATATATTCTGTAAAATGAGGGATACCTTTACTTTAAAGGGAATATCCTAGAAAGATTAAATTTGTTATAATTACCATTTTGAACATTTTCTTGTGGTTGTACATTCTAAAAGAATTGGACACTTAAAATATAGCCTAGCTTTGTAGGAATGACTAAAAGCAGATTTTAAAGAACTAGATGATTTGTAACATAGAACATGATTTTTCCAGAATCTTTTCCCCTAGATCACTGATTAAATTTAGAAAGGATGAATTTGCATAGCTAGCATTTATAAAAGCTGCCTGGTTCTTATAAACCAGGTTGTTGGTGGTAGTGGTGCTGTTAACTTTTGGATGACTTCTGAGGCATAGGATAAGAATTAATACTACTAGCTTGTACTGTCTAGTCAAGGTAAAGCTATACTTTGTCGGAAAATTGACAGCACTAGAATCCAAGCTCAATCTTTGAAGTCTTTAATTAAGCTACTCATTGCCCATTTGCTATAATTTATTCCTAAATCTACAAGAATTGTTTTAAAGGTGAAACATATTTACATGATCTATAATATACAATATAGATCACATTCACAACTTGAATGGTAAGACATTTCCTATTTTTTTCTTGTATGACAATTACAGTTTTGTAAGGCTAATGTAATAATAATATAGTAAAAAAAAAAAAAAAGGTGATCAGCTGGCTAGAGATGTTGGGATTTTTAATGATGAAAGAAATTAATTAAAAAATACTGGTTGAGGTCAGTTAAAATTTGATTTTTAAAACACATTGGAGAATGTCAGTACCAAATAAAGACATAACTTCTTTTGTTTCTGTACCTTATTTTTCTTTTAAGGATTAGAAAATTGTGGTATAAACTCCAAGGTAAAATTTTCCACTGAATATTACATTTTGTGGTTATTCTGGTTCTGATATTAAGTTATATTTCCCCCAAGGAATACATTTTCCTTATACATTTCCTTATGGCATGAAGCCAGTTTGTTAGTGGTGGGCAATTTGAATAGAATTGTATTATTGGAAAAAAATAAAACTTTCATCTCTTGTTCATATTCTTAATAATAATATAAAATATGCCTCAGCAAATGCTGCCAATAGTATTAAGAGAGAAAAGGAAGAGAATGGGAGCTACTTTGTGTCCAGTATTATGTTAAAGACTTTATAAATATCGTCTCGTTTGTTTCTCATATCAACCCTGAGAGAAAATGCTTTTATTATCCCCACTTTACAATTGAGAAAACTGAGAGAGATATTAAATGTAAAGTGCCTAGCTCACATAGTTAATAAATTTCTGAGACAGGATTAAAATTCAGTTTTTCATGACTCCAGGACCAATATTCTGTCCACTGTTTTAGAATTGCCCCTTAATATACCATGAGTTTAGGCAAATTATTTGACACCCCACTGGACTTCAATTTCTTTATCTGTAAAATGAGGGTCTGCTTTTTAAAGTTCCTGAGCGCTCTAAAATTCAATGAGCTGCTTTAATAGACTCTCTGACCTGGTCACAGAAGCCAGGTAGGTTTCTAAGCCACCTTCCTGGTCAACAAACTCAACAAATATTGTTTGAGCACTATGTGGAAAGGATTGTACTGTCACCAATAGTTATTGTATCCACTTGGAGTTTTTTTTTTTTTTTTTTTAATCAAATATTGTTTTTCTTTATGCAAAATATTCTTTCACAATAATTCCCTCTTGCCCCTGCATCCTGATCTTTGTGTAAGGGGATGTGTAGTGAGGGATTTGGGGGTTTTGTAGTTATACTTAATTTAATTCAGCTTTCCGTAAAATGAAGGATTGGATCAGATTCTATGGTACCTTCCATGTGTCAGATGTTAGAATTGTCTAACTTTAAATATAAAATACATAAGGATTATAGAGTACTATTGACTTGTTTTTAAGGACATTGGAAATGATAACAATAGAATGTAAAAACTAAAAGAAGGGATATATGCTTTATTAATTTTTTATATGCATCTTATTTTAAGCAGGAAACTTAGAAACTATTATTTATATATTTATATTTTATGTTTATAGTTCAGATATACTAGAAGCCTGTGGAAAAAAGATATTTAAAAATTTTTAAGGTTAGTGGCATAATAGAACTTTATTTTCACATGCAAGGCTAAATATGAAAACCAATTTTTTTTTTCTTTCATCAGTAAGTACTCGTTTTGGTTTTTTTTTTTAACCACTGTATTCATTTGATTTATGGTAGAATCAATACTAATAATATTGATAGGGTGAGAAATAAATTGAATCTGATGGCTTTTTAAAAATTGGTAGAATAAAAAGAAATGTGGAATAATGGGAGAGAGGAAAGTGAGCATTTTTGTAAAGAATGTGCTTAATTAATAAACTGATTACTTATGTAGTATAGTATAATTTAAGAAAATGTCTGCAATCAAAGAAGATTAAATTAGTTATATATGAAAACAGTTTGATAATCCCTAGTTTCATTCTAGGATAAAAGACTTATTCGAGTAAAATTATTAGTGTAAATTAATTTTTATTTAAAGTTCTACCTTCTTCTCCTTTTAATAGACTTGTCAGTGCAGTAGCACAAGCAGATTTTACCAAGGTGGGAAGGCTTTGAATATGTTGTCAATAATAGTGGATCAGTAATTTAGATTAGTTTATCAAATTTATCAAGCCAGGGATACCACCAAAAGAGGTTGGCCACTTGAGAATTGATTTATTTGTCAATAGCAAATTAATAAAATTATTTACTGTGGTTTAGAGGGACTATGGCAATGGCTTGGGATGCAGGAGATGACTTTGGTCACTTCAATATCTGACCAAGCTCTAAGCAAGCACTCCACAATGCCTGCTTGGCCATTGGGGGGAAAAAAGTTTTCATCTGTCCGTTCCACTGGGGGAGTCTTCACAAAATTGAGATAGACATCCTCCTAACTCATTGATAGATGGAGATCTATCCTTTACCCTCAGTCTGGGTTAACCTGTTTAGATAGTTTTATTGGGGTGTGGCCCCTGTGCATGTTATAACTACTCAGAGCTGCAGATAAGAATTGGGGACAAGTGGACACCAAAAATGGATGATGTATTAAAATAAATGAGACAAGCCCCTCAATTAGCAATGAGTCAGTAACTAGAAGGTATTTTAGGCTTTTTGAAAGGGAGGAGAATGGTATGATCAGATGGGCATTTGGGGTAAATAATTGGAGTTGGAGAGAACAAGTCCATTTAGGACTTAGCAGATGTCTTTCAAAATTTTAATTGGGAGGAAAGCTCTTAAATTTTTTTGACCAAGAAATTTGGTCCAAGCTGGACTAAGCAAAACAGTTTTAGTCTAATTACTCTTCTCTATGACAGTTCTTCAGATATATTTCTTGAAGAAAACTATTAGATCTCTCTTAATTTTTTTTTCTCATGAGCTAAACTCCCCTAATTCTTTCAGCAGCAACTTATAGTTTCAAGTCATCTTAAATCTGATTTGTCCTCTTCTAAACATAGAATCATAAATTTAGAAACTTAAAAGCTGGAAAGAACCTTAAAAACCATTGAATTCAACTCCCTTGTTTTAGAGGTGAAGAGATGACCTGTCCAGGGTCACAGAGCTGTGTCTCATACCCTTTCCTGTGTCCCATAGAAGATGTCATGAGCAGAACTAATCATTATGTTCTAGATAATTTCTGAATAGGACAGAATATTTCCAAGCTTTTCTTATTTTGAATATTATGCCTCCGTTAATGCATCCTGAGATGACATTGGCTCTTTAGTCTGCCATGCCAATACTCTTATTGAGTATGCATTACACTAAAGTCCACAGTTCTTTATCACATGAATTGTTTTCTAGTCATTCCTCCCTCATACTATACTTTGATTGTTGATTTTTTTTTAAAGTTAAACTGTAAGGTTTTACATTATTCCTGGTAGAATGATAGAATTCATATTGTTAGATTCAGCCTATTATCCTCCTATGAAAATCTAGTAGTTTTCCCAAGTAATTTTTGTAATCTGCATATTTGATAAAAACACAATGCTATTTCTGCTTTGCAAATCTTAAAGTGCTATGTAAACATTAGTAATATCAACTGTTTTATCCAAATTCCACTAAAAGACTTTTATTCATTTGTCACCAATCTTTGGCTTTGTTTTCAACTGTATTTAACTGTACTACCCACATATCTCCATCTTTTCCATAAGAACATCTTAAGAGATTTTGTCAAGTGCTTTGCTAGAATCCAGGCATTCCCAGATCTGCCCATTTAGCCTGCCAAAAAAGGAAAAGAACAAGAGCTATTTTCTGGCCTCCAAGGCTGATGGTCTTTTCAGCCTTGCAGCTGTCTGTATAGCAAGGTAAAAATGAATCAGAAATACAAAAGCTAACAGGCTCAGCCATAAAGCTGTCCATCTGGCAAAACCATTCATGAATCAGGTTTGAATTCCAAGTGAGAATTTTGATGAGGCCTTCATTCCTAGGACTGTATTACATTGGAAAATTTTAGTTACAAAGAACCTTCCAAGATTTCTCATCCTTAGACAACAGACTTTCTCTGTTTTGTCACATAAATTCCTTTAGGGATATTTTCTGAGATTGCTTATGGTTTTAAATCTTTCATACCTTTCAACAAGTAAGGAGAGAAATGCTACTGATCATTATACTCATATTGTCAAAGGTAATCAGATATGGCCTAAAATTCCTTTGTAAGATTTTTTGCATACCTGTGATGAGAATCAAGGAATAATAGGAACCTGAAGGCATACCTTAATATTTTAACGACTAGAAAGAAAAATGTTAATTATATGCAACTTCATGGTTGTTTTTTTAAAAACTATATCCCACGTGATTTTAGAATTTGTATTTTATTTGATAGTTTGAAAAAGAAATCACTCAAAAACTAGAATTATAAACTTTTTAATTTTTCTAAGAAAACTTGCATAGAAATATATTTTCTAAGAATTGGCTTGTAATCTTTTTTTTTTCAGGCTCAAATGAAAAAGTACAATATAAACTAAAAATGAATGAATTCATTAAGATTTATTCTAAGGGCTATCCAGTTAGCACAGTGGGTTAAGCACTAGCCTTGGACTCAGGTGAATCTAGGTTCAAATGTGGCCTCAAACACTTAACACTTCCTAGCTGTGTGACCCTGGACAGGTCACTTAACCCCAATTACCTCGTGCCCCTCCCCCCAAAAAAAAGAAAGTGGGTACTGTTTCTAGCACTATAAATCAAAGCCCATCCATGCCTTTTTATCCTTTGCAACTTTGGTTCTGTCTTTTCATATAGGCTCTGCCAGAGGTCTACCTATTGAGTACAGAGCCAGGAACTTCCTTTTTTTTTTTTTTTTTTTTCCTGTCTGTCTATCTATTCATTCATTCATTTATTTATTGCTGAGGCAATTGAGGTTAAGTGACTTGCCCAGGGTCACACGCTAGGAAGTATTACGTGTCTGTCAAATTTGAACTCAGGTCCTCCTGAATTAGGAGCTGGTACTCTATCCACTGCACCACCTAGCTGCCCTTTTCTTTTTTATTTCTTTACATTAAATGTGTTCCTGTGAAGACAAGCTGTCCCTCCTTCATTCCTTGTTTTTACTGTATGACTGGTCATCTCCTTTTCAAGTCACATATCTCCCTGATGATATCTTTCATGTTAGTTTTGGTACATATCTCTTAGTTGATAATATTCTCAATACCATCCATTTTTCCATTGCCCTTTGAATAACTGACAACATTAATTCTTTTGAGATTGGTAATCTTTGTTTTGCAGCTGTTTGGAATTGCCAAGAGAATAATAGTGTTAAAAAAGATGGGTTTTTGTATTTGGAAGTATTTGAATTATTATGAATATTAGTACTATTTCTATGTGCAATGCAGCTTGTTCCCACCCCCTCCCCCCATTCAATTCTAGGCCCAGTTCATTATCTGTCTGCTGTGGTATGTGTGTTATCATCAATTTTATATGTGGAATACACATACATATATGCATTTACATTACATATACCACACATAGAAACAAATGGGCAAGCTCTACGAGTTATAAATCCAACTGCCTATCATAAGAATTTATTAAGGAACTATGTGCCAGGCACTATGCTAGGCACTTTATAATTATTATCTTATTTGAGCCTCATAATAGTCCTTTGAGGTAGTACTGCTATTTTTTCCCATTTTACAGGGGAATTTGAGACAGCTTGACAAGAAGCAACTTGCTTAGGGTCTCAGAGCTAGTACATTGAGCTGAATTTGAACTCAGTTCTTAACTCAAAGCTCAATTTACCTACTGGGCTACATAATTGCATATTAAAGTACAATAGGCAGTTTTCAAACTCCTGATTTTCATAGTATAGGCTGTTTGAATTTTAATTTCTTATTTTTTCATACGTGTCTCTGGTTTTATTGCTGGAGGGAATTCTCATGAAGATATTCTGGTGAATTGTGATCACAAGAGTTAAAGTTATCTAATGTTACTGTAAAGTTAAATGACTTGTTCAGGTTTATATAACAATGCGTATTGCTGTACAAAATGTATTGTATAACAACATAATGCCTTTAATCCAAATGAGTTTTTACTCACTAATTTTCCATTAAAGTAACCCTATTGTTATATTTGGTGATCTCCTCTGTTTCCATGGATTTGAATCTCCATGCAGATGACATGTCTTTCTGACATCCAGTCTAACATCCTCTTGAGCATCTTGCACTGAATGTCATATATATATAATTCCATTTTAAATTCGTTATACTTCAGACCAAATTCTTTATCTTTTTCCACTAACTTCCTCTCTCCTAATTTCCTATTACTTTCTAGGATATCACTATCCTCCAAGTCACTCATACTTGAAATGTGGGTGTTTTTCTTGACATCTCATCCAATTAGCCTCCTCTATCCTCATATCCAATCAGTTCTTAAGTCCTTCTGCTTCTACCTCTCAACAACTTTCTCTATGTCTGTCCTCTTTTTTCCTTTGATAGTTCCTCCACTTTGTTGTAAGTCATGTCTAAACTATTGCAGTAACTTGTTGTTTGGTCTCCTTGACTTCATCACTTCTCCATCCAGTTCATATTCCACTTATCAAAATGATCTTTCTAAAGCATACATCATATCATGTCTACCCCCCCCACCTCACCCCCCCACCCTGTCCCATTCAGTAAACTCCACAGATTCCATATTGGTTATCTCTAGGTTCAAATATGAACTCATTTTGTCTTTTAAAACCTTTCATAATTTAGCCATTTCTTCCTGCCTTTCCAGTGGTACACCTTATTCCCCTCCAAATGATTTGTAATTCAGTGATATTGGCCTTCTTGCTATTTCTAGCATAAGACACTCTTAACTCCCTATTTTGCATTTTTACCAGCTGTCTCCCCCAATGTTGGAATTTTCTCCCTCCTCATGTTTGCCTCTTGATTTCCCTGTCTTCCTTCAGATCTTGATTAAAGTTCTACCTTCTGTAAGATTTTCCCAGTCCTCCTTAATCTTAATGCTTTCTCCATGAGACTATTCCCATTCATCTTTTTTTGTATATAGTTGTTTGTATGTTGTCTTCCCTGTTAGACTGAGCTCTTGTCTTTTTTTTTTTTTTTTTTTTTTTTTTTTGTTGTTGTTGTTGTTGTTTTGTTTTTGCCTTACTTTATCCCCATTGCTTAAAAGGATGCCTGGTACATAGTAGATGCTTAATAAATGGTTATTAACTACCTGAAATCAGTGTATATCATGTGCAAATAGGAACATTACAGTTTCTGAACTTCCATTTGGACTCTGTACTAATCATGCTCCAATATAGAGCATTATAGATGTAGTTAATAGATTATTGAGTGGCTGCAACAGAGCTGAAAGAGATTTAGGAGAGCTTTTAGTTCAACTTCCTCCTTTACTGATGAGGAAACTGAAACAAAGGATATTAAGTGACAGGAAATGCCATGCTCTTTCCATTACCACGTAATGCTTCTTTATCATAGGTACATTTACTGAATATAAGCCATCAGAACATCATGATAATAAAACTTCCACAGGGATAAAAAGAAACGTCTTCCATCTACAAGATATGTACCAGACCACTTCCAGTCCTGCTTGCAGTATATCCCTGGAGATATTTGGAGAAGATCTAGTTATCCCTGCTTCCAGTATAGCCCTAGGAGATATTGGAGAAGGTCTAGTTATACAGATAGGACAGTAAGCCAACCTAGCTGAAGAAGCAAGGCATCCTGAGAGAGATAAACAGCATGTGCCAGGCAAGTCAAATCAACACCATCCCTTGGCTACCATTTCCCCTCAGACCCTGATGGAGACAGCCCAGGACCCAGAACACAGATAATTAGTAATAACATGTTTGAACCTAGTGTCTATAGCCGTCATCCTGGAAGCAACCTCTGGAGATGCAGCTGGCAACTGTTCCTGCAAGTGCCAGGAAGAAAGTTCTTTTGTCATGAAAATCAGACCAAACACCACCACCAAATGAAAATATAAAAAAGAGCTATTGCCATTTGCTGTACCCTAAGGATCATGGACTTTTCCATTTTACTTGCAGCTAAAGCCTGCTATATCTGCTTTTTCAATAGAATGTAAGCTCCTGGAGAGCAGGAACTGTCTGACTTTTTTTTTTTTTTTTTTTTTTTTTTTTGCATCCCAGCATTTAATACAATTAATTTCATACCTTGTGAATGAATGGTAAGCTTAATAAACGCTTCATTTTTGAACAAAGTTAATTGTGTTGCATCTTTCAGAATATTGGTTTCTATGATTTTAACATGCATGAGAACTAGCTTGTTGGAGGAAAGCCTTTAAAATGAATTTTATTCTACAGAATGAAGTGCTTTTAAAATTGTTAACAAATGGTAATTTGATTCTGTGTCGGGCTTTGTTCTAGGTGCTGAGGATAATATTACAAAAACTAATAGGGTTTCTATTCTCACAGAGCTTGCAGTACTATTTTTTATTCTGGGTTCTTTTTAGTCAGTTATGTGGCTAGGAAGATGTAGCGTGCTATAGAATGCTCTTTTCTAGGTCTGCTCACTCCCTTCTCGTCCTATCTCCCTCCTCCATATATACTTGAAGCTGCCTCGTTGCTTCTTCATGTTGATGTTCCCTCCAATATTCTAATCTGCTTTATGAATATGAAATCTTTACTGGGAAGTATTTGGCACAGTTCAGATGAGATAACATACAATGGAATGGAATAAGTGCTTATAGAGCTCTTTCTATGTGCCAGGCATTTACTTTTCCCAACAGCCCTGGGAGTTGAAGAAACTGAAGCATAGAGTGTCATCAAGCTAGGAAGATCTGAGCTCAGGTCTTCTTGACTCAGGCCCAGGGCCACCAGTTCCTTCTGACTTGGTAGTAGGCATTTTTAGCATTGTTTCATATTCAGCAGTTGTCAGTAAGAGTGAATGAGCCAGAAGGTGGAAAATCGTCCCAGGTTGAGTGAGTGTGGGTGAATGGTGTGCTCTGCAATAGTGCAAGGGGACAGTGGGAGAGAGCTGAGAGCTTCACTGAGGGTGGGGAGCCTGGGTGAAGGTGACAGAGAATGGAGTAGATGGAGGTCCCAGTGAGAGATTTAGGGGTTTTTGGGGACCAAGAAGGTGTAATGATAAAAAATTATGATCAGATAAAGGAATATAAGAACCTGTGAATGTAGAAGTTAGTGAAAGCAAGATGGGGGATTTGATCATCTCTGAGTATAGCTAGGGTAGAATTGAAAAAAAAATAGATATTAGAATGTGAGTATTGTGGGACTGGGGGTAGGATATTTAAGGTGATATCGATATTAGATTGAAATACTCTATTATGAGTTTAAGATTTAGAAAATGAGAAAGACTGAGCCAGGCACTGAATCATTTTAGAATGAAGAAGAATGTCTCAGGGACCATTGTATACCTAGCAGGATCTGGATTGGATGATATGTTTAGATAACCTGGACCTCAAATGGTGATGGCTGCTTAGTAAAAAGGGTCTGGATATAACAGAGGAGAGCATATTGGACTCCCCTTCTGTGACCAGGAAATCACCCCTCTGCTGACTCCATGTATCTCTTCCCTCCCAATGTTGACGTCTATGTAAACTCATCAGACCATTTTAGCCTCTCTTCCTGAATCCCTTGCTCACTTTTTTTTTTTTAAAAGGCAAACTTTGCCAAATCCCAAACAGATAATTGGCTTCCTTTGTTCCTACTCATTGAGGTGGAAGAATTTAAGAAACCATTCTGACTAGCTCCATTTAAAATTTATTATCTTTTGTCAACTGTGTCATCACTTCAACAAGGCAATACTTCTGCTCTTTCCTGTTGGATTCTTTATGTCATTTATCACAGCAGCTTTTAAAAACATTCTTTTCTTAGACCGGTAGATCAGTGGAACAGATTAGATACAAAGGACAAAAAAGGGTACATCTATAACAATCTAATCTTTGACAAACCCAAAGATACCAACATTAGGGATAAAAATTCATTATTTGGAAAAAACTGTTGGGAAAACTGGAAATTAATATGGCAGAAATTAGATATGGACCCACACTTAACACCATATACCAAGATAAGATCAAAATGGGTCCATGATTTAGGCATAAAGAGTGAGATAATAAATAGATTAGAGGAACCGAGGATAGTCTACCTCTCAGACTTGTGGAGGAGGAAGGAATTTATGACCAGAGGAGAACTAGAGATCATTATTGATCACAAAATAGAAGATTTTGATTACATCAAACTAAAAAATTTCTGTACAAACAATAGTAATGCAAATAAGATTAGAAGGGAAGTAACAAATTGGGAAAATATTTTTAAAAGCAAAGGTTCTGACAAAGGTCTCATTTCCAAAATATATAGAGAACTGACCCTAATTTATAAGAAACCAAACCATTCTCCAATTGATAAATGGTCAAAGGATATGAACAGACAATTCTCAGATGAAGAAATTGAAACTATATCCACTCACATGAAAGAGTGTTCCAAATCACTACTGATCAGAGAAATGCAAATTAAGACAACTCTGAGATACCACTACACACCTGTCAGATTGGCTAAGATGACAGGAACAAATAATGATGAATGTTGGAGGGGATGTGGGAAAACTGGGACACTAATATATTGCTGGTGGAGTTGTGAAAGAATACAGCCATTCTGGAGAGCAATTTGGAACTATGCCCAAAAAGTTATCAAACTGTGCATACCCTTTGACCCAGCAGTACTACTACTGGGCTTATATCCCAAAGAAATACTAAAGAGCGGAAAGAGACCTGTATGTGCCAAAATGTTTGTGGCAGCTCTTTTTGTTGTAGCTAGAAACTGGAAGATGAATGGATGTCCATCAGTTGGAGAATGGTTGGGTAAATTATGGTATATGAAGGTTATGGAATATTATTGCTCTGTAAGAAATGACCAGCAGGAGGAATACAGAGAGGCTTGGAGAGACTTAAATCAACTGTTGCTGAGTGAAATGAGCAGAACCAGAAGATCACTATACACTTCAACAACAATACTGTATGAGGATGTATTCTGATGGAAGTGGAAATCTTCAACATAAAGAAGAGTCAACTCACTCCCAGTTGATCAATGATGGACAGAGGTAGCTACACCCAGAGAAGAAACACTGGGAAGTGAATGTAAATTGTTAGCACTAATATCTGTCTGCCCAGGTTACATGTACCTTCGGAATCTAATGCTTATTGTGCAACAAGAAAATGGTATTTACACACATGTATTGTATCTAGGTTATATTGTAACACATGTAAAATGTATGGGATTGCCTGTCATCCGGGGGAGGGAGTGGAGGGAGGGGGGGACAATTTGGAAAAATGAATACAAGGGATAATATTATAAAAAATATAAAAAAAAAAAGATTGGAAACCAAGACTCATGATATGCAGGAAATAAAAACATGTATCTAAAAAAAATTAAATATGAAATCTTAGTGCTTTCATATAATGTGGAATTTAGTGCTATAGGAACTCTTCATGGAAGAAATGGCATCAGGTTTCATAAATGAGTGCCTAAGGAATTGAGAGGAAAAGGTATTTCAAGGAAAGGAAACATTGTAAGGAAAAAATGCAGATACTGGAAAGTAATGTAAATAGTGATTAATCTAGTTTAGCTGTAATATGGAATATACGAAGTGGTGTATTGGATGATATAGTTAGGAAAGTATGTTAAAACCAAGTTAATTGAATATGTTTAGTAAAATACTTATGTGCCCAAATAAAGATTTGCTTTTGAAAAGTGTGGAAAAAACAAAATAAAACAAAAAAACCATTCTTTTCTTTCCTAAAACCTTTTACAACAATCATCCTTCCACATTTAGCTGTCTCATTCTTCAGTGTAATAATCTTCTTTAAAATGTAATCTTCTCTTGTTGGAGTTTCCTTGGGGTCTCTGGAGGCAGCCTTAGTTTCAGTTCAATAATCACCCCAAATGCAGCCAGATATTAAAGTCCAAATCTTTTATTGTGTCCTTCACTTGGGGCTTGGCTAGTTTTTCTGGAGGCCTTCCCGATCTTGGTTTTAGTGTTCTCCACAGGACAGCCTGCCACCATTTCTTTGTCTTCCTTCCTTCTGCCTGACTGCCTTCTCTGGCGTCTGAATCTCCCTGACTCCAAGGGTTTCAGCTTCAAGGTCCAGCCACAATAAAGGTTGAAGATGGAATGAATCTGTCTCAGCGTTGGAGAGGTTCTAGTGCCCTTGTCCTTTCTGGCCCTGAGAGCTCCTCCTTATATATTCCATACTGAGTATATACCACTCATTATATCACTAGGAAACCATTATTTGTTGTAGGATTAAATCAATGCTAAATAGATTTAACCACTGTCTCCTCTATTCCACTTACTTGGCACCATGTTTCAAGTTCTGACCCATAACATTTACCCTTCTCCTAATCAACCTATCTCCATTTTCCCTTAGCCCTTTCTTCTATTTCCCTGTTGAGTAAGATGCATTTCTCTGCCCAACAGTGTGTTATATGCTTCTCTCCTTTTCACAGGTCAGGTGAGAGTTAGGTTCTGGTGTCACCTTATCTCTTTCCCATTTCCTCCTCCATTGTGGAAGCTCTCTTTTGTATATCTTTTGTGTGGGAGATATTTTCCCCCTCTCTTCCTATCCTTTCCTTCTCTCTCTGCATTCTTTTTTCCTCCCTTTTTCAAGCTTTTTTTGAGATCATTTCAACATTATAGATTTCTAAGTAGATTTCCTTTTTAATTAATGATAATCTTGTTCTTAGGGGGTTACATATATAATCTTTGTATATAGGAATGTAAATAGTTTAACCTTGTTTGATCCTTTATGATATCTCATTCATCTTTATTTTTTAATACTCCTTAATTCTTTTGTTTGAATATCAGAATGTCTCTTCAGCTCTGGTCTTTTCATCAAGAGTGTTTGAAAATTCTATTTAATTTCAACGTCCATTTTGTCTAGGTCCTTTTTTTATTCATGGTTTTCAGGTAGACCAATAATTCTTAAATGATCTCTCAATCCATCTATTTTGTAGTCAATTGTTTTTCCTATGAGATATTTCACATTTTAAAAAATTTTCTTTCCAGTTGTTGGATTTTGTTTTATTGTCTCTTTATTGTCTCATGGAATTTATTTGCTTTCACTTGCTTTATTTTACTTTTTAAGGAGTTTTTTTCTTCAGTATTTTTTTTTTGCCTCTTTAATAAAACTGCTAATTCTGTTTTCATAATTTTCTTGCATTGTTCTCATGTCTCTCCCTCTATTGCTTTTATTTGATTCCGTTTTTCTTGCTTTCTTAAAAAAAAAAAAAACCTCTTTAGTTTTTCAAGGAATTCTTGTGCTTGTATCCAACATATTGTATTTGCATATTTTTCATTGGAGGTTTTGCTTGTGGATGTTTTAAAGTTGTTTTCTTCTGGGTTTGTGTATTGAGCATCTCCACCAGGTTCTTTTTTTGTTGTTGTTTGCTCATTTTTCCAGAATATTTCTTCACTTTAGACTTTGTTAGGATTGAATCTGGAAGTAAAAAGAATTTATCATACTAGTTTAAGTGAGAGAGGTAGTGAAGATTTGGATTATGGCGGTAGTTGTGAGAACGGAGGAAAAAATATATATAAAAGAGGTTGTGGAGATAGAAATAACTAAATTTGGCAATTGATTGGATAATGTGGCATGACTGAGATTGAACAGTTGATGCCATCTGAGATGTGTACTTGGGTGACTCAGAAGGGTAGTAAATGATAGTTTTATGTAAGTTCAGAAGAGGAATGAGTTTTTGAGGAAAGATAATGAATTTTGCTTTGGATTTGAGTTTGAGATGCTTAGAGGACAAGTATGAGATATCTAATAAATAAGAATGTGTTAATTTCTGAATTTTTTACATTTAGCTCAGTAAACATCTTATATAGTTTTCAGATGAATTATTTTGCTGATCTGTACAAAAATCTGGAAACTACCAGAATCATCTCATTTCATTTCTAATAGAATGTATTTGCTTAATGATTTTTATTATGTAGAGATACTATTTATTTACATATTTGTTTTCTGTATAGTGAATCTAATTCTGTATTCAATGTTCATTTAAATTTTTTTTTATGTTTTTATAGGAAAGATGATAAAGATTATGCTTTAAAACAAATAGAAGGAACTGGGATTTCTATGTCAGCATGCAGAGAAATAGCAGTAAGTAAAGTTCTTTTCTTTTCATTCTTGTTATTCTTATTATTATCATCAATGACTTTGAGTGACTTTGTTTGCTGTCATTTGTATTCAATTTTCTTGGCACTAAAATTTTTTGTAGTGAATATTGTAATTATTAAAACTAAAAATTGAACTTAAAGCAGTTTTTACCACATATATAAATGTGGTCTTCAACTTTTCATTTATTTAGGAACAGCTCTTTCTTACATAAATATTTGTATTTTATCTAAACTATGTATTTAATTTCACAAGAAAATGAGATTGCCGAAGGTAGTAGAAAGAATACCAGACTTGATGTTAGGAGAAAAATAAAGGTTTCCTATCTTCTGTCCTGAATAGTTGTGTGACTGTGGACCCACATTGACCAAATTTCTCTGAACTTCATTTTCCTAATATGTAAAATAGCATTAACAGAATATTTGTAATGCCTATCTCATAGGTGTATTGCAAAGATCAATAAATGTAATACATCTATAAATTGCCTTGAAAATCTTAAAAGTGAGGTCAAGTTAACAAGAATTTATTAAGCACTTAACTATGTACAGGACTGTACTAAGTGCTTAGGGATACAAAACACTCTCTACATTCCTGGAGCTCACTCTGTCAGCCATTTCTATTAATAGCAGAATACTTTTTTTTTTTTTTTTTTTTAATTTTAAATTTTAATTTATTTTTATTTTTTTCCTGAGGCAATCGGGGCTAAGTGACTTGCCCAGAGTCACACAGCTAAGAAGTGTTAAGTACCTGAGACCAGATTTGAACTCAGGTTCTCCTGAATTCAGGGCTGGTGCTCTACCCACTGCACCACCTAGCTGCCCCCAGAATATTTAAGTAATAGAAAAATTCTTTTGATGATAAGATTCGTGGATTATTAAAATTAGATGAGCTTAAAAATAAATATTTCAATAGTTGGTTTTCATAGCTTCTACTTATTTAATCATTTGTGCAAAGCAAAATACATATTTTTTGGATCACAGTTTTGAATGGTATTTTTGTGTGTAATTGAATATTAATAAATACTTTATATATGAACTTGTTCATCCATTTATTGCTAGAGTTTTTGTTTTTGTTCATATTTTAAAGATATTCTTCCAGATTTATTAATTTACATTATTGAGGGATTTAAGGATTTGAATTAGAATCTATACTATTTTATCCTATCAGCTGATGTCTTTTTAAAATAATTATGTTAAAAATAACATGAGTTTTAGGAATTATACCCTTACATACTTCTTAATAAACAATCTATGTCAGTCAGTTGGAAAAATCTTAGTTTAGAAAGGGACTTCAAATACTTTATAATTTATATTGCTGTTGAAGGAACTTTTACATAAAAATCACCAACAAATGATGTTACTTGATGTTGTTTTGAGTTTGAAAATTTTTTATGTATAAATATGAAGAAGCCTGGAAAACTGTTCCATAGTGTACTGTGTACATAACATTCATAATTTTAAGAATTAAATTTAAAGAGGTGGTATGAAATAATGAATAGGATATTGAGCTTAGTGTCAGGAAGACCTAGGTTTGATTCCTGCATAAACTATATACTATACTAGCTGTGTGACACTGGATGAAGTTTTTTTTACCCTTTATGTGCCTTAGGCAACTCCTTAAAACTTATCTATTAAGTCATAAGAGAATACATTGATAAATTAAAGAAAGGAATTCCATATACTGAAGAACTCACAGATCCTTCTCATATTTATATAGTACTTATGATGTTGACAGCTTTAAATTTGTATTTTTTATAGGAATTATTAGACAACTTTTTTCCTGTTCCTTAAGTTGAGATCTATTAGAAAATTGCATCCTAATTTACTTTTTGCTTCTTGAATATTGTATTGAGAGATCCTTTAATCATGTAGATGTGGTTTTGAATGGAATAGTATGTAAACTAAATAAACTTAAATCAAAACTGACCAAGCAATTTCTGATAGTTTGTCTAATTGCAATCTTTTGTAAAATCCTTTACCACTTTGTCAGCTTTTTTGTATATATGTCATCTTAGGTCTAGGACAGTGGCTATACATAGTTGATTCTCCTTTCCTGGCTATCATTCTGTATTTCTTCTGCTTTTTATAGATAAAATAGAAAAGACCGTTTGCAATAATAGGTGCTTCTACTTCCTTTCCTCTCACACTTTTCTAAGCTCTACAATCTATCTCATCATTCACCCAAAACTCATCATTCAAGCAAAACTTTTCTCTCCAAAGTTAACAGTGATTTTTAACTGGTAAATCCAATGGTCTTTCTCACTTTTATTATACTTTTTCTTTTCTCATTCTCTTCGTAACACCTTATAATCTAGTTTCTGACCTTATCATCCTACCGAAACTACTCTCTAAAGTTTCCAGTTTTGTACTTGCTAAACCAAATGCCTTTTCTTAATCCTGACTCTCCTTGACTTCTCTGTAGTTTTTGACACTGTTGATCACCCTTCTCCTTGATACCTTATTTTCTCCATGTTTTTGGGATACTGCTTTTCCCCTAGTTCTTTTCCTACTTATTTGACTACTCCTCTTCTGTCTCTCTTGCTGAATCAATCTGTTGTCAAAATCTACTGATTTCATCTTTGCAACATCTCTTGAATATTCTTTCTTCTCTCTTCTGACATTGACACTACTTGTGTGTTAACTCATGCCTACTATTGCAATAGCTTTCTGGTGGATCGATCTATCACAAATCTGTACCCATTGCAGTCCATCCTTCCTTAAGCCACCAAAGTGATTCCCTAAAGCTCAGATCTAACAATGTCAGCCTTTGCTCTCTTACCCGATCCTCCGCCCATTTCCCAATAACTCCAGTGACTAAGTCTTATTTGTTCCAGAATCAAACGCAAAATACTCTGGAAGCCCTCATAAACTAGCCCCTCCTACCTTTTCAGTCATTTACACCTTACTATCTAATATGTACTTTTTGGTCCAGTGTTCTATGAAAAAGACACCTCATTTCTTATCTCTGATCATTTTCTTCTGCTTGTGCAGAGGGCTGGAACTCTGAAAATGTGTATGTGAATCTAAAGACAGCAGAGCACTTAAGGCTAATTACCTACTCAATGCAATGTAAGATAATGATTCTATAAATATATACTTGGATGATATGGTGATGTGAGGTAATCGTAGGCAAGGATTGGAGGGCTGAGGGAGAGGGTCAGAGTCTCTCTGCCTTAGCATGCTCAGGAGACGAGATTTCAGGCTCCAGACTACAGAGCCCAGAGTCTTGCCTGCCTCCTTTGGTGCTTGAACCTGGATGTAAGGATTTACACTCAGCAGTCTGACTCACACGAGTGGAGAAGCAAGCCCCTGTGACCCAGATAATAGGGTAAATACAAAAATAGACAGGCAGGAAACTTTGGTAAGGGCTAAATTAGTGTTTCAGCTGAAATGGGACAAATGGTTAGAAAAAAATCTTCCCCACCCCAAGGGAAGTGTGTAGAATGCATAGTTAAGCTAATTAAAAAAACCCAAGGTTTGATTGTAACTTGAAAGCAGATCATTGAACTCTTCAAAACATTAGAGTACATACCTCTTTGGGTTCTCTAAGAAAGAAAAATTAGAGCCAGATAAGTGGAAACTAGTGGGAGAGCAATTAATTGAATATTACAGTGATAATGGTCCTGATTCAATACGTGAAGAAACATTCCATATATACAACATAATACAATTGGTTTTAAGGAATTACATAAGTATTAGAATAAGAAAAAAGAAGAAATAGGAGGAGGGGAATGGTACTGACAAAATAGTTGAAAAGCATGAAGAATTAGACAAGAAACGAGTTAAGTATAATGTTGATGAAATTAAGGAGTGTGGTGCTTTACTGCAGGAACCATTAGGCATTCCCCATCTCATCACTCTTCCTTCTCAACTTCCCCTTCATGGGTGGAGAGAGGAGGAGGAGGAGGAGCAGTGACACAATCACCATCCATGAAGCAGCTTTGTCCACCCCTTATGACACGATTAGAAACGGCACTAGTTAAAGCTAAAAAAAGACAGGGTATATCTGATTTAAAAATAAAAGCATACCCTGTAATTGAAGAATTTGATTCTTCAGGTCAAGCCAGGAAAAGATAACACTCCTTTTGATCTGGAAATTATCAAAGATCTGAAAAAAGGTTGTACTCTTTATGGGGTTACATCATCTTATGTTAAAATAATATTAGAGAATTTGGCTTTTGAAATTTTAACACCTGGTGATTGGAAATCTATAGCAAGAACCTGGACAAAACTTCTGGCTTTCTAAGTATAGTGAACCTTGTAGAATACAAAGAAATAAGCAATATGGAGTTAATATACCAGTCACCTTTGATCAACTAGCATGTATATCATTATGTAGATACTTTAGTATAGATTAATTACCCTATAGCAGCATATGAGCAAATTGCTACTGCTGCTATCAAGGCATGGGGCTCCCTCCCAGGAAAACAAGATAGAGGGGAAGCCTTCACGAAAATAGAGCAAGTTCCAAATGAACCCTTTGCTGATTTTGTGGAATGTCTGCAGACAGCTGTCATACAAACTATTCGTAAAAATGCAACAACATAAATTATGATAAAACAACTTGCTAGAGAAAATGCTAATGAGATTTGTAGAAGAATTATAGTAGATCTACACAAGGATGCTTCTCTAAAGGAGATCATAAGACGCTGTGCCACAGTGGGCACAAATACCTTTTATGCCCAGGCTGTGATGCAGAACATGGGAAGACAAGGGTCCCTTTTGGCAAGGGACTTCCAGAGAGACTCCTCAATGCTGTGGTAAAGTAGGGCATTTGAAAGCTCAATGTTGGCATAGAGATCGAGTGAGAAGATAGGGTGAGAGAACAAGACCCAAAATCCTATGTCCAAAATGCAACAGAGGCTTCTATTGGATATCAGAATGTATTGACTCAGGGAAATGAGAGATGGGGCCCAGCTCCTGGGGCCCAGGCAAAAAACATCTGGAGCATGATGACAGCCGAGGTAACACCCAGAGAGTCTTTAGAAGTTAAGTACTCTGATATGTTAAGTCAACTGTGAAGCAATCTGATGGGAGAAAGGGATTACATGATCTACATGATCAATCATCAGAAAAGCAATCTGATTTTTTTTTTTTTTTTATATTCACATGGAGAAAGGAATTACATGATCTATTAGCCAAGAAGCAATTAGATGGGAAAAAGGGATTATAATTGGGAAAATACAGGTTTTATATTCTGACAGAAGGGCATTGTCCAGTGCGAGCAGCTCCAATATAATTGCCACATGATGAGGAGAGATCCCAAAAGTAGTGAATGGAAGAGATCAGATAGGTTAATTGCTTGGGGGAGAGGGTTTGCTTGTATCTCTACAGATGGAGAAGGAATCAGATTGGTGCCAACAAGCACCTGGAGAGAGAGACATAAAAAGAGAAATAACTTCAAAATAAAGGAGAAAATTCAAGAAACATGGGATATTTCCATCTCTGACTACATGTGCCACTGAAAAAGCATGACTGTTAACAATGTGTATGGTAATTGACACAGGAACATCAAAAAATTGTTGATAAGATTGTTACAGAACTTCAAAACCTCAAGAATCATTGGATTCTCTGACACATGAAGTAATGGACAATAGATTGGTTTTGGACTATCTCTTGGCTGCTGAAGGAGGAGTATGTATGATTGTTGTTTACATATCCTCCTTCTAGGACTTATGGAAATCTTTTACAATACCATGTCAATTCATATTGTTTGTTGTATCACTACTTGCATGTATAATTAATGTTTGTTATACCACATTGAGCCTGTGCTGGCTGTGGGGATAATCATCACTATTAGCCTGTGCTTTATTGCTATGTATTTGTGTAATACTTCCCATGCTGATGGATTTATATATACCTGTTTTAAGTGAGACCCTTCAGAAACCCACTAACAAAATCTGGCTTGACTCCCCATTTCCCTTTGGTGTTTTTGTCTCCCTTCCTGAGACATCAGGGAGGGAATGATCCACCTCCTTTTTGGTGCTTTCACCTCCTTTCCTGAGAAGTCAGGGGTGGCATAATCATCTCCTTTTTGAGGTTTTCACTTCCCTGAGAAGTCAGGGAGGGAGTGACCACCTGTGTTCTAAAAGGAAAGAAAGCAGGAGATGTAGAGGGCTGGAACTTTGGAGAAGTATATTTGAAGCAAGGATTCTTAGGACAAGGTATTAAGTCAGTGGACAATGGTAATCTAGTTTAGCATGGTGATTAATAGTTCTCAAGTTCAGTAGGATTGATTTAATCCTACAATAAATAATGGTTCTGTAGTGATATAATGATTGACTTATACTCAGTATGATGAATGGATTTAATTGTAATGGAGTATTTAAGTGGTCAGAGTCAGACCTAGAAAAGGAAGACAAAGACTCGTGGTGGCTGGCCTGTCCTACTTTACTTCTCCATTGAGATCAAGGCCCGCCTGAAGGTCTCCCAAAAAGCTAGCCTGGCCCTAGGTGAAGGAGACCAACTGTGAAGGAGGCAAGCAAGCTGCCCCATGGCTAATCATAAGATGAATCCTGGACTCTGGAGTCTGGATCCTGAAGTCTCCTCTTCTGAACATGCTGCGGCAGAGAGACTCTGACCTTCTCCATCAGCCCTCCAGTCCTTCCCTGAGATTACGTCACCACAACACATTCTGCAGTTGCCAATCATGAGGAGAGCTATCACATCACCAAATCATCTAAGTATATATATAGAATCATTTTCTCATATTGAGTAGGTACTTAGCTTTAAGCACTCTGCTATCTTTAGATTCAAGTACACCTTTTCAGAGTTTTCTAGCCCGATAACATGCTTGAAATACTTCCTCATATCTCCCTCCCAGTTTCCCTGACTTCTTTTAAGTGACAACTAAAATCCTTTCTTCTACAGGAAACATTAAAACATTCTTTCAATTCTGGTGCCTTCTTACTGTTGATTATTTCCATTTATCTTGTCTATAGTTTATTTGTACATATTTGTTGGCTTATTTCTCCCTCATTAGATTGTGAGCCCTTTTAGGGCAGGAACAGCTGTTTGCCTCTTTTGGTCTACCCAGCTCTTAGCACAGGGTCTGGCATAGAAGAGATGCTTACTATGTGATTAACAATAACTACTTCTTGAATTGTATTAAATAATGGTGTTAAATAGCCAAACAAGTTCTTTCCACAAATAATGAATAAATTATCAGATCGGTATCAGATAAAGATTGTCTGAAAAGAGAATATTTTAATCTTCAAAAACAGGAAGGAAATACTATCAAATGATGCATCCCCAGAGGTTATTCATTATATTGACAAATTAATTGAAACCCTAGATGTGGAGAAGTTTTTACAAAACAGTCTTATTTGATTACTTTTTTTTTTTTTTTTTTTAGGCGGGGTTAAGTGACTTGCCCAGGGTCACACAGCTAGGAAGTGTCAAGTGTCTGAGATCAGATTTGAACTCGGGTCCTCCTAAATTCAAGGCTGGTGCTCTATCCACTGCGCCACCTAGCTGCCCCCAAAACAGTTTTATTTGGTATCCAAAACAACACAAATAATTTATGACTATTTCGTTGAAGTTATATGTAATCTAATTAATGTAATCTAGTTTAGCATGGTGATTAATAATTCTCAAGTTCAGTAGGATTGATTTAATCTTACAATAAATAATGGTTTCCAGGTGATACAATGATTGGTTTATACTCAGTATACTGTAAATGACCTAGTTATAATAGAGCATATAAACTGAGACAAACTCAGCCAGGGTGGGACTCAGAGACACATTCCTTCCATTTCCCACTTTTGTGGTGGCTGGAGGCTGGAACACCAGCCCTTGGACTCTGAGAGATTCACTCCATCTCACACCACTGTGGTGACTGGCCTGTTTGTCCTCCTGCAATTTCCTCCACTGAAACCAAGTTGCTTGGGCCCTAAGCAAGGACACAATAAAGAATTTGGACTTTATCCCTGGCTATTCTCGTGGTGATTACTCTGCTAAAACGAAGGCTGGTCCAGAGACCTCTAGAAAACCAACCAGAACATTACAAGCAAAAGACCAGTTCCAATAGACTTGTGACAGAGGGACCCATCTGCATCCAGAAAGAGGACTATGGGGACCGAATCTGGATAACAGCATAATATTTCCATCTTTTTTGTTGTTGTTTGCTTGCTTTTTTTTCCCCTCATTTATTGATCTGATTTTTCTTGTGCAGCATGATGAATGTAGAAATATAATTAGAAGAATTGCATATTGGATTTAACATATTGGATTAGTTGCTTTCTAGGGGAGGGAAAAGGGAGGGAGAAAAATTTGGCACAATTTGCAACGTTAGATGTTGAAAACTATCTTCACATGTATTTTGAAAATTAAAAGCTATTATTAGGAGGGGGGGAAACACCAAACGATGAGATCACTAGGCTAATTGACATATTTGTATACTGTATAAAGCACTAAGCTTGTATTACAAATTCTATCTATAAAAACTTATGGATCAAAGAGTTGCGCCAAACAATCTCAATTATGTGTTGTCAATTTATCGTTGAACAAATTGCTTGAAAACACAATATTGTCTTCTGTTGATTATTGTACTATTCCATACTCATACTTATTCATATGCTGTAAATATATGAAACAGATCTAAAGTTTTGATATTCACATGGAGAATTGTTTATTATTTAATACCTCCTATCAACTCAAAAATGTTGAGAGTATTTAATATAAAGCATAGCATCTTCAAGAAAGTAAGTTTAACTCTTTTATTTTTCCAAGCCCTACACCCTGATTTTTACTTCCAAGTCAGAGAGGGAGTAGTACCAGAACATTCTATTAGACATTTCATGTGCATGGATTATTACATATATAAAGTAAAATGACTCACTTAAAAGCCCCCTAAATAGCTATTTCATAACATGGAAATTTTCTCCAGTAGTATCTGAATGTCATTTATATTTAGTAGGTATGAAATTCTTTCATGTGTATCAAGAAGAAATAGATAATGCAAACTTTGAACTTGAATCTTAAAGTCAAATAAAACATAAAGAAGATACATAAGTTGGTCATCTTCAGGCAAGATGTGAAAAGGTATCTTAATGGAATGACTGGTACTTTTATGTCAGTGGTAAAAGTTTAGAATAATCCCTACATGATGTCAGTTTATCAGTTAGTTTTGTGATAGTTAAATTGGCCCCATTGGATCTAGATTAGGGCTGATTGTGACTTCAAAGGAAGTTGCAATTCTACATAAAGGAGGAGATTCAAAGAAGTAAGGAACAATGTAGAATTGCTCTGTGGCCCTGCAGGCCTTATATATAAGGATTCATTCAGTTTAGATAGCAATAACTTAGATGGGATAGTATTTATTAAGTTTTTTCTTTAAAAAAAAAAAAATGGGAATCCATCCCTGCTAATTGCTTTGTGTGGCAAATGTAGGCAGCCAGAAAATTAAGAACAAGCTATAGCTGACCTGATAGGATTGTGTAAGCAGCTAGGAAAATATCACACAGGGATGAACAATTATATTGGGCAATAGGACTTTGTCATGAGTCTAATATGAGGAGAATTGGGGCTTAGGAAGAGTTTTTTCTGATGAAGGGTCAACATGGTCTAGTCATAAGCACTGATTATTTCTCTAGCTACTTAAAAATTTTTTTTTCAGGAGCATTTTATGATTTAATTTATGCAATTGTAGTCAATAGAAAGATAGAAGCACACTGGATCTAGAGATCTGTCGACTATTTTTTAAATTCTAGATTAATTCTAATTTAATTAATTTTTTAATTCTAGAATGTTTAATCCTTTCCCCTATTAATTATTTCTTATTTATCCTGTTTATAGCTAGTCTGTACACATTTACTTCTCCTTCGACTTCTCATTAGATTGTGAACTGAAGGGCAGAAATTTATCTTTAGCCTTTCTTTGTGGAACACAGTACATGTTATTGTTCATTCATTCAGTATTGTCCAATTCTTTGTGATCCTGTGGACCATACTGTCCATGGAGTTTTCTTGGCAAAGATTAGTATTCTCCAGTTATTTAGATCTGACTTTTTTTTGCGTGAAAAGGAGTGTTTTATAGTTGTGTTCATATAAGTCCTCGGTTTGTTTTGGCAGGTACTCCCAGTATTTTGTATTGTCTACAGTTATTTTAAATGGAATTTCCCTTTCATTCTCTTGCTGCCCGACTTTGTTGATAATATTTTAAAATGCTAATTTATGTGAGTTTATTTTGTATCCTGCAACTTTGCTAAAATTGTTAATAATTTCACATAGTTTTTTAGTTGATCTGTAAGATTTTTAAAGTTTATCATATAATCTACTGAGAAATGATATTTTATTTCCTTGTTGCCTGTTCTAATTTTCATTTCTTTTTCTTCTCTTATTGGTATAGCTAATATTTCTAGTACAATATTAAACAATAGAAGGGATATAATGGACATCTTAACTTCATGTCTGATTATATTGGGAATGTTTCTAGTTTATCCTTATAATGCTTGCTGATGGTTTTAAACAACCATTACTTATTGTAAGGTAATCTCCATTGCTCTCTAGTGTTTTTAATAGGAATGGGTACTGTATTTTTTCAAAGGCTTTTACTGCATGATGTATTGAGATCATCATGATTTCTGATATCAGTTAGGCTGATAGTTTTCCTAATATTAAACCAGCCCTGTATTCCGGTTATAAATTTCACCTGGCCTCATTGTATGATCCTCTTGGTATATTGCTTTAATCTTTTATCTAGTGTTTTATTTAAAATTTTTCATTAATATTCTTTAGGGAAATTGGTCCATAATTTTCTTTCACTGCTTTGGCTCTCCCTGATTTTAGATATCAGCATCATATTTGTATCACAAAAGGAATTTGGTATGACTCCTTCAGATATTTTTCTAAATAGTTTATATAGTGTTCAGATTAATTTCTCTTTAAATGATTGGTAGAAATCATTTGTGAATGTACCTGGGCCTGGGAAATTTTTATAGGAAGTTCACTGATGGCCTGGGAAATTTCTTTTATTGAGACTTGGGTTATTTAAGTACCTAATTTCCTCTGTTAATCTAAGTAGTTTATATTTTTGTAGATATTTCATTTACATTCCAAAACATCTCTTAACAATTGTCTTAATTTCTTCTTTACTACTCGTGAATTCTTCCCTTTCATTTTTGATACTGTTAATTTGTTTCTATTCTTTCCCTTTTAAAGTCGAATTAAATAATGACTTATCTATTTTGTTAGTTTTTCCATAAAAGCAACTTCTAGATTTATTTATTAGTTAAGTGACTTTCTTACATTCAGTTTGATTAATTTCTCCTTTTCAATTTCTCACTTGTTCTTAATCTTTGACCATTTATCAATTGGAAAGGAGTCCTTATTCTTATAATTTTGACTTAGTATATATTTTATCAGAGAAACTTGCTGCAAAGATTTGCTTCTATCCCCTGATCTTCATTTTCCTTTTAATTTTAGCTGCATTGGTTTTGTTTGTGAGAAGAAAAAAAAAACTTTATTTAACCAAAATTGGTAATTTTGTGCATGTACTCTCTTTGATTTAGAGATTTCACTAAGTATATACACTCCAAGGAGGTCACTGACTAAAACCATCAAAATAGTGATAGTAGCTTTTTTTTTTTTTTTTTTTTTTTTTTTTTTTTTTTTTTGGTGATAGTAAAGAACCAGGGTAAAAAATGTAGATACTCATCTCTTAGTGAATGGATAAACAAATTATAGTACTTCAGTATAGTATGCTATTGAAAAAAAAGTGATGTGAGATATATATGTGTGTGTGTATATATATAAAGTGAATGTAGAGAAACAGAGAATTGATCCATTGTAAAGGAAACAGCCAAAAAACAATGTATACATTGGCTAAAACAACGTAAAGAATTGCCATAAAATAATAATAATTCAATTTTGTAAAATTGTAGTGATTCAAGAAAGCATCTTCCCCACTGCTTTTTTGAGGACAGAATGTAAGGGATACATATGATTGGAGAATGTAGGTAATATAAAAACAAAATATATTAGTTAAAATGTTTTAAGATGCTTACTGTTAACATTGGTATATGTTGGGGAGGAGGAATAATGTTCTGGCTCATTTAAATTAAATAGGGATAAAATAAAAACATGAAAAAAACACAAGTAAGATAATCTCTTGACAATGTGAAATGTGTCTTCATCTATATATAAAGACTTTTATATTTGATAATCTTGGGAAACATGCAAAATTTTAAGTAAAAATTTTGTTTATCATTCTTTTGTCTCATACTTTGAAACTCAAATTAATAACTTAAGCTTTTATTTATTGGATTAGATATTTAATATAGAAAACAGAAAATCTGTTCCGATTTAAAGGCAAAAAGGATACATTATTACTATTCATTTGTGTGTATGTGAAAACTTCTTTAATGGTTTTCCTTTGCTTTGCAGCTACTTCGAGAACTTAAGCATCCAAATGTCATCTCTCTTCAAAAGGTGTTTTTGTCTCATGCTGATAGGAAAGTGTGGCTTCTGTTTGACTATGCTGAGCATGACCTCTGGGTAAGGCATATTACATTTATATTGATTTGACGATCAGAGAGTTGAAAATCATATATAGGCATTGATATCCATTCATTAAATAGAAATAAATAGGTATGGATGTGCATATTCTCTTTCATAGTGTTTTTGCTTTGCATAGTTCCTTTGTGTCACTATCTTTTGTCTTTTGTGTAAAGAGAAATAGCATAGCATATTTTAGAAAAAAGATTCAAATATATATCCAAGTGCATATATAGATTCTTTTATGGATATTCATTATCCTATATGCTTATGATAAAATTGTGTTCTAAAATAAACATACAAAAACATAAACACTTATTTTGAGAGTTAAATTCGGAGGGGAAAAATTTCATGTCTTGTCTAACTGTATAAGCAAGCACCACAGATGGATTTGGACCCTAATTTGGGCAGAGGAAGTATAAAACAAAATAATAGGAGACAATGCCAGATTACTCTTTTAATCCTGGCCTCCTAATACAAAAGGCAGAGTGGGAAAAACTAGTCAAAGTGATTTTGTTTAATTCAAATTTGGAGGAAAAGAGAGGTTATATTAGGGTCATTTCATTAAAAACTTTAAAATCTTGTTCATATGATCATGCCTTGGTTGACTATGTAATTTAGTTATTAATTATACATAAAGGAAATCACTTTTTTGATGTAATTGTATCATTCATCAAAAATGTTATTTAACATTATACTTTCTGGAATTATGCATATATTTTGCATGGAAAAATCCTTGTAGAAAGTTCTATTTTGTAAAATGAGATCTCTCTGAAAATATATAGATAGATATATAGCTTTCTGATCTATGAACAAAATTAGCAGTTTACATCTGTAAATGCATGCCTTTTTAATATTGTTTTTACAAGTTTTATTTTTGTCTTAGAGCTAATTTTTTTTCATATTTCAGATTTGTTTTGAGAGACATACTAGCATTTTCAGTTGAAAAAATGCAGTAAATGTCAATAATGTAAAATGAAAATAAAAAGTGAGAATTCTGGATGTTCAAAGAATAGAAAAGAAGTAGTCCTTTAAATAATTATATTACAACTAAAGTTTTTGAATTAATTTAACTAGCTCACAGAACCAACTTTGAATCATTTAACATCTAAGAAATAGTTGACTTTTTAACTAAGCAGCCTAAGAACTTTTTCAAGTAGCATTTAAACCATGGTAAAATTTAGGGGAATCAAAATTAACCCTCTCCCCCCCCCTAATCCCCCAAAATCCTCTTTGTCCAATCAGCCATGGTTAGCATAGCAATTAGAGAAGCCTTAAGTGGTTTATATTAAGGAAACATTAATAGTATATCCAAATTTTTATAATTCTAATTTCATGATTCATTACTTTGATGTTAGCTCCCTCCTAATTACCAATAGATTTGTGAGTCAAAGACATATGTGGTCAAAAACAACTGATATGTTTGGAATAAGTGAACAATCTAATTCTGTGGACCATACAAAGAAAGGGGATAACTTTTCCACAATTCATCTTTGATTTAGTTTTATTTATTTATTTCTTTTTCTCAGGCATTGGGTTTAAGTAACTTGCCCAGAATCATACAGCTAGGAAGTGTTAAGTGTCTGAGGCCAGATTTGAACTCAGGTCCTCCTGACTTCAGGGCTGGTGTTCTATCCACTGTGCCACCTAGCTGCCCTGATTTAGTTTTATTTTTGTTATTACTTTTACAGAACTTTTGTGCTGATTATGTAGTTATATGTCTACCTAGAAAAATAAATTTATTTTGTAGATATTAGGAAGAAGCTAGAAGCATTCATTTGATTCCTTTCTGCCTGAATACTTGTTTCATTCTGTTTTTTTTTTTCATTCTGTCATCTTTAAAAACAAACTAAAAATCCAAACATTATAGAGTTTACTAAAGCTAAATAGCATAGTTATAGAATGAATTAAGAAGTATTTGTGTGTGTGTGTGTGTGTGTGTTTGAAGTTTTAAACCCAGCTCCATGGCATTGATATTGTTCATTAAAGTAAATAATAAAGCATTCTAGGTTAATGAGGTTTAATATAGTTTTTGCATTATTATATGCTTTGGAAAATGAGAGAGGGGGAGGATTCCTGGAGTAGGTTGGTAAATTTCAAGCTCTCCCAATTTCTCCCACAAATAGAAGAGATTTGTGGCTCAAGGTGAACATAGACTTAGACATGTGAAAAAATCAAGAAGACTTGGGGAAGTTGGGTAGAACAGCGATTTTCTTGTTAACAACCCATGAAGATGTTGAAGAAAGACCTAGGTCTGGGATTAACCCATATGAAGTGCATACACCTTCAGGATAGCTCCATAGAAACAGTGGGAAGCCCTGGAATGAGCTGGGTTTGGCTGGAGTCTCAGCAGGGAGTGCAGAGAAGCTCACCTTGGGAGCTGCTTGTGGAAACCAGGTCTGAGGCCAGGAAGACTGAGGGGGACTTCACTGATTAGAATGCCAGATCCATCTGCATATACATGCACACATTCTGCTGCATGTGGCCCTGGGCAACAAGGAACCAGCATCTGGTTTGTGCAGAAGCAATGGGGCTAGGATGTTGCTGGCTGCAGCTATTTGAAGGAGGGTGGAGTTCTTGGTTTGGAGTTCCTGGTCAGAGGGAAGAGCTGAAGAGAAGCCAGAGACACCATTTCCCTACCACAGGATTAGAGGTACACTAATACCTCTTAAAGAATCCCACTCTAGAAACATAATATGGGAACATGGAAGACTGGGGGTCTGGAGTTCATCTTCAGAGGAGATACTGAAGTAAGAACAGTTTCTACTCCAAAGAGTAATGTGAAATGGCTCCCTACCCAGAGAGAATGTATAGAAGAACTTAAAAATCAAATGAGTGACATTGAGGAAAACCTAAAAATAGTAGTAAAATAACAATAAAGATAACCATCCAAGTAAAACAAAAAGATTATGAAAAAAATGTTAACCACCTAGAAAAGAAGATACAGAGTTTTAAAGATGAAAATAACTCTTTGAAAATTAGAATAGACAAGGGGAAGCCAGTGAAACTAATGAGAGACCAAGAAAGAACAAAACAGATTATAAAGGATGAAACAAATAGAACAGAATATAAAATATCTTATTAAAAAAATAGATTTAGAGAGCAGATCAAGAAGAGGAAAATATAAGAATAATTGGACTGCCAGAAAGTTGTGACCAAAAAAAGGACCATGACACAATAATTTTAGAAATAATCCAAGAAGATTGACTTAGAGTGATTAGAACATTAGGGGAAAGTAGAAATAGAGAAAAAATCCACTGATCATCACCTCAAGGAGATCCTTTGTGGAAAACACATAAGAACAAAAGAGAAAAATTTCTAAGAAACAAGAAAACAGTTCAAATATGCTGGAGCTACCATTAAAATTGTATAGGACTTATTAGCAGCTACAGTAAAAGACCACAGTTCTGAACTCATATCTACAGACAATCAAAAGAACTAGGCCTGTGGCCAAAAATGTCCAGCAAAATTATCTATAATATTGAATGAGAAAAAATGGTCATTCAGTGAATCTTGGAGATTTTCAGAACTTTATATCAACCAAACCAGAACTTATTAGAAAATTTTACATATAAGAGCTAATATAAAAGATCAATTTCAAGGAATTTAACATGGACAAAATGTTTTTTGTTTTTTTGTTTTGTTTTTGTTTTTGTATTGGAAATTTATGTTGGAAAAAACATGTTTAAGATTGACATCAACTGCTGAGTGAAATGGGCAAGACCAGGAGATCATTATATACTTCAACAAAAATACTATATGATGATCAATTCTGATGGATGTGGCCGTCTTCAACAATGAGATGAACCAAATCAGTTCCTATAGAGCAGTAATGAACTGAACCAGTTATGCCCAGCGAAAGAACTTTGGGAGATGACTATGAACCACTACATAGAATTTCCAATACCCCTATTTTTGTCCACCTGCATTTTTTATTTCCTTCACAGACTAATTGTACACTATTTCAAAGTCCTATTCTTTTTGTACAGCAAAATAACTGTTTGGACATGTATACATATATTGTATTTAATTTATACTTTAACATATGTAACAAGTATTGGTCAACTTGCCATCTTGGGGAGGGGGGGGTGGGAGAAAGGAGGGGAAAAATTGGAACAAAAAGCTTGGCAATTGTCAGTGCTGTAAAATTGCCCATGCATATATCTTATAAATAAAAAGCTATAATAAGAATTTGGAAAAAAACCCAAAAAAACAAAAAAGATTGACATCAGCAATACAACAAACAGCTCAAGAGAAAGATTGGGGTAGAGTCAAGATAAAATAGTAATTTTTTTTATACAAATGAGATGCAGAAGGATAGATACAGAGGCATTAGAAGAGGGATGAAGCACTCGTAGTTCTGAAAAATTCACATTGGGAATGGCTTCAATAGGCTGCACTACTTATACACTATGAAGGATATAGCACCTTCCAAAATCTGTAAAGAAACAAGAAAGAAAGAAACAAGGAAGCAAAGAGTGAGGGAAGAAGACAGGGGAGATATCCTTGGGTGGGGGAAAGTTAAGTTACAGCAGGGCAAATTAGGAGCAGAATTAAAGCAAAGAGTTAGCAAGAATAAGAAAGATATGTGTGTGTATATGTGTATGTAAATATCTACAAATGTATAAATGTATCCTTTTTTAATTATAGCCTGCTTGGAGGTGGGGAGTGGGGAATGAAAGGGGAAAAAAAGAATAAAGTAAAAAAGATATGCAGCAGAGAATAAAAGAACAATTTATAAAGAAGTCAAGAAAATATGCACACTCATGAATATAATTTCTTTTACTAACTTTTATATATCTGTACATATACTTTCTTGAACTGGTATTTGTTGTTATATGTTTTTGAATCCTCCCTGATGTTCTGCTGGGCACATGGCAATGTTTCATTTTGTTTTGTATTTCTTTTCTGTTTTTTTCTTATTCTGTTTCTTTAAATAAAATAAATTTGGGAGAAGAAAAAGAAAATGAGGAAAATGGAATAATATATTATCATATAAGCTAATCACATCACTTAGATATTCTTGCCTTTTCCATTTTCCTTATTAATAAAATCAAACTTTATACAAATAGTTATGTCTTTTATGACCAAATTGCTTCTTCTGATAGACATGTCTTTTCACTATCCATCATTTCATTCTCATGATCCCAATAACTTTTCAGTATCTGATTAAAAGGAGTACGATGTCAGGATTTTAATTTTTTATAGGAGATTTCTTTCTCATCTTCCTTTTTTCCCCCTACCAGCTATAAAAGCCTATTCAATCTAACTCACATATATATGCCTGATGTATATTTTTCTAAAGACAAAGCAGCAGTAAACTATTAAGAGGTCTTAGAATTTTGAGCTTAATTCAATTCACTGGCACTTACTATTTGCAAAGCATTGATCTAGGAGGCTGTGAAAATTGTAAAATCCTTGGTAAGAAAAGATATATTTAAATAACTCTAAATGGAAGTTAGAATATGATCAACATTAAAAGTGATCAGTCAAAGAGAAAGGAAAGATTAGAAAAAGGGGAAGATTCATTTTTCCTTTAGGAAGAAGAGTCAAATTGAGGCAGTCATTAGAATACTGAGTCAAGCTCAGATATCTTTGCCTAATAATTAAGACCTTACAAATTCTGGCACTACTCTACCTTTGTCCATCTGTGTTCCATCCAAATTGGACTCCTCTCTGTCCCTCCAGCATGCCTGCTCTTTCAGTACTCTCCCTAACTCAACCCCACCTCAATCTGCTGAATTCTTTCCTACTTTTGAAAACTAGCTTGTATGGTATTTCTTTGTGAGCAATTTATTCTGCACCTCTTTCATGCTTTTGTAGAATATTTCGTGTTGTAATTACAAGTATTTGTGTCATTCTTATTTAAAACTTTAAATTCCAAACTTATATGTTTTCAACTTAGTGATTCTTCTTTTCCTCCAAATAATGTCAATTTTAATTAGCTTGTATGGTCATTTCTATCATCTTTTATTCTATATCTTCCTTTATTATGTATGGTCTTTGTTACCTTAGGCATATAAGCCTTTCCAATTTTAAAATTTAAGTTATTGACTTCTAGTTGTCTAGGCATATTTCTGTTCAGTTTGTATATCAAGCTTCTTTTTAAGCACCTAATATATGTCAAGCAGTCCTATCTTCTACTAATTCATTGTCTTCTGGTGATAAGGGAGAGAAGAAAACAGCATTATTTATCTACTGTCTACATTTTTTATGTAAACTTTTTAATTAATAGTTTTAAAAAGATTTGACTAGTGTTTGACAAAAACCAAAAGATCCCCAGCTCTTCGGATAAGAATTCAGTATTTGACAAAAACTGCTGGGAAAATTGGAAACTAGTATGACAGAAACTAGTCATTGACCTACATCTAATACCATATACAAGATAATGTCAAAATGGGTTCATGATCTAGACATAAAGAATGATATCATAAACAAATTAGAACAATATAGGATAGTTTATCTCTCAAATCTGTGGAGAATGAAGGAATTTGTGACCAAAGGAGAACTAGAGATCATTATTGATCATAAAATGGATGATTTTGATTATATTAAGTTTAAAAATTTTTGTACAAACAAAACTAATGCAGACAAGATTAGTAGGGAAGCAATAAACTGGAAAACATTTTTACATTCAAAGGTTCTGATGAAGTCCTCATTTCTAAAATATATAGAAAATTGACTCAAACTTAGAAGAATTCAAGCCATTCTCCAGTTGATAAATGGTCAAAGGATATGAAGATACAATTTTCACATGAAGAAATTAAAACTATTTGTAGTCATATGAAAAAGGTGCTCCAAATCACTATTGATCAGAGAAATGCAAATCAAGACAACTCTGAGATACCAAGACACACCTGTCAGATTGGCTGACAGGAAAAGATAATGGAATATGGGAAAACTGGGACATTGATACATTGTTGGTGGACTTGTGAGCAGATCCAGCCATTCTGGAGAGCAGTTTAGAACTATACTCAAAAAGTTATCAAACTGCATACCCTTTGACCCAGCAATGGTTCTACTGGGCTTATATCCCAAAGAGATCTTAAAGGAGGGAAAGGGAGCTGTATGTGCAAAAATGTTTGTGGCAGTCCTTTGTGGTAGGCTAGAAAGTGGAAACTGAGTGGATACCCATCAATTGGAGAATGGCTGAATAAAGTATGGTATATGAATGATATGGAATATTATTTTTCTGTAAGAAAGGACCAGTAGGAAAATTGGAAATTTATATGGCAGAATCTAGGCATTGACCCACACTTAACACCGTATACCAAAATCAGGTCAAAATGGGTTCATGACTTAGGCATAAAGGATGAGATTATAAATATATAGTTATATAGGATAGTTTACCTCTCAGACCTGTGGAAGAGGAATGAATGTATGTCCAAAGAAGAACTAGAGATCATTATTGATCACAAAATTGAAGACTTTAATCAAAGTTGAAAAGTTTTTGTACAAACAAAACTAATGCAGATAAGATTAGAGGAGAAACAATAAACTGGGAAAACAGTTTTACATCCAAAGGTTCTGATAAAGGCCTCATTTCCAAAATATATAGAGAATTGACTCTAATTTATAAGAAATCAAGTCATTCTCCAATTGATATGAATAGACAATTCTCAGATGAAGAAATTGAAACTATTTCTAGTTATATGAAAAGATGCTCTAAATCATTATTAATCAGAGAAATGTAAATTAAGACAACTCTGAGATACCACTACACATCTGTCAGATTGGCTAGAATGATAGGGAAAGATAATGTTCAATGTTGGAGGGCATGTGGGAAAACAGAGACACTGATACATTTGTTGGTGGAATTGTGAACAGATATAGCCATTCTGGAGAGCAATTTGGAACTATGCTCAAAGAGTTATCAAACTGTGCATACCCTTTGACCCAGCAGTTTTACTACTGGGCTTATATCCCAAAGAGATCGTAAAAAAGGGAAGGGGACCTGTATGTGCAAGAATGTTTGTGGCAGCTCTCTTTGTAGTGGCCAGAAACTGGAAATTGAGTGAATGCCCATCAATTGGAGAATGGCTGAATACATTGTGGTATATGAATATTATGGAGTATTATTATTCTGTAAGAAATGACCAACAGAATGATTTCAGAAAGACCTGGAGAGATTTACATGAACTGATGCTGAGTGAAATGAGCAGGACCAAGAGATCATTATATAGTTCAACAACAATACTATATGATGATCAATTCTGATGGACATGGACATCTTCAACAGTGAGATGAACCAAATCAATTCTAATAGAGCAGTAATGAACTAAACCAGCTACACACAGTGAAAGAACTCTGGGAGATGACTATGAACCACTACATAGAATCCCCATTCCCTCTATTTTTGTCCGCCTGCATTTTTGATTTTTCACACTATTTCAAAATCCAGTTCTTTTTGTACAGCAAAACAACTGTTTGGACATGTATACATATATTGTATTAATTTATACTTTAACATATTTAACATGTATTGGTCAACCTGCCATCTTGGGGGGGTGGGAAGGAGGGGAAAATTAGAACAAAAGGTTTGGCAATTGTCAAGGCTGTAAAATTACCCATGTATATATCTGGTAAATAAAACTATTTTTAAAAATAAAAAATATAAAGCTGGAGATTAAAAAATAAATAAAAAAAGAAAGGACCAGCAGGATGATTTCAGAGAGACCTGGAGAGACTTACATGAACTGATGCTAAGTGAAATGAGCAGAACTAGGAAATCATTATATATGGCAACAACAAGACTATATGATGATCAATTCTGATGGACGTGGCTCTCTTACAATGAGATGATTCAGACCAGTTCCAGTTGTTCAGTGATGAAGAGAGCCATCTATATCCAGAGAGAGGACTGTGGAACTAAATGTGGATCACAATATAGCATTGTCTTTTTTTGTTGTTGTTTACTTGAATTTTGTTTTCTTTCCCAGTTTTTTTCCCCCCCTTCTTGATCCGATTTTTCTAGTATAGCAAGATAACTGTATAAATATGTATACATATATTGGATTTAACATATATTTTAACATATTTAACATGTATTGGACTATCTGGCATCTAGGGGAGGTGGGAAGAAGGAGGGGATAATTTGGAACAGAAAGCTTTGAAAGGGTCAGTGTTGAAAAATTGCCCATGTATATTTACACACATATAATGTGTGTAATACACATTGAAGATGTATGGGATTGCCTGTCATTGAGGGGAAGGAGTGGAAGGAGGGAGGGGATAATGTGGAAAAATGAATACAAGGGATAATGTTATTTAAAAAAATTACTCATGCATATATACTGTCAAAAAAGAATTTATAAATAAAATATAAAAAAAAAAAAAGAAAAAAGAAAAATTGCCCATGTATATGTTTTGTAAATAAACAGCTTTAATAAAGAAATAAGATTTGGTTGTGAAATTGAATTTTTAGTAGGGCCCAAGAAGAATATGACACCCTTCAAAATTCCTGTCAGATGTAGAAAAAACAGCCTTTTTGTTTTTCCTTGAATTATTATTAACCCAATTCTTCAACTGTTTTCTGTAAATTTCTCATGTGAATATAAGTCATTGTTGCTGATCTTTTGTTGTTAATATTTACTTGTTTGTTACAAAAATAGAAGGGTCTTGCCTGGCTTAAATTATCTTCAATGTTACCAATGTGTTATACATATATAGTACTATTATAATAGCCAAAATACTTGGTTTATCAGAGTACATTACAAATTTTCTTGGTAAAATTCTTCTGGTATTTCATTAGACAAATCAGAATGGAATGTTCTCAAAAGAAATGATTATATATTAGTCATATTTTTAAATGAAATCATAAAATCTACAATTCCTCTAAATTTCCATTTATTTTCTGACCATCATTTATATTTTTTATTGTGTATAGTAAACTATTTGGACCCTTAACACAGTTATTTGGAAATGTTGAAGTTGCTTGAATTATTTAGAAGAGTATGGAGTGATATTGGCAGGTATCATGAGGAGTCTGAAGGTTTTCTGTCAGTAAATTGTTACACATCAAAGTGTCTTTTTTTCCTTTTTCTGAATCTATTGATATTTTTTTCTTTCTTTTAGCACATAATCAAGTTTCACAGAGCTTCTAAAGCAAACAAGAAGCCAGTTCAGTTACCTCGGGGAATGGTCAAGTCACTATTATATCAGATCCTAGATGGTATTCACTACCTGCATGCTAACTGGGTGTTGCACAGGGATTTGGTAAGTTGATCTTCAGTGGAGTTTGAACCTGGTAAGGAGCACATTTACAGGTTGCTTTACTAGTTGCCTTTAGAGCTTAAACATTTTCATGAGCTAAGGCTCTAGGCTAGCTAACTTTTAGGGATAAAGAATGTGTAGGAACCTAAAAAAAACATTGCCCAAATTTATATAGAGCTTCCTACTCTTTCTCTCTCTCTCTCTCTCTCTCTCTCTCTCTCTCTCACACACACACACACACACACACACACACACACACACACACACACACACACGTATATGTGAGTGCATGTGAGAAATAAAGGTTTGTTTTAGTTAGATCATTTATTAAATAACATTTATTAAATGCCTGTTATATACCAGGAGAACACTGGAAAGTGAATAGATTTATGAATAACTTTACACAAATCTGGAGAACAACTGTGATGTAATAATAGAAAAAGACTATATCATTTTGGGGGCAGCTAGTTAATGTAGTGGATAGAGCACCAGCCCTGAAGTCAGGAGAACCTAAGTTCAAATGTGGCCTTAGACACTTAACACTTCCTGGCTGTGTTTCCCTGGACAAGTCACTTAGCTCCAATTGCCTCAGCAAAAAAAACAAAACAAAAAACAAAACAAAAAAACCAAACTCTTCATTTTGTTATCCTACCAATTATATAGAAGTCTTTTGATTAGAAAACTTTCATTATTTGTAGAGAATGCTGTCTTTTTTTTTTTTTTTTTTTTTTTTTTAGTGATTTATCAAAATACCCTGATTTTCAAAAATAAGTATCTTTTAAAATTTGACCAAGTCTTCTATAAGTTCTTTAATTTTTTTTCTATAGGAATACTCTCTCTGTTTCTGTGTGTGTGTGTGAAATATATATATATTTACCTGTTATTTTCTGTCTACCATATTATTTCATCCTGAATATTAATAGAGTTAAATTGTCTAAATTGGACTTATCCTTTCTTATTGAACATACTTCAGAATTATGTGGAAGTTTTTTATTTTTACTTTAAAAGCAAGTGAGGTTTTTAATAATTCATTTGTTTCAAACAATTCTGAGTACAGTACTGTAAATTATAATTGTAGTTTCCTAATAGGTATTTTAGTAATGTGCTAGAAAAACCCATATAGAATCTGATTCCAGACTTCTTTATATTTAATTCATTAAGGCTCTGGCCTTCAAATTAGCTATTTCAGTGTCTTATCTTCTCGATCTTTAATCTTACTTCAATAATCCCCTTAAAGTGTGTTTAATGATGGTTATTTTACCTCCTGTTCTTGTTCCCCAGGAAATGTTTAAAATAGATTATGAAAAGTGAAAGTACTTTATCCTATATTTAAAGTATTTTTAATAGATTAGAAAGTTTTATGGTAGTAAAGATTTAGACTGTACAATTTATTACAGATTTGAATTTTAAATTGATTTTAAAATATAAAAGGTTGAAAGACAGTAATTAAGGAAGGAATGATATATTAGAAGATATGATTAATTTTTAATCCCTGTCCATTTCTGTGACATCAAAAGAACAAAATATAAAAATATATACTGAAGACATGCTTTCTGCCAGTATCTCCTACCCCCCACCCCACTGTCCAAATAAATTTTAAGCAAATGCAAAGGTATTATATTTCATTTCATTGTGATCCTTTTCATATTGAACTTCTTTTTTTATTTGTGTGTGTTTAGTTGTTTAACAAATGTATACCATGGACCTAATTTTTCTCCTAGTTATTTTGATTAATGTATAAAAGTATACATAATATTCTTGCGTCTAAATGCTGTTTGTCTATAGAGTGAATTCAGCACAGGTAGAATAATTCTATTTAAATTATGATAATAAAATCTATTTCTTATGTCAAAGCTATTCATTTTTTGGTAGACATCTTCACTACTATGAAGTAGAAACACTATAGAATGTATACTATCCCATGTCTCATTTATTTGTCGACATATTTAATAGAGATTTTTCTTTTACTAGATATTATATATAGTTTGGTTAGTATTGCCTCTATCATATATTTCATTTGTTTCATATGAAATCCCATGTGTCTTAGCTCGATTGTTGCTCTTATGTCCTCCTTGTGTGTTTTAGAGATAAACACCTGGGGAAAATAGACTAAAAAGTCATTGAAAACTAAATAATATCATCCTAAAGAATGAATGGGTGAAACAGCAAATCATAGACACAATTAATAATTTTACCTAAGAGAATGGCAATAATGAGGTGACATATCAAAATGTGTGGGATGCAGCCAAAGCAGTAATGAGGAAATTTTATATCTCTAGAGGCCTACTTGCATAAAATAGAGAAAGAGAAAATCAATGAATTAGGCTTGAAACTAAAAAAGCTAAAAATAGAGCAAATTTTAAAAACCCCAATCAAACACTAAACTTGAAATTCTAAAAATAAAAGGAGAGATTAATGAAATTGAAAGTAAAAAAATCTATTGAGTTAATAAAACTAAGAGTTGGTTCTATGAAAAAACTAACAAAATAGATAAACCCTTGGTAAATTTAATTAGAAAAAGGAAAGAGGAAAATCAAATTGTGAGTCTTAAAAATGAAAAGGCAGAACTTTCCACTAATGAAGAAATTAGAGCAATAATTAGGAGTTACTTTGCCCAACTTTATGCCAATACATTTGATAACTGTTGCCGAGATTGACAGAGGGAGAAGTAAATTGGTTAAATAGTCCCATTTTAGAAAAAGAAACAGAACAAACTATTAACCAACTCCCTAAGAAAAAAATCCCCAGGACCAGATGGATTTACATGTGAATTCTACCAAATATTTTAAGAACAATTAACTCCACTGCTATATAAACTATTTGAAAAAATAGAGATTGAAGGAGTCCTACCAAATTCCTTTTATGACACAGACTTGGTACTAATACCTAAACCAGGTAGGACAAAAACATAAAAAGAAAATTATAGACCAATCTCCCTAATGAATATTGATGCCAAAATCTTAAATAAAATATTAGCAAAAAGATTATAGAAAATCATCCCCAGGATAATACACCATGACCAAGGATTTATACCAGGAATGTAGGACTGGTTCAATATTAGGAAAACATAATTAATTATATCAATAACCAAATTAACAAAAACCATATGATTATCTCAATAGATGCAGAAAAAGCATTTGATAAAATCTAACACCCATTCCTCTTTAAAACACTAGAGAATATAGGAATAAATGGACTTTTCCTTAAAATAGTCAATAGCATCTATTTAAACCCATCAGTAAAGCATCATACGTAATGGTAATAAACTGGAACCATTCCCAATCAAATCAGGATTGAAACAAAGTCACCCACTATTACCATTACTATTCACTATTGTGTTAGAAATGCTAGCTTCTGTAATAACAGATGAAAAAGAGATTAAAGAAAGTAGAATAGGTAATGAGGAAACCAAATTTTCACTCTTTGCAGATGATATGATGGTATACTTAGAGAACCCCAGAGATTCTACTAAAAAGCTATTAGAAAGAGATAAACACCTAATACCCATTGAACTGTTACTTTAGGATGTTTAATATTTGCCAATTTTTGCCTCTTGCCCTTGGAGGCAAGTACTAAGTATTTTCTTAAAGATGGGACCTCTTGGTCTAGTATGAAATGCTTTTTAGTATCCACATACAAATTACCAGCCCAGCACTTTAAATATTCAATATTATGTAAGTATTTAAGGGTAGTTATAGATAGTAATTGCATGCATAACAATGATTCTTTCAAGACTCTACTACTTTAGGACCAACACAAAAAACATCTTGCCTTGCTTTGGCTCACTCATCCACTACCTGTTCCAACCTCTGACTGTTCTGCTTTGTAAATAATACACATGAAACATATGATTTGTGTCAAGAAATTAAAAAATGAACATTATAGTTTAACACTGTGCTTTTGTTTTAATTAATTTAATATACATTGTGCAAGTTGTACATAGTCTAGTTATATGGGGTTTAACATATTAAAGCTTTGTTTCTAATCAGTGACATTTGATTATTTACTTGTCAAAAGGAATGGCTTATAAGGTGGACTCACTGATCTCTAAAAATGATGTTACGGTGAAGCTCTATTATAGTGTTAACTTGTGATAAATAGAATCAACTCATGTGGACACTAATTTTTTTAAGAACTAAAAGAAAACACTGTTATGAAAATAGAAGATTTAGGAGTTATATTGATTTGACATTCATGAGGGAATTGTAACTTTTTACTTTTAGTTACAAATGTAATCATACTTTTTCTAACAAAGTTACCATTGTTATCTATTGTCAAATTTTTAACTGAGATAAAAATTTCTTACCCTGCTTTGTGGTGGTGTCATCTTGAACAAAAATAGGATGCTGGGAAATAAAGATTTAAACTTTGTAGAAATATTTTAAGCAGTGATTTCAATGGGAGATGCCAAATAATGAAGGACCTAGTTACTTTGTTTCAAAATAGAAAACTGCATTATCCAATTATACTTATATACTTAGAGATGTGAAAGAATGAATGAAGAAACAAACTTTTGAATAAAAAATGAATTTGTTAATTTTAATTCTAATTTTTTTTGGGGGGAAGACATCCTTAATAAGAAAAGGGTATTCCTGCCTCCCACCTTGGATTTTCCTTTCTTTTTTCCCTGAACCTCCATCCTTTTTGTTGGGAAAGCATCTTGAAGAGAGAAGGGAAATGGAAACTGGGGAAGGAACAGTGATTGTGGTCTCAAATTTGGTCAAGAAGTTTACAATAAAGAGTATGGAATTCAGTGTTGTAGAAGAAATAAATTTGGTAGAATTTTTGTAAATTTAACTCCAAATAAGAAAATTTCTTATCATGGAAATAACTATTTTGTATTTGCTGGTATTTTGAAAAAAGCAAGTGAAGATTATATTTGCATAATTTTCTAAATTCCTCTCTCACCTTGAAAGCCGGTTCTTTAGCATAGGGCTCTTAGCCCACAGCACATTTTTGAGAAATAAGCTGATTTGGAGATATCCAGAGAAATTTAGTCTCCATAACTGTCCATTTAGTACTTTTCACTAATACTGGCATTAAGTGAAACTTGAACAGAGCTAGGAAGAACACAACTTTCTTTGAGGATAGATTTCTTTTCTAACCAATTTAATAGTTTATTTTCTTGTTACTTTTCAAAGTTGGTGGTTTTTTCTTTTAGTTGACATGATTTCTGATTTTATTGGGAGAAAGAACTTTATTTGGGGATCTAGTTACAATAAGAGGTATGGTCAAGTATTAAAAATAAAACAAAACAAAACAATCCCCCTCCCCCTAGTTTTCTACTTAAATTGCCAAGGCAGATCATCAAACATCAAAAATCAATTGAATTCCAAAATATATGTTGAATACTTATTTGTTTTCTGAGATAGGCTGATACTTTCCTGAATCAGGGGAACAAGTGCTAGAAGGTGGTTTATTATTTATTATTGTGCTTAACCATTCATCTGGAACCCAGAATATTAATGTCCTTGTCTTGAGGTGCTTCCCCTCCACTACCTCTCATTGCCTCATTCAGCCCCTTCATCTCTCAGTAAGGAACTTCCCATGGTTCTGCTGAGTGGGTGGCTTACTTAGTGCAGTTCTTTTTAGTAGAAAATGGTCCTTCCAGGAAGTCCAACAATATGCATTATAGTGAGAGAACCTTCAGGGTAATTGGTAAGGCCCCAGCAAGGGGATTTGGATAGATGGATCTTTATGTGTGTACTTCTAAAGTTTGTCTTGTCAATTGCCTGAACTTAATAAAATACCCAAATTTGTGCTTTTTTTCCTGACAGACATTTTTGATTTCTCAGACTAACTGTGGTATTGTGGAGGAGCCATCAGGAATCTTGGTCTAATCATTGCCCTAATTAGTTGGGTGCTGGGAGTGGGTGTGAATGTCAAAAGAGCCACTGAATTGAATCCAGGCTCTGTGGGGCCTTATGACCAAGCAGAGATTTTCCAAGGATATTTTAAGGACTCTTCAGAAAACTATCTTGTGTCATGTCAAGTTGTATAATCAACTTTAGGGTCATCTTGGTTCTAGAATTTGTCAGAATAGAAAAAGTTCTACATTTTAATGTAAATAGTGTTAATGTCTGACATATGCTTCAAAAATGTTTTTTGTCTTGTTTCATCTTAGCAACAGCCTATAAATTAAAATTTGCATCATTCCCATTTTACAGATAAGAAAACTGAAATATTGAGAATTTGTGTAACTTTTCTAATGTTACATTTGGAGTTCTTGACAGAAAATAGAACTATAATTCAATTTTGTTTCTTGACTGCCAGACTACTAATATTCCCATTATGTGGAATAGCCTTTTACAACTCTGATAGATAACTATTTATAAGACTATATAGGTGGTTGTTCAGAAGATTTGGTGGAATTAGCTGAGGGTCTAGCTGTGTGAAAAAGAATAGAAATAACAGAATTGTCAATCCTGGGATTTACTAATTGCATCATGTAATGTTATAGCAGATTAAAGTGGTGAATGAACATGTCTATCAGATGTAACTTTTGCATGATTAAGAACACATGGGTGAAGTTTCAAGAAAAAAATAAAATCTTTAAAACATCTTGGATTTTAAGCTGTTTCATATAGAAATTTTCTTTATGATGTCCTAGCTTAACAGTATAAACAGTTAAATATACATGCTTCTTGACAGTAATGAAATAATTTTGAACAGAGTTAATCTTAAAGAAATTTCAGAATTGAATAATCACAAAGGAAAACATATAATCAAAATTTCATAAATGTATTTCATATTCATTTTATTTGAAACATCTTAAGACAGTTTTTGGACTTATGTTGGAAATACTGTGTTCATCTGTGTGTCTCTAAAGATCTTTTCCTTAAAGTTCAAAGAAATCCAGTAGTTAATTCATACTCAACCAAAAAACAAACAAAAGGGATCCCAAGATGACTTTTTATATAATTGAAGGCAGCGTTACCTATGACAGTAGTTGGAAAAATCAAGGAATTAAGAAATGTACTTTCTAATCTTAGTTTTGTTCTAGTTATGTGCTTCTGGATTATTCAGTACCTTCTCTGTGCTTCATTTGCAGTCATTTGCCATGAGTTAGCACAATAGTACCAATAATCTTATCCACTTATTTCCAAAGAATTAAGAATTTGATGAGAATAAAATGCTTCTTAAATCATCAAGTCTAATTTTTTTTAATTGATTAATTCCCTTGCTAATAAGAAATATTTTCCTATCAGGAGCATATTTCCTGGCTTCTTGAATTGCATATTCAAAAGAGGAAAATATTGTTTCTATGTACCTTGGAATGTGAGCAAGGGGAATGGAAAATATCATGAAAGAGCTGATTAAGAAAAATGGAAAAGTTTGAGACTATAAGAATTTCATTAGAATGAAAGGGTTTTAGTATTGAAAAACCTGATTTCTGATTCTTGCTTTATTAAGGAAAAATTAAGAAGAAAGAAGGTAAATTATTTAATTATTAACACATAGGTTTGTGGTATTGGTATTCAAACCAATCTTTTAATTCTAAATTCTATTATGTCCTTTACATTATACTATGATGATAGTAACAGAAATATTAGTTTATTTTCATATTTTATGAATTACAAAGTTCTTTATGTGATCTTATTTGATTCTCACAAATAGTTATTGTGAGAATTATTACTGTACTTTAAAAAATTAGGAAGGTAAAAATCTAGAGGTGAAGTAACTCGCTAAAAGTCACAGTGATAAATTAGTAAAAGATCCCTCCAAAAAGCATCTTCCAACCATAATATGCCTTGAAGATATAGGTTAATAGGCCTAGCAATTGATTAGAAAAGAAATAAAATCAGGTTGAGTTCTAATTTGTTTTTATTTCATTTTTAATTTGTGGAATAAGATAAACATTTCCCTAATATAGCATAATTTTTTTAACAAAAAGATCATTGTACATGAAACTGCAAATCTATTATGTACAACCTGCTAATTGTTTTGAAATATATAATAAAGTTATGTAAATTTCTTTTTTCCCTTTTTTTCTTCCCTTTCCCCTTGCTGTAGAGATGACAACAGGACTCAAATATGTGTCTACAAATATATATATATAATGTTCTCTTGGTCCTGCTCATTATTTCATGCAATGAAATGTTTGTCTTTCTATGTTTGTCTAAAATCATTGAGCTCATCATTCCTTAATGCATCACAATCACATATCAGAATTTCTTCAACCATTCCCCAGTCGAAGAACTTTCCTGCAATTTCTTGTTCTTTGTCACCACAAAGAGAGTTGCTAAAAACATACAAAGTTCAGGTCTTTTTTAAGGTAGAATGTCAGTTTTATTAAATATCTTCTGCTATAGGAAAGATATGGATGGAGGAAGTCTGGTACACCCTCAACCCCCTCTATGCCAGTTTCTGTTTTCTTCCATGGCCCTTCACTACCTGGAGTTTGAGCAACTATCTGTAGCCCTCAACTTTGCCCATTTGTGCCTAGTGGGAACTAGGATATATCCTGATGCCATCATTCTTTATTATAGTATTTTTGCATTTCTTGATCATTCAATATTCACAAAACTGTGCCTCTTTTTATTTGATTCCTATCTATTTTTTTAAATTTGTCACTGATATTTAATGTTTTATATATTTTGTCCCTAACCCCATTTTCCTCATAAGCCATATGACTCTCACTGTGTCATTTTGCACAGCCTAGTGATTTTTAGGAATCCATATGTCTTGTTTATACCAAATTTAGAAACTGACTTTAATACTATGATAAAGCATATGAAAAATTTATATTTTGATCTTGTTTTAAGACATGCACTCTAGCCTTCTAGTATTTTATTTTCCAGTCTTAAGAAGATTTGTAAAAAGTAATTTAATTTTTAAAGATGGAATACATTAGATTAGGTACTCATCACAGCTAAAATTCTGAAATAAACCAATTATAAGTGTTTGGTGGTCAGAGCTGCATAAATCTTGCATTAAACCTTTGTCATTTTGATAACCTTATTTGTCTTCTTGATGTGTATAAATGAGAAGTGATTAAAATGAAAGGGTGAAATTAAGTGTTTCTTTTAGAAAGCTTGACCTGTCATCTTTTACAGGCAACTTATCACAAAAGGTGTTAGTCTTGAGTAATTTTTTTTTTTTTTAAACATGTAAAAGACAATGCTTATGATCAAGAAAAAGACAATTACCAACACAAGTATTGAATCTTGGAGTTGGGATCCTTAAGGGTCATCTATTCCAGCTTCCCTCTTTATCTAACATCTATGATGGAGAGCTGATAAGTTCACCTGATTACTTGTTGTTAAATGGATCTAATTATAAGAAAATTCTTATTTTGGAAAAACATATTTAATTACATTTGTCTTTTAATTTTCCATGTCTGATGAGGCAAAAAAAAAAAAAAAAAAAAAAAAAGCCATTAATTTTGCCCAGGAATTAGAAATCTCTGTAGCTGTTACTGGCTGAGAGAAATGTTGTTAGGCTTTTTCTTTTCGCTTCTGAAAAATTTTTTTTCCCTGAGGCAATCGGGGTTGTGACTTGCCCAGAGTCACACACCAGGAAGTGTTAAGTGTCTGAAGTCAAAATTGAACTCAGGTCCTCCCGACTTCAGACCTGGTGCTCTATCCACTACACCATCTAGTTGCCCCTTTTCCTCTGAATTTTTTAAAATTAATTTTATTTTGTATTTTTTTCAATTAACAAACATTTTTTTTTCTCTCTATAGAACTCTTAACATACGTATAATTATTGGTCCTATAGTTAGGGTCTATCATATTGATATGTCATATTAGCCAATCTGATAGATGAGAGACGATATCTCAGAATTGTTTTAATTTGTATTTCTCTAATCAATAGTGATTTAGAGCATTTTCCCTGTGATTCTAGATAGTTTTAATTAAGTGCCTGTTCACATTCTTCGAGCATTTATCAGTTTTTATAAATTTGACTTGTCTCTCTGTGTATTTAGAAATTGAACCTTCATCAGGTTGTAAAAATTGTTTCCCAGCTTTCTGTTTTCCTTCTAATCTTAGTTGCACTGGCTTTGTGTAAAACCTTTTTAATTTAATGATCAAAATGATCCATTTTGCATTTTATAATATTCTTTATCTCCTATTTGCTCATAAAGTCTTCTCCATAGATCTGACAGATAAACTATTTCTTGCTCTCCTAATTTGTTTATGGTATTATCCTTATGTCTAAATCAATGTACTTGTTTTGACCTTATGTTGGTATATATGGTGTGAGGTGTGGATCTATTCTTAGTTTCTGCCATATTCTTTTCCTAGCAGTTTTGGCAAATAGTGAGTTCTTATTCTAAAAGTTGGAGTATTTGGGCTTTTCAAACAGCAGATTGCTGTAATCATTGATTACTATGTAATGATGATTTAAAAAAAAAAGTTTTCTCGTCCAATTATGAAGAGACAATACTATTTTGTTGTTGTTCAAATACTACCTCAATTTCTATGTGTATGAACTTGTCAAGTTAGTTATCCTCTTTGTCATTTTCCTTTTCTGTTAAATTAAGGGTATTGAATTTGATGGCCTCAAAAATTCCTTTTCAGTTCTAAATCTATATTCCTAAGAACGAATGTATTATGGATTCTTTTCCCAGGTTGGTATAGAATCATAAGGTATAGTTATTTAAGTAAGCATTTTTAATCACCTTTACCTGCTTCTTTCCTTTTACTCTTTATGATAGAAAAAGTGATCTGAATTTATTACCAGTGTTTTCTTCTTGTTATGGTTCTTTCTCAGTTCTTAGAATTGAATTGCCAGTTGTATATTTGTAGGTCTTCAGATGAACCTTGAACCATTTTTGGTTCTTTAAAAGAGATATTAATGATAAAAACATTGCTTCTGTCTCTCATCACCATTTTTCTACCTATCATATATGATCTTATGCCCTGTGTCCTACATATGAAATGACAATACTGAAAACTCATTAAAAGTAGAGCTACTTCACTGCTTTAGTCTTATAAATAAGTATTTAGATTTCAAAACACAATCCAGAGACAGAGTAGATAAGATAGAGTACCTAAGAAAGCAGTTCATTGTAGTACACATATTATTAGAGAAAACAGGATCTTTAATATTGCCTTATTTTAATTTAGAAAGAATTCAAAAGAAGCCTTAATATTTTTTTCACTCTCAATTCATTTTTGATGATTTATGTCATAAACTGTATATATTTCATAATACTTTTAGGAGACTCTACAGAATTGAAGAATCTTAGCAAATGATTAAATATAGGGGACAAGGGACAAGTAAAAATCAAGTATTACTCCAATAACGTAAACTTTGGTTACTGGAAGGACACTATTTCTAAGGTCATCTATCTTCAAGTTTTCACTTATACCAACTTAGCATATTGTATTGTGCATCACTTTATTGTGCTTTTCAGATAATTTTTTTTGAAAGATTTATGGCAACACTATGCCATAGATAGTCTATTGGGGCCATTTTTCCATCAACATGTGCTCACATTGTGACTGTGTATCATATTTTGGTAATTCTCACAAAATTTCAAACTTTTTAATTATTATTATATCTTTTGTGGTGATCTTTAATGTTCTTATTGTAATTGTTTTGGAGTACTATGAACTGCTCCCATAAAAGATGACAACTTTGTAAATGTTGTAAGTGTTTTGACTGTTCCACTAACTGACTGTTGCTACATTTCTCTCTCTTATTGATTGGGCTTCCCTATTTCTGAGACACAAAAATATTGAAATTAGGCCAATTAATAACCTTATAAAATTAGTGTGACAAATTTCATTATTGGCTTATTTTAATAAATTGGAACAGCCACTCCAACCTTTAGTAACTAGCGCCCTGGTCGGTCACCAGTTATCAACATTGAGACAAGACCCTCCACCAACAAAAAGATTATGATTTGTTGAAGGCTCAGATGATTAGCATTTTTAAGCAATAAGTATTTTATTATTTGTACATTTTCCCCCCTAAATGTAATACTATTGCACATTTAATAAACTACAGTATGGTGTAAAGTTTTAAAGGCATTGGAAAACAAAACAAAAAAAAATGAATGGCTCACTTTATTTCAATATTCACTTTATTATAGTAGTCTAGAATCAAACTTTCAGTATATCCACGGCATCCCTGTTTTTATTCAGTTTTCACTTATATCAGTGGTTCTCAAACTTTTTGATCTAAATGTCCTTTAGATGATTTATTTTGGTAATTATTAAGGTCTTTTGAAGAATTTTTAGCGTATTAGAAATTAAAGTTCTTAATAACATAATTTTAGCCATGTGGATCCCTGAAAAGATATCAAGCAATATAAAAGAGTCCCTAAGCCACACTTTGGGAACTGCTTATCTAGATTGTTGGAATATCCTTGTAATGGATCTTTCCAATCTCAAAAATTCTCTCTTCTGCAGTCCATCCTCCAAAAACATAGCTCTGACTATATAATTTCATTGCTCAAAAATCACCATTGGTTCCTTATTACTTCTAGGAACAAATTCTAATTTTTCTGCTTGACATTTACAAGTAGTTGTCATTATACAACATTTTCTTTCACATATTCCACAGCTCAGTCACTCTGTCCTAGTGGCTGTTCCTCATATATAATGTTATTGTCTTCATGCTTTTGTATAGACTATCTCTTTGGCTTGGAATATATTTCTGCCTTCACCATCTTATAATTATTTTCTTTCAAAAATCAGTGCAAGTATAACTTACTACATGAAGCTTTTTAATGATCCAACTCAATCAGTAGTTAATGTTCCTCCCGCTCCCCCCCCCCAAAAAAAAATAGACCTTGTATTTACTTTATATATTTTTTGTTTTTTATATACATGGTGGATACAATGTAAAAAGTTCAGAATAGTTGATGGTATAGGTTTATAAAGGTCTTTGAAGGTCAAAGATGTTTATATTTGATCTTGGAGGTAATAGTAAAACACTGGAGTTTATTGAAGTTGGGGAGGAGGAGTTGACATGATCAGACCTGCCTTTTAGAAAGACCATTTTTAATAGCTCATTGGAGGATGATTATAATAGGGATATACTTAGGGTGGGGCTAACAATCAGCAGGCTATTGGCAATTGTTGTCTTCCATTCTCTAAAATGACCTTGACATCTGGGACATCTGGGAGATGATGCCATGACATGCAGATAAATTGGATTTAAGTAAAGGAGGGTTATGCAAAATCACCAGCCTTTTTCCTTTGATGCCATCTGGGTCTAGTGGCAAGATCAGATCAGGATGACTATAGATGGCCCTGGATGTAGTATGAGACCTTGGTCTTTTCCAGTGTTGGATAAGGGGGTGTATTTGAGAGATGTTGCAAAGATAAAATCCACAGGCCTTGGCAATAGATTGGATAGTGTGGGTGAGAGAGTGAGGAGTTAAGGATGACATCCAGGTTGTGAGGCTGGGTGATACCCTCAAAAATAATAGGGAAGTTTAAAAATGGAGAGATTTTACAAAGAAAGATAATTCAATTTTAGAAATGTTGAGTTTAAAATATTTATGGGACTTTCAGTTTGAGGTGTCTTAATAGGCATTTGGAATACTGAATACTGGAAGTCAAGAGAGAGGATAGGGCTGGATAAGGAAGACTGAGAATCATTAGCATAGAAATGATCATTGAATCATTGGGAGCTGATGGAATCATAAAGCATTATAATTCTTTATAATGCATTATAATATGGAGGGAAACAAGAAGATGGCCTAGGATACTTCTGTGGGGAATACACATGGGTAGCTGATAAGCCCTAGATGAAGATCTAGCAAAGAAGGTAAAAGGAAAACCAGGAGAGAGTTGTGTCCTGAAAGTTTAGAGAGAAGAGAATATCAAGAACATGATCAACAATTTAAAAGGTTTCAGAGAATTCAAGAAAAATAAGGATTGAGAAAAGATCATTAGCTTTGAGAACTAAGATTTGGAATTAATTGTATGGTCTGACTGAAAATAGTTGTTAATGGATATCAAAGGTTATCTCCAAAGTCATAGAAGGTCATCTCCAAGGGAATATTCTGGAAATCTGTATTTGAACCTATCTATTTAATATTTTTATCAGTGACTTGGTTAAAAACAAGTGTTAGATCTTTATCAGATGTGCAGCTAGCACAAAGTTGGGTGACATAACTAACATTGATTCAGAGAAATAGGATTTAAAAAGACCTTATTCAGAACTTTGCAACTAATTTAAAAAGATGAAATATGTCGGGGCACTTCCTAGCTATGTGATCCTGGGCAAGTCCCCAATTGCCTTGGGGTGGGGGAGAGGGGAGGAAGATAAAATATGTTAAAGGTAAAGTCTTATATTTGACTTCAGAAAAGCAACTTCAAAAGTCAAGATGTGGCCAGTATGGTTTGACAACACTTTGTAAAATATGTTGAGATAGATTATTAATGTACTACAAGTTCAATATTAAATCATCATATGACAATTAGATAAGTTAATGCTATCTTACATTACACTGAAAGTCAATGAATAAATGATGATAATCGTGGTGTCAGATTATTTTTTTAGTAAGATCACATCTCAAATAGTATGTCCATTTTTGGGTACTACATATTAGAAATGATATTGGTGAGCTAAACGATATCCAGAAAAGAGTAGTGCCATATGAAGATCACTCAGAAAACTTGGAAAAAGACTGTGGCCCACTCAGGTAGAAGTTGCAAACATACAAATTTATTATTGATATATGAGATAGCTTAATAATTAAAGGTGGAATGGAATGCCTCAAGAGAAATGTCTTCCTTTCAGTGGAAGCCTTTATGCAGAGGCTGAATGAGTCCTTGTCAATTAAGTTATGGTAGGGTTTTTCAGGGGTAGGTAAGACAAAATGGTCATTGATAATCTGTTTCAATTTTGAAACCTTATAAATCAGTGAAATCATTTGTGTTTAGTTTTGTCCTGTACCCAAAATATAGAATGTTAGGATCAATATTCACTCTAATTTTTAGTAATGAAAATGAATAATGAAGTTCAGAATCAACAAATATGCTTGTTATAATATAGAAAGCAAGTTAGAAAGTCTGAACAAAAGTAAACAATTTAATGAAGAGATTGTAGGGAAAGATCAGCTCTGTTGACTGCCATACTCCTGATTATACTTCCTGGCTCCTAAAAGATGAAGGTAGAGTGAAGGGAAGGGGGAAGGTATTCAAACCAGCTGAGATTTTGAGCCCCAGGGTGGTGGAATGGGTGAATGCCAATATCAGGACCATCTCCACTCTCAATGTGCCTTAACATAGTCAAGGGAGCCAGTGGACTCCTAGTTCCAGGAACCAACATGTGCTTTGGTGTAGCCTTGGACAAACAAGTATCATCATGGTTTCTGATCATCCTGTGCTTCTGCACAGTCTGGGGCAAACAGATTGGAATCAATCCTAAAGTTGCCTACGAAACCAGGCAGCTGCCAACACAAACCTGCCAGCCTTCAGCATAGCCCTAAGCAGCCTCCAGAGGCCAGATCATCATGTAGATCCAAGGAAAAGCAGAAATCTTCTACAAGTTCTCTGCACATATCTCACACCACAACTACAACTCCAGCTTAGTACTAGGTAAGCTGCCAGACCCTTGCATTCTCCAGCAGTATCAGTCATTCCTCAGGGCCCGTAACCGCTGACACTGGCACCCTAGGAATAGAGCTCAAATTTAAAGGAAAAGGGAAAAACAGGCAAAATTTAAAAAATAAAATTAAAAAAAATATATGAGCATATAAGTTATTATGATGGCAGGGGAAGACCAAAACACAAACTCAGAAGAGGGCAACAATATCAAAACACCTGTGGACAAAATTCCAAAGAAAAACTTGAAGTGGTCTCAAGCCTAGAAAATTCATGAGAGGAGAGTTCAAGAAAGGAGCTTTTAAAAAATCAAATGAGAGCAGTAGAATAGAAATTGGAAAAAGAAATGAGAGTGATACAATAGAATTATGAAAAAAAAGTCAACTGCTTTAAAAATTGCTTAAAAAGTAGAAGTGGCCAAATGGAAAAAGTGATACAAAAATCCACTGAGGAAAACAAATCCTTAAAAAGACAGCCAAATGGTAAAGAAAAGTAGAAAAGCCGATTGAGGGAAACAAAACCTTATAAGTTAGAATTGGGTAAGAGGAAGCTAATGACTTTATAATATATCAGGAATCAAACATTCAAAAGAATGAAAAAAAAAATATATAAAAAAGACCACCTGGGCTCTTTATAGTGGCCAGAAATTGGAAATTATGTGGATGCCCATCAATGGAGAATGGCTGAATAAATTGAGATATATGAATATTATGGAATATTATTGTTCTGTAAGAAATGACCAACAAGATGATTTCAGAAAGGCCTGGAGAGATTTACAAGAACTGGTGCTGAGTGAAATGAGCAGGATCAAGAGATTATTATATACTTCAACAGCAATACTATATGATGATCAATTCTGATGGATGTGGCCATCTTCAACAATGAGATGAACCAAATCAATTCCATTAGAGCAATAATGAACTGAACCAGCTACATCCAATGAAAGAACTCTGGGAGATGACTATGAACCACTACATAGAATTCCCAATGCCTCTAATTTTGTCTGCCTGCATTTTGGATTTCCTTCACAGGCTAATTGTACACTATTTCAAAGTCCAGGGTTTTTTTGTACAGCAAAACAACTGTTTGGACATGTATACATATATTGTATTTAATTTATACTTTAACATATTTAACATGTATTGGTCAACCTGCCATCTTGGGGAGTGAGGGGGGGAAATTGGAACAAAAGGTTTGGCAATTGTCAATGCTATAAAATTGCCCATGCATGTGTTTGGTAAATAAAAACTATAATTAATTAAAAAAAAAAACAAAAAAAAACCTCATGGGAAAAACAATTGACTTGGAAAATAGATCCAAAAAAGACAATCTTAGAATCATTGGACTACCTGAAATCCATGATCAGAAGGAGGACCTGGACAACTACAAGAAACTTTGAAAGAAAACTTTGATATATTAGAATCAGAGAGCAAAATGAGCATTGAAAGAATCTTCCAATCACACCGGAAAGAGATTTCAAAATAAAAACCTCAAGGAACTTTTTAGCCAAATTTCAGAATTATCAGGTCAAGATAAAAATACAAGTGGCCACAAAGAAACAATTCAAATATTGGGGAGTCACAATCAAGATTTCACAGGTCTTGACATCAAAGCATGAAAGGATTGGAAAGTCCTAGAACTTGATTATCTAGAAGGGAAAGGATCTAGGCCTTCAACCAAGAATCATTCACCTGACAAAATTTAACATAAGGGGGGAAATGATTTATTCATTCAAGGTTTCATAAGAAGACCAGAACTAAACTACATAAAATTTGGCCACTATAAGCTTAAATAGGTAAAAAGGGAAAAGAAAACGCAAAGGATTCAAGGATTCAATTGTGCTGAGTTGCTTACGTCCCTACATTGGGAAGATGATACTTGTAATTCTTAAAAATTGTACTACTAATAGTATGGCTAGAAGGAATATACATAGAGGTTATAGGTATAAGGCAAATTTGAGGGAATGAAGTTTAAAAAAATAAGGAATGAGAAAGGAATACAATGGGTGCAGAAGGAAGGGAGAGAGAATGATGTGAATTATTTTACATTAAGAGGCACAAAAGACTTATAGTGGAGGGGAAGATGAGAACATGGGTATTGGACATTGCTTGAATCTCATTCTTATCAGTATACACAATATACTCAATATACACAATCAGTTGAATATAGAAAGTAGGAGGTCAGGAGATTAAGTGAAGGAGTGAGGATAAGGACTGACAGAAAGGAGAAAAGATGAGGGGATGTAAACAAAAGCAAAACATTGGTAAGAATGGAAAGGGTGAAAGGAGAGAGAATAGGTGGAAGTAAATCAACAGTAATCAATAACCTTGAATGTGAATGGAATGAATTCTCCCATAAAAATGGGAATGGATAGCAGAGAGGATCAAAACCCAGAATCTTACAATATGTTGTTCATAGGAAACACACTTGAAACAGAGAGACATATGCCAAATAAAGGTAAAGGACTGTAGTAGAATGTTTTAACTGAAGTTTAAAAATAAATAAATAAAAAGCAGATTTTGCAATTCTGGTCTTAGATAAAATATAAGCAAAAATAAACCTAATTAAAAGAGGTAAGGAAAGAAACTACATCTTGCTAAAATGTATCATAGACAATAAAGCAACATCAATATTAAAGACACTTCAAGTAGCATAGCATATAAATTCTTAAAGGAGAAATTCTGTGAAGTACAAAAAGAAATAGTAAAAGTGTAGTGAGGTACCTCAAATGTCCTCTCAGAACTTGACAAATTCAACCAAAAAATGAATGAGAGACACTTGGGAAGTAAAGAGAATATTAGATAAGTTAGATATGGCAGACCTTTGGAGAAAATGGAATGGGAACAGAAAGGAATTTATCTTTTTTGTCAGCAGCATACGTAAAAATTGATCATCTGATAAGGCACAAAAACCTCAAAGTCAAAAATTTAGAAGGCAGAAATATAGAATATTTCTCAGATCATAATGCAATAAAATTACATTCAAAAAAGGGCAATGAAAAAATTAATTGGAAACATCTAAACTGAAGAATAAGTGAGTCAAAGAACAAAACATAGAGACAATAATTTCATTTAAAAAAATAACAAGACAATATATAAAAATTTATGGGCATCAGCCAAAGCAATACTTAAGGGAAATTCCCTCCCTCCCTTCCTTGCTTCCTTCCTTCCTCTTTCCCATAAGAAGAAATAGAATGTTTAAATAATCCCATACTAAAAACAAAAACTGAACAAGCCATTAATGTACTCCATAGGGAAAAAAATTTCTCTGATCCAGCTGGATTCACAAACGAATTCTACCAAACATTTAAAGAATAGTTAATTCCAATACTGTATAAACTATTTGAAAAAATAAGCAAAGAAATTCTATCAAGCTCTTTTTGTGACACAAATATGATGCTGATACCTGAATTAGGAATAGTTATGGCTATGACCAACAAAGCCCAGCAGTAAGAAATAGAAAAATTCAATTTAAAATGACTGTAAACAATATGAAATCCTTAGGAGTCTACCTGCCAAAACAAGTCCAGAAACTATATGAATGCAATTACAGATCACTTTGTACAAAATCAGGCTAAGCAATTGGAAAAATATCACTTGCTTATGGGTAGGACTAGCTAATATAATTTTGCATAATTTACTTATTCAGTACCATACCAATCATACTACCAAAAATTATTTGATAGAGCTAGAAAAAATTAAAAAAAAAAAAGTTAATCTGGAAGAACAAAAGGTTGAGTATTAAAGGAATTAGTGGGGGAAAAAATACAAAAGGAAGGTAGCCTAGAAACCCCAGATTTCAAGTGATATGTTAAAGCATTAATCATCAAAACTATCTGTTATTGGTTTTACTCTAAAGTAATGTGTAGTATATCATTTGTAGGATCATCAGATCAAAGATTTTGAAAGGGTATTTTAGCTACTTAGTCCAACCACATGAAGAAATTCAAGCTCAGTTTAAATGCTTTTCATGGAGTGATCCAGGTAATAAAAGTCAAAGGCTGGTTTTGAACATAGATCATGGTGTCTCCCAATTTAGCACTCTATCCATTAAGCTATACTGCTTCTCAAAATTTATACTAACCACTACTCCCAAGTGATCTATCATACAGGTAGTCTGTAGGCTTAAATCTACTTAACTTCTGTGATCAGATAAACTTAGATATTTTCAGGGGAAGTACCTTCTACCTCTTCATCAATGACTTCATGATCTTAACTCTTTCACAAGATGCTGGTTCCATGGGGAACCAGCTGTCTTATGACAAACTAAATTGTACATGTAAGCAGTTTAGGATGTTTATGATCAGATATAGATGAACCTTAGGAAGAATTTTGGTAAGCCTGTTACCAATCACAGAAGTATATGAATTTAAGGTATTTGAGAAACTGACTTAAGTTCTGGTATCTTTTTCCAGAAAAACAAATTAGAAATGAGCACATCAGTATTCACTAATGGAAAAATCTTTTGTCACTCAGTGTTTTTTTTTTTTTTTTTTTTTTTTCCAGGCATGTCATAGAAAAGGTGTTGGACTCAGAATCAGGTTTTTAATTTGTTGTTTTTTGAGGGATAGTCACTTTGGTCTTAGTTCATTTATATAATTAGGTATTGAGAATAAATTTTTTCTTGTCTTTTCCATTACTAAAGTTCTATGAATTTCTAGCTGATGGAGTTTTATGACAAACAATAAATAGAAAGTATAGGTTCTTTTTGATATCAAAAACAGATCTTTATTTTTTTGTAGCTGAATGGTAGTTGGAACGGTATTTAATTGTCTTGTATGGTATTGAATCTTTTACAGTGATGACATAGAGGCATTACACTAGTACAGTAGAGGATAAGGAGGAGATCCTAATATCTACAGTAAACACAATTAAAAATATTCAATGTGATTTTTAGGATTGATTGCTCCTCTTTTTGTTTTCTAGTACAGTTGTACTATTTAGCAAATTACGGCTATACTGAATAAATAAGTCTGTCCATGTAGAGTAGGGAGAAAATTAAGAATTTTAATATCATGTCTACTTTCTTATGGTTTGGGGAATTATTGACATTTTTAAAACCACTCAGAGTTGTGGGATTTTAAAATTGAATGGTTTTCTTAATTTGTACTTTTAGATTGCAGTTTAATTTTTTAAAAAAGAAACAAAATTATTATTTTCACAAAATTTTCTGCCATTTACTTAGGAGAGATCTGCATGAAACTTATTTGTTTTTTCATATTGAAAAATTTCTGTAAATAATACAAGATATTTGACTAAAGGGCTTAGGGGGGAAAAAAAAGATTCATTTATATATAAGCTCACTGAGGGCAAAGAACATTTTGGTTTTGTTTTTGTTATCCCCTGCTGTCTAGCACAGGGCTTTGTTACATGGAAGCCATTTAATAAATGCTTCCTGAATTTAATTATCAGCTTCCTATTAAATAGTTCCAGTAAATACAATACTGAAAGTAATGGCTATTTAAGAAATTCAGAAATGTCTTAGCTCTACTTATGGGAAAGGAAAGACTCTTTGGATAATCATAATATGTTCAATACATACATACATGCAATTCTTTGGTAGTCGTTTCATTTGACAACTTTGTAAATCAGTATATTTTTTTTTCCATTTCAGATGGATTTTTACTTGTACTGTCATAGTCTGCTTAAAAATATACAAATATTTTGTTTCCACAGAAACCTGCTAATATTTTAGTTATGGGTGAAGGTCCTGAGCGAGGAAGAGTAAAAATTGGTATGTTCTATCTTTGTTAAGTGATGCACATTTTTAGAGCTTTCAAATAAAGTTATATGAATTTAAAATTTTTTTTTGTGATTATATGCATGTGTTCATTTAATGGAAATAATTTTTAAAGAATGTTTATTTTAAAGAATTTTTTCATTTAGTACCTGAAGCATTCTTTTAATGAAGCAGGTAACAGATAATTCTCCCAAAATCTATACCTTCACTATATATAACCTATAAAGATTATTAAATGTAGAGAGTAGATTCACCTTTACACATATGACTTTCTTTCTGTGATGGAACAAAACATATGTACCAAGACCTATCACTTCTATTCATCTAAGTCAATAGAATTTTAAATACATTTAAGGCTGAATTAAATGCCTCAGTTTCTTGATAGAAGTCTAGTAATCAGCCATTTATGCCTGAAACATTTCTAAAACAATGTATCTTAAAAAAACCCCAAACACACTGCTGTGAGTAGTTGTCTTTTTGAAAGCAAATAAATAATACAAGCACCCTATACCTTGAGGTCTCTGTTCTTTAATAGCATTATTTAATTAAAAAAAAAAATTAAATGATGATTCCACATATTTCTTGATGTGCTACTCTGTGGAAAGAACAAGTGTGTCATTTTTCTCATTTTTCATTTTCATTTCCCTAGTCATGTTAGACATATATATTTTAAGCTATTTTGTGTTTTTGTACTAGGAAATGATGAAATCCTTTCACAAAATTATATTTTAATTTAAAATTGGACGACTAGTAGAGCTGTGTACCAAGTTTAATATTTATTTTAGTTTGCAGAGTTGTGTTTCAAGTAATCAACTGGCAGGTTCTGCTCTACCAAAGTGTGAGCTTCTCATGCCTTTTATCTTTCTTTATCTTCTCTTTCTCCTGTATAACTCCTTGGCATTTCTTTTCAGGTGGTAGTTGTATGTCATTTACATAAACCCTGGTTAATACAATCTAAATTTTTATGACTTAGGCTGTGCAAATTTCTGACTAAATGTCCTTCATAGTAACTTTCTTTAGACCTTATAGGTAACCAAGCATCAAAGGAGAAGAGGCTATTAAATTTGGTAAAATTTGAATGTAAGCTTCTAGCAAAGCTTAAATAATAGTAGAGAAACTGTTTCAGCAAAAACAAGAAATAGGAGAGAACCTTTTAAGTAATACTTGTTACATGTATTCCATGAGATTTGGAGAGATTTTACATAAAATATTTACATTTTCTCATTTGGTATAGTATTAACTTCATATTAAGGTAAAAATTCTTCAGGGGGCATAATTGGGGTGGAGAAGCTAATGTTGCAGATTGACACATTTGAGAGAACTTATTTTAATTGTAATTATCTTGAAAATATGATTATATAGAATTATAATCCTTTGCCAAATTAGTGATTACTATATTCTTTTATTCAAATTATTTAAGTACAGTAGAACAATGCTTATTTTGTTGAAAAACTCCATTAGGAGAAAAGCTAACCTTACTTTAATCTTCAATTTTAAAGAAGAAATAATGGGTTAAGCTTGAAACTAGTGAATAGATTATAAAGAAAAGTTGTTTTAAATAGATGTGTATGTATGTTTGAATATATACATATATATATATAATAAACATGTGTAAATATATTTATTCAGTGTTATGCATGATCTGAATTTAAAATCTATCATAAATGAGTTTAATGAGTTTTGGAAGTCATGTGACAAATCTGGTCTTCAGTTTCATATAAAAATTATGGGGTTGTGATCCCTTCAAGCTTTAAAATTCTATGATATAGTCATTTAAATCTAACACTGTCTTTGAAGAAGCATCAGTGATAACATTTAAAAACTCTTGCCAGTTAAATAGGCACAGATAATTTAAAGTGGCAGATAATTCGTCTATCTTTGTCAGAACTATATTCCATTTCCTCATGGTTGTCACAGACAACTTAGGCTCATGGCTCTTTGCCCCTATTTTGGCACAGCAGATGGAAACCTACTTCTGAGAATAGGATCATATTTACCAAGGGGAGCAGGACCATGGACTTAATCTAATCAAAGATCTGGGTGAGATAATCTAAGTTGGTTGTATAAAGAATCTTATTAAGAAATAAAAGTTTTATTACTTCAAATTATTATTCTTTTATGAGTACTATAGAATATTAATGAACTAGAATATAGTCAGTAAGACTTGCAAAAGTCTTATTTTCTTAATATTAAAATGGATTTTTTTTTTTGTTTTGAATTTCACAGCTGACATGGGCTTTGCACGATTATTTAATTCACCTTTGAAGCCTTTAGCAGATTTGGATCCAGTAGTTGTAACATTCTGGTACCGAGCTCCAGAGCTCCTTCTTGGAGCAAGACATTATACCAAAGCTATTGGTGAGTAGAACTAATTAAAAATTGCTTCTTAACAGTTACTCTTGTGAAATAGTCTTTAAAATTTAAGAGTTGGAAGGGACCTCAGAGTTCATATAGTCTAACCTCATCCAAAGTTTGAATCCTGTCCACAACAAGTGATCATTAAAGCTAGTCTCAATTTGAAGACAAGCATTGTTAGAAAATTCATTTCATTTCATGTTTTGGACAGTTTATTGTTAGGAAAATTTTCCTTACGTTGAACCAAATTGTTCTTCCTTATAATTTCTACTTATTGGTCCTAGTTCTGGTTTCTAGAACCAAACAGCAGAACAAGTTTAATCTTTCAGTTATTTAACCATATCATTTTAGAAGGGCTAAGTTGACATGATGTGATAGATGAGATTAGAGAAGATATTCCATTAATATTTCGTGGCTTAACAAAAGGCACATTGATACAAGGAAAAAGACAGAAAGTCATAAATAGGAACTGTCCATACATGTTTGCAACATAGACCGAAGAGTCTATGGGATGAAAGGAATTAGGTATAGTAAGCTACTAAGTAAATTATTTTTAAGTCCATGGTTGAAGCTTTTGAATTTGATTTGCATATTGATGAGAAATTCCTAAAAAATTTTGAGTGGAGAATGAAATGGGCAAAATAATGTGGATTTTAAAATGATCTCATTAATATACAAGATAGAAGATACTGAAAGTGGTGTATATGTTGAAAAGAAAGCTACCGTAGGTGATCTGGGGCTTGGAACAAATCAGTCTCCTCTCCCCTTTCCATTTGCCTACTTTTTATTAAATCCCCAATATATATTTGCTTTTATCTGTCAAGCCACATTGTTAACTTAAGTAGTCCTACTTATTCTGATGTCTCTTAATTGTCTCCTAGAACTTGGAGCAAGATTCTTATGTGTTGTGTTATAAAAAGAGTCCCCCATCTGCTTTTATTTTATGCAGCTATATTCTGTGGCATCATTATATTTCTTAATTGACTCTTTAAGACTATCATAAGTCATTTTGGTGTAGAATTGCAGTATAAACTGTTACCTAACAATTTCTTAGTGTAAAAAAAAAAAAATTGGTAAATGTAGAGTATCTTTGAATTTATGTTATTAGAAAAAAATTCTTCATAGATAAATGTTCAAAACATAGTACTTAACTTTACCAAGGATGTTTTTATTTAAAAATGTTGACTGAGCTTGGTGGTTTTGGGGTGTGAAATGCAAGAACTAAGAAATTCATTTATCACTGGGAAATATAAATCTAGGTTCATATCAAATATAACATTTTTGCATCAGTGATAGGTTTTCTTTCAAGAACAGGTAGAGGATAATTCATTCCCTTCCAAATTTAGCCTTGCTGAGGATGGCAGTACAATTAATTTTTGGTTCTGATGATCTTAAAGTTGCTTTTGAATGTCATTATTTACTGGACTACAATTAATATAGTTAATTTACTTGAAAATAAGCTTTAAAACTTTTTCTCCCTTCTTTGATTTGAATCTGAATTTTTTTTTTAATTTTGCACATATATTGGCCAAAATAATAAAGTTTTCCTGAATTTGTTATGTATCTGTTGTATGTAGAGTGGATCATATATTACCTGCCATCTTTCCTTATTTTTTTTAAAAGGATTAAGTCAGTCCATCTTTTTTTCCTATTTGGGTTTCAGAAATTTTTTCAATGATGAATAATTCTGGTAAGTAGATTGTAAATATGAGGCAATAAGAAAATAAATATATATTTTGAATTTTACAAAATGAATTTACAGGATAAAAAGAGATTAGTCACTTTGACCAACCTTTTCAAATAGTGATATGTTGCCATTTTCACTGATACTAAAAAGTAGCTTACGGGTTGAGATACAACTGTAACTTGAAAGGAACACTTTGAAGTGCTACTTGCTCTTTGAGGACAGGAATGCTGTTTCAATGAGTTTTTGAAGTTGGAAGTTGTCTTTTTTCTTATTGGCAGTCGAAGTTTACTAATTAGGATTAATGGCTGAGCAATTATTGAACTTTTAAAATTATCAAGGAGACAAAAATAGCATCATTATTTCATCATACTCATATTCTCTGCCCTTTGTTTCAAAAAAGTATTGCTTAATTTTAATTTTGTTTTATTTTCAGTTATCACTTCTGATATAAGGGACCTTGCATCCAGTTTTATGCATGTGATTTTATTTTGAGCTAAATAACTTCACTCAACTATTCTAAATTTAGACTGAAACTTAGAATAAAGCTACTAGGTGGGAAGGAGGTGGGGCAACAGTATTTAAAATGTGGAGTTTAAAATAAATGTAATTTCATGGTATTTATTGTCCATAAATTGATTGTTTAGGAGTGAATATGCTTTCCTTTAAAAAAAAATCCTTCCCCTTTCTCCATTCACCCCTCCAAACACCCCCCTCCCCAACAATGCATTTTCTTTTGGAAAGATCCACTTTATTTTCCTCCTTTCCTTTTCTTTTTCTTTTTCCTTTTTCTCTTTCTTTTTTTTCCCTTAAAGATATTTGGGCTATAGGGTGTATATTTGCAGAGCTACTAACTTCAGAACCAATATTTCACTGTCGACAAGAGGACATCAAAACTAGTAATCCTTATCACCATGACCAGCTGGACAGAATATTCAATGTAATGGGATTTCCTGCAGGTACATATTGCTTTTTTTTATCACTCTTATTTAATTTTACATATCAGCATTTGAAAAGATGTATTTTTTAAAATAAAGGATAGACTAAGTAAAGCATAAAAGTTGTTGGTATAGAATCTTTTGTTCAAAAGGTTGCACAGATAATACACCCGTTATATGAATTTATTTTATATATTAATGGTGATCTGAATTTGTAGAAAGAATAGGGATATTGTTTTATGTTTGAAAAAGAATAAAATACTTTTAAGATCTTTATTTGTTTAAAGATTCTATTGTTAATGGAATAACAGGGGAATCGCTGAGATTTGGGGTTCCATGTAAGAAAAGGCTCTATTAAAGCTCACTGTATTTCAAGATCACCTCAAAGAGAGATCTTGAGTTGTACTTTCATATTTTCTAATGTTAGGTGCAGTAAATAACCATTGGACTGTTTATATATTGTCTTTCTTTGAAATATGTCCTTTTCTGTTAGTCTGTTTCCCCACTTCATATAAGACATAATGGACATATGATTTTTCATTTTTCTTTTCAGAGGGAGAAATTGCACTTACTCTTGATTCTATAGAAAGACCCAAGCAGAGTTGGGGCTAGGGTTAAGTTTTCCTGTCTCCAAATTCTTTACTGTAGCTATCAGTTTATCCTATCTGGTTTTTCCAGAGGGAAAGGGAGCAGTAATAAATATAAACAGCTATGATAAGTGCTCAGAAATTTGCCAAGGTGCTTTTATTTAAAAAAAAAAAAAAAAAAAAAGAGGATCCTTAAAGGGTCCATTTGAAAAAAATAATACCTATATATGGAGTAACTAGAGAATATTTACAAAGTTTTTCTCCCAAAAGAATGTATTTATATATATATAATCATTATTGTTATTTGATTGGTATAAAACTTTCCCAATAATGAAACTTCTATCTATTCAGATCAGCAAAGGCTTCATAACATGTAGACTTAGAGAGGCTTGGAAATACTGAGACATTAAACAAATTGCCCAAGGTCATACATCCAGTCTATGTCACAGGCTAGAATTGGACTCACGTCTTGAGGCTGGCTTTTTGTCACTTAATATGAGTACCATATAGTCTTTTAGCATGATGAACACAAGATAATTTATATAGCCAAGTACAAAATTATTGTGTGGCACAGATATAATTTTTTAGAGGGCAGAAAATGCTATAGTCCATGATTAGTTACAGAAGACATCCTGGATAAGATGTGAATTAGGCCTTGAAGAAAAACTAGAATTTGAATAGTCACAGGCAACTTAAACCATAGGAGAAAAGCATGCTCTCTTACTTGGGAATTCTGCTTTACATAATTAGTAATATTCTAGGTAATAAAATTTTCTTCACCCAAGAAATTTTAAATAATTTTAGTTGATTTAAAAGTGAAATTCATATGAGTAAGTGATATTATTACGTTCACTTCTTAATTACATATAATGCTGTGAAGAAACGTGATAAAAAAATGAAATAAACAAGGCCAGATCATTAGAAACTCTGGTTTCAAGATCTGGCTCTGTCACTTATTATACATATAACCTAATTTTCTGGCCTCACTTTCCTGATGTGTAAAATGGGGTCCCTTTTAGCTCTAGATTTTTGAGCATGAGCATTATGGGAAAAGCCTGTTATCAGTTTTAAAAACTATATAAGGGAAGGAGTAACTTTCAGTTACCTTTGAGAAAATTACAGATGGGACCAGCAAAGTTTAATTCAAAAAGTAAAATTAGATTAATTATGCCATAATCATTATTGGAGTGACATATTAAAATAGGTTGATCAATATTTTGTGCACTAATAATAGGAAGTTGGGCAATATAAAATTAATGAATGTACTTCACAGATAAAGATTGGGAAGATATAAAAAAGATGCCTGAACATTCAACCTTAATGAAAGATTTTCGAAGAAATACGTAAGTCAAAGAATTTCATTTTGTTGCATGCTTTTTGTTTTGTATGAAGTCCTGTTCATTTTATAATTTCTGTGTGAGGCCTGACATCACTCAACACAAGATTAATTTTGATTTTTGACAAATGGCTATTGTCTTTGTTTCTCTAATGACAGCTTTTACAATGAGGAAATCTTGATATATGAAGATGGAAAAGATTTCTCTTATATATATAGCTGCTACTTTGATAGATAGAAAATTTTTTAAACTAAAAAAACTAAACATATTAACTACTCATTCATACAAATAATAATTTATGCTCAGTGAATAATGAACAACATAGTCCTTGTCCATTTATTATTCATATAAGGAAAAATATTCTTTCTAATAATTTTTATTTATATATATATATTCTAACTGATGTAATTAATCAGTAAAATGAAAATATGATTATAAATAAAGACAATATTATAAAAAGCAATTTGTGCCATAGAACAGTGTTATAAAAGGTTGCTTGTCAAAAAGTGTTATTGTGTTAAGTTTTTATTGGAGTTTGTTTCTGATATTTTTTTATTGACAAATGGCTGGTTCAATGAATAAAGTATTAGATGTGAAATTAGGAAGACTCGAATTCAAATCTGGTCTCAGACACTTACTAGTATGTATGATCCTGGGCAAGTTACTTAACCTCTGTCTGTCTGTCTCCCTATCTGCATTTACCTTGAAATGTTGTGAAAATAAAATTAGGTGATATTTGCAAAGTGTTTTCAAACTTTCAAAATGTAAATGCTAGCTATTAAATATTAATAATTCTGATTAAGGATAATGTTATGTGGCATCCTACTGCCTTTTAACTTAGTTACCAAACAGATAAAAAAATAGGTTTGAAAATCCTAAGGGTTTTAGTTTAAAATTAAGTATTCAAAGAGTGATTCAATATATATTATATATTTTCACCTCAATTAAAGATCCATTCTGAGTTGGATCTCCTCTTGTGAGAGGATGATGTTTATCTTTATATGTATGTAACTATTTTTACATATATGTCATAATCAGTAATCAAGGATTAAAAACCTTATTAGGTTTTTTATGTAAAATGAATCTCAACTTAAGTCTGATATGATTCTTCTACATCTTATAGTGTTTCTCTTTCAGATATACCAACTGCAGCCTTATCAAGTATATGGAAAAACATAAAGTTAAACCAGACAGTAAAGCATTCCACTTGGTAAGCCCTGATTAATGGCAATCTAATGAAACTTATTTAGTGCACAATAAATGAGTGGTTCAGCTTGGGGCTAGTCTGTTAGAAGAGGAGCTCACCTGTATGTATGTAGTGCGGCACATGCTTCAGTGTACTTATTCCTAGCTTATCAGAGTTTAACTATTTTATATAGATTTCCAATTAATAATAACTCAAATATTTTTGTTGTTTTCCAGTTAAGTACTTTGAAGAACTGTTTAAAGCATGTTAAAAGTACAGTTGAATCCTATTATAATTATTCTATTAGAGAACAAGAATGACAGTATTAAAAATTTCAGTATTGTATTAAAAGATACATTGCTTCACTCTGTATGTAGAATTTGACTTATAACAAAAAATAAATATCAAATAGAATAGTGATTCATGATGAAATTATAATATGCTGTTTCCGCTGATTCCATATTTGACAATGCATTTTGTCACCAATAGAAATTTTGTCACATTGCTACAGAAACATTGCTTAACTGGATTTGAAAAGTATGTTTTTTGAAATGCAAAAATAAATCTTTGGAAGACAGCTTGATTTTTTTTGTTGTTTTGTTTTGTTTTCTGATTTATTTTTATATAATCTACTAACACATGGTCCTTAACAGTTCAATAAGTAGTACATGCAATTCTTGAAAATTTTAAATGTGGCTTCATTTTTCATGCTTATTTAGTAAATATTTCTAACAATGACAACAGTAATAATATAATGATTATATCTTGTCAACATTTCAAGCTGCTTTTTTACTTCCCATAGGACCAGTATATTTTTTATTTCAACAATAGATTATTGTAACATTTTTAGAGTTAGATTCAAAATGTTAAATGAATTTATACAAAATAGAAAATTAGCAGGGTCATGAATGTGTTCTTTAAATATTTGGTAGGCTTGTGAATTTTCCGAGAAACTTAGGATCCATTAAAAGCAACTTTAAAAAAAATTCAATCAAATGGTAGCACTTTAACAAGCATTTAGCATCAGAACTGTCTATTCAGATATCTTTCAGGTCCCTCCACTGGGCAACATGGTATAAAAGAATATTGGCCCTGGAGACCAAAGATTTAGGTTTATCTCTTAATGCAGAGCCGTTTAAGCAGTAGATACTTACTTAGACAATAACCTTAGTGTCACTCACTTCTCTCTGGCCCTCCATTTCTTAATCTGCAAAGGTAATATTACTTACCTCATAAATCAAATGACAGAAGAAATATAAGAGTGTTTTAGAATTACTTTGTGACTACAAGGTACTATATAAATCTTAGGTTGTTTTTATCTTCTCATATTAAACCTCAAGGCCAGTGAGGTTTATTAGTTCAGAATTATAATAGAACAGATCACTGAGTATACAAGGAATATTCTAGTTACATATTTCCTAATGGACTCAGTTTTTACTTAAGTTTATTAAATATTTAATATATAAATGTGATCTTTTAATAGGTTTGTACCTTTAGATATTCATGATTTACACTAGTTTTTTTTTTTTTTTTTTTTTTTTTTTTCAAAATCTAATCATTATTCCTTTCCAAAAAAGGATACAAAAGTTAAAAAATTTTAGGATGTTTGAGAAAATGGTAATCATGTGAGTATATGTATTTTCAAAGAATTTTATAATTTTGAGGGAGCTTAGAGATCATCTATTCATTTTGCAGATGAGAAATTCTAAAGAAGGGCTACTTCAAAAAAATGTTCAAATTATTGAACAATTGTGCTTATGAAGCCATTAAGATTCTACAAACTAGGCTTCAATACTTATGTGAACTGAGAATTACCAGAAGAGCTTGCTAGTTTTTCGAGAGTCAGACAAACTAGCGACCAAATTGCCAATACTCCCTGGAATTCAAAAACAACAACAACAACAAAAAAAACAATCTACTTCTGTTTTACTGACTAAAGTCTTTGTGTAGATCACAATAAAATATGGCAAATCCTGAAAGATATGGAAGTACTAGATCATCCTAGTTTTCTTCTGAGCAAACTGTATGTGGGTCAAGAAGCAACAGTTAGAACCAAACATGGAACAACTGATTGGTTTAAGATTGGAAAAGGAGTTCAACAAGACTATATATTCTCATTTTATTTAATCAGATTGTGTACATATTGTGTGAAATGTCAGGTTGATAACTCAAAAGTCAGAATAAGGTTCCCAGGAAAAATATCAACAATCTCACTCTGAAGGCAGAAAGCGAAGTAGAATTGAGAATCTTTTAGATGAGAATGAAAGAGGAAAGAGTGTAAATAAAAGCTGGCTTGAAGCATAACATCAAAAAAACTAAGATCTGGACAACTGGTCTCATCACTTCCTGACAAATATAAGGAGGAAAATAATGGAAGCAGTGTCAGATTTTATATTTTTGAGCTCAAAGATGACTGTAGATGGTGACTGCAGCCATAAAATTAAAAGATATTTGCTTTTTAGAAGGAAAGCTATGACAAATTTGTACAGCATAATAAAAATCAGAAATATCACTTTGCTGATAAGGTGATATATTCCAAATTGTGTGGTTTTTCCAGTAGTAATGTATGGCAATTGCAGTGGGACTCTAAAGAAAGTTAAGCTCCTCAGAATTGATGCTTTTGAATTGTGCTAGAGAAGATTTTTGAGAGTCCCTTGAAAGGTATGGATATCAAATCAATCAGTACTTAAAGAAATTAGTTCAGGCTATTTAATGAAAGATGAAATATTGAATTTGAAGCTTCAGTGCTTTGGCCACATAATGATAAAACAGGATTCATTGGAAATGATGTTGTGGTAAAGATTGAAGACGAAAGAGAGGACAGCAGATGATGAAATGAACAGTGTCATGAAAACAATGAAGATGAATTTGGAAAGAGAGTGTGTTAGAATTCTTACAAGGTGCTAAGTAAGTGGAATTGAGGAGACAGTGATTTAATACAACAAATAATGGTTTCCTAGTGATATAATGATTGGTGTATACTCAGCGTGCAACATATAAGCAAGAAGCTCTCAGGGCTGGACACACAAGCCCACTCTCAGAGGAAGAGACAGATTCATTGCATCTTCCACCTTTGTGCTGGCTGGAAACTGAAGTACAAACCTTTGGATTCGGAGACATTCAGAGGGAGCTAGAGGCAGAAGCTGGCAGAGGCAAAGGACTAGCGGCAGGAGCTCTCAGGAACCAAGGAGAGAGATAGGCCTTTAAGAAAGCTAATTGGGTCCCAGGAAAAGAGACAAGACACAATAAAGGATTTGGACTTTAATCCCTGGCTGCATTTGGGGTGATTACTCCGAACTGAAACTAAGGGTGCCTCCAGAGACCCCAAGGAAACCCCAACCAAGAGACCTGCTTCCAGAGAACAATATATTTTAGAGAACAACATTACAAGAGTGGAAGATAGAAGAACCTGATATGCTATGGTCCATGGGCTCATGAAGAATCAGATTTGACTGAATGAACAACCACAGCAGCAGCTAGGGTGTATGAAGAGTTCATGTTAGATCCTGGTCTCCAGACTCCCAGTTAAGTGTACTTCTCATTACCTGAAATTACACTGGATTGCTAACTTGTGAATTTTAGTATATTAACTTTGAATGAATAGGCACCTTTTGCATTCAGATTTTGATTACTGAAAGTCAGGTTGTCTAGTCATAAGTGTTCATTCATAAAATTCAGAGCAGTATATTCAATTCTTTTGTGACTTTTGGTTTCAGCTTCAGAAGTTGCTTACTATGGACCCAATAAAGCGAATTACCTCAGAACAGGCTATGCAGGATCCTTATTTCTTAGAAGATCCACTTCCTACATCAGAGTAAGTGATATACTTATCATCTTGTCAGCATGATAAGTAAAGGTTTTCTTGTATGCTTTCTCCTAGTCACCCCTCTCCAGTAGCCATTCCCAAGATGGTCAGAAAGGAAAGACTTGATTTCTGACAAGTTAAAAATGAGCTCTAATGACCAAGATGCCATTTGAAGGGTTTAAAATTAAATGGCATTTTTGTTAATCTCTTTCTTTATGAAACTTTGATCCCATTAGTCATAGCACTAATCCTGTTATTCACTGACAGGTTGATTATTCATGCTATAGATCTTCCCAGACTTCTGCTCAAGGCCTGAAGTCCCAGCTCTCTGTTCTGGAATGCCAAGTGCCATTTCCCTATCTCATCTTTTATTTTAAAGTGTCCAAAAAGTGTGGAGTTCAGTTCAGTTTAACAAAAGATAATCTTATGACACCTGAACCATATTATGATGGCAATTTCTAATATTATCTAGAGAAGAGGAAGTTTGTTTGTTTGTTTGTTTTAAGAGAAGAAGAAGTTAATGGAGACTGGAAGAAAATTGGTTCAAATTTTCCAATTCCTGTTGAGACTACTGGTTGTAGTTTTTATTAGATTCTCCAAACTACTTATGATAATTTTAGTATTTGGAAATAAAGACTCAAATTATTTCTTAGTTACCTGAAAGTTTCTTGAAAGTGTGAAATAAAACTTTTTTTTTTTCCCTTTTATTCCTTAAGTAATAAAAAGTGGGTATTTTTTTTTTAATACAAAATGGTTGAAATTTAATATTAAAATATTTTTGGCTAGTTCAATATCAGTCTTTCCTTGCTCAGGTATCTATAATACCAATACAAGAAAAAACTGTTAGCCAGAGGAAAGTTTCATTGAGAATATCTCTTGCTATCTTTTCTATAAAAATAGTGAAGGAAGAAAATAATTAAATGAGGCATCCAAAAGGAACTGTTTAGTCCAGTTTTCCCCATATAGGGCACAGGAACTTTGATCCCATCTATAAAAAGACAGTAACTATTTGTTTTCTTATGGCTAGTGTTTTTGCAGGTTGCCAGATCCCTTATCCTAAACGTGAATTTTTAACAGAAGAAGAACCTGATGACAAGGGAGACAAAGTAAATATTGAAGTACAATTTATACCTTATTTTATTGTATTGTTTCCCCTAACCTTTTACATCTTGACTTTTGTTCTCCTTCTGAGTTGAAATTTATTTTTTTGTTTAACCAATTGAGAAGAACCAGCAGCAGCAGCAGGGCAATAACCATACTAATGGAACTGGTCATCCAGGGAATCAAGACAGCAGTCATGCACAGGGACCCCCGTTGAAAAAAGTGAGAGTTGTTCCTCCTACCACTACCTCAGGTGGACTGATCATGACCTCAGACTATCAGGTATTTCAAATTAAAATTATACGATTCATTATAAGGTTGTTTTGTGTGAGATAATCAGAAAGAAGCAACTAAATCATTATAAATTTTTCATACTGTAAATTCATGTCATTTAGACATTTTCCTTATCCATATGGGACAGAGAACAAACATTTTTAAAGTTCTTAATATGTGACAGGCACTGGACTAAGCACTTTACAAATATTATTTCATTTGATCTTCATAGAAACTATTAGGCATATACTATTATTATCACTATTTTATCCTTTAGGCAGACAGAATTTAAATGACTTGTCTTGAGGTCATACAGCTGGGAAGTATCTTAGATCATATTTGAACATATCAAATTCTAAACCAACCACTCTATCTCCTGTACCTCCTACCTGCCTAGGTATTGGCATGTCTCCTATTCAGATGACTTGTATATTATTTTCTCTTAAGATTTGTTTTCAGAATCAGTTTCGTTCCTGTTCATTTTAATTAGCAAAAATCCCTATCTGGTAGTCCTTGGTCATTCAACCTTCATGTGGAAGAAAATGTTTACTGTTTTATTTAAGAATTAGGATGTTGATTTTGGAGGTATCAGAACTGCAATAAAGGGGAGTTGTTGGAGAAAAACTACTATTTGGGTTAAGACAGAAAGTATAACTCTTCTCCCATTTTACTTCAGGATAATAATTTGATTATATATGGTCTACCAACAAAAGACAGCTTAATTCTTCTTCCCCTTCACTCTGCCTAGATAGATACATTTTTCACCTTTATTTAGCTCAAAAATGTCTTTATACCTTACTAAGTTGATTATCTTGGAATGAAGTCAAAGCAATGCTACAACCCCTAAAAAGTATTGTTTAGAAGAGAAGGCTTTTATCAATCTTACCCTTCAGTGCTTTTCTCTGTTGGTTAATTTTGAGGGGGGAAAAATTATCTGAATTTTTTATAAATCTAGGGAACTACTGGCAAAATTTAAAATGATATTGTAAAATATTCTTTAAAACAGAATATTTTATGGCTAAGCTTTTTTTATAGTAGAGTGGAAAAAACAAAATCCCATCACTCAGGTGAACTGTCAAAAATATTACTTTTGTTGTTTCTGTTTTCCTATTTATAGTTACTAAATCTAACATATTCTGCCTTATCTTCCTTTATCTTTCCAATATATCATTTTACATTTATAAATAATTTAAGAAAATAAAATTCATAAATGAAAAAGTATATCAAAGCAAAATAAATTGATGCTGCAGATATCATCTTTTCAATGAGTGTTCATTAAGTATCTTTTATGTGTCATGAACTTTGCTAGATTTGGCAATATTAAGACAAATATGAAGTAGTTCCTGTCTACAATGAGAGATTTTCTTTTTCATTGTATCTTCAATCCTAGTGTCATATTTATTTTTCTCCTTTTGTTTATTATCTTGGGTTGATGTGGATAAGAAATAAGATTTGTACATATTAAAAATGTCTGTAATGTGCAAAGTATTAAGTTAAAATAAAAAATTAAGAATTTCGTTCAAATCAATTCAGTAGACATTTATTAAACCCCTTATGGTTTTGATCTGTTTCACTAAGGTGATAATTCATTTGAATATTAAGAGAATGAGTAAGGTGCAAGCTAAATTGTCCCAGCCCTTACATCTTATAGTAGGTAACAATGTATATACAAAGAAATTAAAGTGAAACACATAAAATATAAATACAAGATAATTTTAATATGTAGAGACTATTTTCAGCTGGGGATACAGGACAGGCCTCTTGTAGGAAGCATCAATTGTTCTGTGCTTGGAAGGAAGCTTGAAATCTATGAGGCAAAAATAAAGGAGATGTGGCAGGCCAGTGTGCAATAATAAGTTCTAAACGGTAAACAGCTAATAATTATTTTGTGAAGATAGTCATCAGTGTGGTGTAAATTTTTTTTAGCAAATGTTTAGCAGCATGTAAGTAGGAGCAAATAATGGTGGGGCTGATAGAAATCCAGGGTTAGGGGTAGGCAGAGCATAGTGTTTGTTTGGATGTACTGACTATCAGGCCAGGATTCTGAAGGAAAGGAAGAAGAGACAGAACAGATTGATGAACTAGGAGAATATGGAAGAGTGGGAGACAGGCTGGCATAGTAATATGTATATACAAAGAATAGGTATAGAAGTATTGAAACAGAAGGTGAGATTGAATTCAGCAAGAGGAACTTAAAAGTTCTGGATCTTGGAGGTAGGATAGTAATGGTAAGTAAGTAAAACCTCTTCTTGGGGTCCAGTGCTTTGGGAGCACACCAAAAAAGGAGCATCCAGGAGTTGAAGGGGAAACCAGGGATGGCCCTGTCTTTGGCTATTGTTATTGTTCACTAAGGCATTACCTTGTAATGGAGACTTTTTAAATCTCTCCAACAAAGTGTGTTTAATGAATCCAAAAAGGAAATCTAAAGCATAAGTTGCAAAATATTAATGCTAGTACTAAAAGTCACTTCTAAACCCTTGATTCAGCAGAGATTTGTGAACACATTTCATTGGGAATCCGTGAGCAGTATCATTTTAGGGTATGACAACTGCATATTGCTTACTCACTTTACTCATTCCTTTTGCCTTTTGCCTCCTTTCCTAGCGTTCCAATCCACATGCTGCCTATCCCAACCCTGGACCAAGCACATCACAGCCACAGAGCAGCATGGGATATTCAACTACCTCCCAGCAGCCTCCACAGTACTCACATCAGACACACCGGTACTGAGCTGCATCTGAATAATGTCAATGCACTGTTGCTAATGCTGCAGGACTGACCATGCAGCTCTCTGCCTGGAACCTGGTATGGGCCATGCGAATGTACTGTACAACCACACCTTCAAAATGTCCAATAGCCAAGTTCTACCACTTTTCACAGATTGGAGTAGTGGCTTGCAAATGTTACCTGTTTTGGAGTTAGACTTGAAAAGAAAGTGCTAGCACAGTTTGTGTTGTGGATATGCTACTTCCATAGTTTACTTGACATGGTTCAGACTGACCAATGCATTTTTTCAGTGACAGTCTGTAGCAATTGAAGCTGTGAAATGTGCTAGGGGCAGGCATTCCTTGTTGTATGTGGTGAATTCTCTCGATGTAACATTATCTGACCAATAGTACGCAAAATCCTTTAACTGGTACTTGAAACAAACAGTATATGTTAACAACAACAAAAACCAACAAAATAATCAAGATTCAGATTGAGATTATTTTGATATATATTTCTTTTTAGTCTTTTCAATGGGTTGATTCATTTTCCACATGATCAGTGTTTTTGACCAACAAAATTAGTACATTTTTTTCAAAGTACATAAAGCCACGCAATTTTTCCAGCAGATTTCAGAACTCCCAAAGATTAATTTCCAACCTATGAATTTGTTTTTTGTTTTTTAAATCGATGACTTGACTGGTATTAAAGCTGCTATTCGATAGTAAATAAGTATGTTGTCATTGATATAAATCTGTTTGGTTTAGCAAACAAACTAAAAAGATTGTCATAGACAGTGTTTTATTTTTTTTCTGTTGGTGTTGCTGATTGTGAGCATGCTTTGAGATGAAAAAGCATGAGGTGATAACTTCCTTTTAAAAGGTGCGGCATCCATTCAGATATTTTGTCCTGATTTTCAGAGCTGACTTGGTGTAGTGGAATTAAAATTTTGTTCATTTACTTTTCTTTCTTAAAACTTGTTCGCACGTTACTTAGGGTGCCCTTACTTCAGCAAAGGAGAAAGGAGTAGGAGAGCCTTAGAATTTATGAGGAAAAAAACTATAACATACAACGTACTGTATCAAACTATTTTACATGAATGACGCAAGTATTCTGAGGAAAAAAATTGAACATTGTTAAAAACAAGGTGTTATGTAATAAATTTATTTTTCATAAATCTGAAAATGATGTTATTTGTCTTCCTTTTTTAATATTTAAGTAAACTATTTCTAAATATAGTGTAATAATTATCCCAAATTGACTTTGTTATCTTTTCCTTTTTACTGTCAAGGGCACCAACCATCCCTCAAGTCCCATAGGCTCACAGTCTATGTGTCATCTTCAACTTCTCTCACCCTCATATATCTAATCTCTTGCCTATTGATTTCACCTTTGTAACATCTCTCAGATATGCCCTCTTCACTCCTCTGATACTCACCCTGGTTTAGGCATTCAACTCTTCACCCATGGATTTCTACAATAGCCTGCTGATAGGTCTCCTGCCTTGAGTCTCTCTCCACTTCAGTCTAGCCATTGGGCTGCTAAACATAGGTTTGTTTAACTCCAGTGACTTCCTGTCATGTCCAGGCTCAAGTGCAAAATCCTTTTTTGGCATTCAAAGCCCTTTATAACCTAGTTTTCTTATATCTTTTTCCCCCAATGCCTCACACATACACACTGTGATTCAGTAACATTGGCTTTCTTGCTATAATTCCAGCAAGAAATTCCAGATGTCTTCACTAGCAATCCTCTTTGCCTGAAATGCCTCCCCTCTTCATCTCCACCTTCTGGCTTTCCTGAAGTTCCAACTAAATTCCCACCTTCTGTAGGAAACTTTTCTAATCCCTCTTAGTTCTACTGCCTTCCCCTGTTGATTACTTCAAAATAATTTATTATGTTCATAGCTTATTTTGTTTATTATCAGTTGCATATTGTGAGCTCCTCAAGGATAGAGACTTCTCTTCTGTCTCTTTTTGTATCCTCAGCAGTTAGCACAATGCCTGACATATACTAGATGATTAATAAATGTTTATTGACTTATATGATTTAGCACAATTTTTGTTGTGTTCTAATGCCAGCAAAATTACAACTCAAATTAGAATCATCTCCCTAAAATTCTGATTTCCTGAATACAAGAGGTACATGGACCAGATTTTAAATGTACAATGATCTATACATTTCTAGCATGATACATCATACTTCTTTTGAACTGAACATAATTTTGTTGGTATAAAACACCAGCTTTTTTTGTAGGAGCCATATAATATCCTCCTCAAAAAAGGAATTTTGATTCCTTTTGCTACCCTCATAGTTCAGGTTCTTATCACCTATGTATATTCTTATCTTCCTAATTCATTTTTCAAACCTATGCTTGACATCTTCCTTATGCATAGATTTAATCATATCACTTTTGTGTTCAAAAATTTTAGTTGATGCTTTATTGTCTGCTGAGTAAAATCCATATTCTGTTGCCTGGCATTCAGAATCCTCTAGAATCTGGAACCATCCTATCTTTGTAGCTTTAAAACATCTTTTCTCTCACCTGTCTTATGCTTCAGCTCTGCTTATGCTCTCATTTTCTTACTTTGAATCTTTTGTTCTCACTATTCACTATATTAGAATGTTTTCACCACTTATCTGGACCTGTTGAATTCTTAACAATTCTTTAAAATCTAGTAGTGTTAGGTTCTTTCTTCATGAAGCCATTTGTAATCCCACCCTGGTGTCAGTCAACCAGTGAATAAGCATTTATTAAATGTTTAAACTAACAACCAGTATTAATGCTAGTTGATAGCAAATTAGTATGTTGCCTTTGAAATAAGCCTTTTTGGCTCAACCAAAAGAAAAGAAAAGAACAAATTCCATAAAGTTGCAGGTACTATACTAAGCCCTGGAGACACAAAGAAAAGCAAAAACACAATCTCTGACCTCATTGAGCATACATTCTAATGGAAGAGACTATAAGTAAATAACCAAGTATTTTCAGGGTAAGTTATATTGCACCATATAAGATACAGAATAAATGGAAGGTAATCTGAGAGAAGAAAGTACCTGAGATTAGAGAGAAACAAGAGCTAGAAAAAGCCTCCTAAAAAAGGGTAGGATTTGAACTGAATCTTGTGAAGCAAGTCAAGTATGAGACAGAAGTAAGGAGGAGGAACATTATAAGCAAATAAGAATTGGCAGTGCAGAGGTATACCAAATACAGGAGATATAATGTCTTATTTGAATAGATCAACTTTTCTGGATCATGGACGTGATCCAGGCGTGAGATCAAGTGCGAAGAGAATGGAAAGAGAACTAGGTTATGAAGATCTTTCAGTGCCATAGAACTTTTTGTTTGATCTCTTGATAATGATCCTGGTGCTCACTGAAAAGGAAGATAGAGTGGTCATAGCCACATTTAGGAAAAATTAATAGCAAAGTGGAAGATATCTTGAAGTAAGAAAATACTTGCAATGTCTAAAAGTCGGGTAATGATACTACAGGACTACAGCTTGGGAGAGAAACTAAGATTAGACATATAGATTTTAGAACCACCTACATAGAGATGACAATTGAACCCAAGGGAACTGGTGAAATTAAAGGAGATAATATAGAAAAAAAGAAAATATAATCAAGATAGAGTACATCCATTATGGCTGTGACCATGAGGAACAGCCTGCAAAGGAGATTGCGTGGTTAGACCAGAATGACCAGGAGAATGTGTGGTAGAGAAAGGAGAGTGTGATCAACAGTCCCAAGTTCTCCAAAGAGGTAAAGAAGCATGATCAAGAAAATATATCAAGTTCTATGATACTTAACTCCATAATCTGGCCCCTTCCTGTGCTTCCAATCTCCTCACACTTCCTGATCTAGCAAAGCTGCTCTCCTTGCTGTTCCTTGAGATTTGGCAAAGAGATTACTGGTACCTTTGAACAGGGCAATTGAGTTAAATGAAAAACTTGGAAGCCAGGTGGCATGGAAAACACAGGTTTCAAAAGTTTGAGAAAAGTTAGCAGGGATAGTAAAATCACATGAAGATTATTTTAATGATAGGGGAGACAGACATTGTAGGGAAGTGGGAAGGAGTCACTAAACAGGGAAAGATTGAAGACAGAGAATTGGGCTAAGTTCAGGCAATTTGCTGAAGAAATTAGGAGGAGATGGGACCAGTGGTATATGCAGAGGGATTGTCTTTTGTCAGGAGGACCATTGATCCATCCAAGACTTGAATGACAGAAAAGATGGCAAAAGATAAAATAACTGAATGATGTGAAATAAGGACAAGAAGAATAAAGAAAGTTTTTAGCAAATGGCTTCATTTCTCTCCCTCTCCCTCCCCCCCCCCCCCTGAAGTAATAGACAAAGTCCTCATAAACAGTGGTTCTATAGGAGGCTTGAGTGTCAAGATCTGGAACAGTCGTTACCAGGATTGGGGTAGCAAAATCAATTAGGGAGAAATAAAATATTTGCTGTGTTACATATGTAACCAATTTTTAAAATTCTGTGATTTTTGCCATCTCTGTTCAATACTTTTTTATTATTTAGCTAATGTAATTTAGTTTACCTCATCATTGCAGAATACTAGTAGTGAATCAACTAGGTAATAAATAAACACGTCTTGACATTTTATTCTTTTAGTTGGAAAAGATGTATGTGTACATGTGCACATTTTTTTTTCTTTTTTTTTGTAATGTGAGTGTGTGTTTTTCGGCTCCTATTTTAGGATCTATTGAAATTTGCTATGTTCTTCTCATAATAAATATCTTAAGTTAATATTAAATTGTACCGGGTTGGTATTAGTCAGCAGACTTTTATTGGATTATTTATGGATGAACTATATACATAATAATTAGAAAATAAGGAACAGAGGAAAGGCAATAGAACTGAGAGGGATTGTGAAAGCCTATAGTAGCTAAAATTTTAAGTGGTGAGACTTGAAGGAAGCCAGTTGTATCCAGAAAGCAGAGATGAAAAGGGAAAGCATCCTGTGCACAAGGCATAGCTGTTGAAAATGCTTAGAATTGGGGGGCCAAGCATCTTTCAGAGAACATCAAGACCAGTATTACTGAATTGAAGAGTCCCTTGTAGAGGAAAGAGACTAAAGTGTAAGACCAACATTGAAGGCCAAATAGAGGATTTTATATTTGATTCCAGAGGTGAGAAGAAGCTTGGAGTTTGTTGAATTGGGTGAGTGACGTGATTAGACCTGCACTTTAGCAAAATCACTTTGGTAGCTGAGTGGAGGATGAACTGGAAAGGGGAGAAAATTGTGGCAGGCATACCCACTAGCAGGCTATTGCAATAGTCCTGATCTGAAGAGATGAGACCCTCTGAACCAAGATGGTCGCTCAATCAGAAGAGAAAAGGGACATATTTGAGATGTTACAAAGGTGATAGTGACATGTCTGGATTATAGATTGTGAGAGAGGGAGTTTGGAAAGGGGAGTGTTTGGGAGGAATGATGAGTTCAGTTCTGGACAAGTTTGAGTTTAATGTGTCTGTAGGACATACAGTTTGAGATATCCTAAAACCAGTGTAGATGGGAATCTAGAGGACAGTAGAGAGGGTAGGGCTGAATAAGTAGTTTTGAAAAGCATTAGCATAGAGATGATAATTGATTCCATGAGAGTTGATGAGATTACTAAGTCAAATAGTTTAGAGGGAAAAGAAAAGGCATACTCATGGTCAATGGGCAGGACCTAGATGAAGACCTAGCAAAGATGTAGACCTATCTACAAAGATAGAAGAATCAGGAGAGAGTAGAGAGAAAAGAATATCAAGAAGGTGGTGATCAACAGTATAGGGTGCAGAAAAGTAAAAAATGATGTAGGTTGAAAAATCATAGGATTTGGCTATTAAAAAAAATAATTGCAACTTTGAAGACAACAGTTCTAGTTAAATGAGTCAGAATTCAACCTGTGTAGAGTTAAGAACAGTGAGAGGAGTAGTGGAGACGCTTGTTTTGGATGTCTTTTCAAGAAGTGTAGCTGCAAATGTGGAATTTTAGGCAGCAGAGATGGATTAAGTGAGGAGAGGATGGGAAAGACAGGGGCATGTGTGGAGGCATCCAGTGGGCAGGGAAAGGTTGAAGATCAGTGAGAGCTGGAATGATAGAGGGGACAATCTGCTGGAGATAATGGATATAAGGGAGTTTGTTTTGGCAAGGAGAAAGGCCATCTGGAACAGCCCAGAACAACTCAAGAAGACAGAAATCTATAAACCTTAGAGTAAGGGTGACTGGGAGAATGGTGCACAGAAATGATGGAAGTAGCATGTTATACAAGAAAATTATGACAAATAAAAGAAAATGGTAAATATCTCATTGGAAAAAACAACTGAACTAGAAAACAGATTAAGAAAAGATAATTTAATAATTATTGGACTACTTGAAAGATTTGATCAGAAAAGTTCAGATATCACATTTCAAGAAATTATAAAAGAAAATTATGAAGATATCTTAGAACCAAAGGGCAAAGTAGAAATTGAGAGAGCCCACCAGTGACTTCCTGAAATACATCCCAGAATAAAAACTCTCAAGAAAGCTATAGCCAAATTTCAGAGCTTCCAGGTCAAGGAGAAAATATTGCCAATAGCCAGGGGGAAAAAAAAAACAAAAAAAAAAAAACCTCAAAACATAGAAATGCCATGCAGCCACAGTCAGGATCATCCAAGGTTCAGCAGCTAACACTATAAAGTGGTGGAGGGCTTAGAATATGATATTCTTTATGCAACAAAACTTTTTTTTTTTCTTCAAGAATAACCTACACCACAGAATTGAGTATAATCCTACAGGAGAAAAAGGGATATTTAATAAAGTAAAGGACCTTCAAGCATTTCTAATGAAAAGAATAAAAAATTTGTCATTCAAACAATACTCAAGAGAAGCATTAAAAGATAAATATGAGAGAAATCTTAAGGGATCTAATAAGGTAAAACTATTTACATTCCCATATGGGAATATGATACATGTAATCTCTAACAACATTACCAGCATCAAGACAATTAAAAGGAATCTACTTTGACAAAGAGAATGGGTATGTTAAGAGAAATCTAGGGGTGAAAAGAGGGATTCAATTGGAGAAGAGAAAAGGGAGAACATAAATGAAGAAAATTATCTCACATAAAAGGGAAGCAAGGAAGAATTTTTACAGTGAAGAGGATAATGGTGAGGGGAGCAGGCAATACTTGAACCTCTCATCTGAACTGATTCGAGGAGGGAAGAATATATATACTGATACAGCTGGATATAGAAATTTATCTTATCCAGCAGGGAAGTAGGAAGAGAAGGGGCCAGGAGAAAGCAGAGGAAGGTGGTAAGCAGGAAGATTGATTAAAGAAGGTAATGATCAGAAGGAAAACAGACTTTGAGGAGGGGACAGGATAAAAAATAGAAGGGCAAATATAAGAAAATGAGATGGAGGGAAATACACAACCAGCAATCATAATTGAATGAATGAGACAAACTCAGCCATAAAACAGAAGAGGATAACATAATGAATTAGAAACCAGAATCCAATAATTATTTTGTTTGAAACATTTGAAGCAGAAACACAAAATTAAGAGGTTGAAGCAGAATTTTTATGCGTTGCCTAAAATTTTAAAAGGCAGGATAACAATCATGATGTCAGACAAAGCAAAAGCAAAAATAGATCTAATTAAAAGTGATGCTCAAGGAAACTACATTTGGCTTAAAGATACCATAAATAGTAAATTAACATTAGTGTCCAATACATATATGCACCAAAAGTCTTAGCATCCAAATTTTAAAGCAAATGTTAAATGAGTTACAGGAAGTATTAGACAACAAAACTATATTAGTAGAGTCTTCTATTTATCTGTCCCTCAGCCCTTGATAAATCTAACCATAAAACAAAAAGAAGTGAAGAAAATTAGTAGAATTTCAGAAAAGCTAGATATGATAGGACTTGAAGAATACTGACTAGGAATAGAAAAGAGCATACCTACTTATCTATTGTACATGGCATATTCATAAAAACTGTCTATGTATTAGGGCATAAAACCCTCACAAATGCAGAAAAGCAGAAATATTAAGTGCATCTTTTGGGGGCTATAATTTAATAAGAAATTATATTTAATAAACTGCTTTTGAAGCATAGATTAAAAATTAATTAGAAATTAATTTTAGAGAATGAGTGGGTCAATGAATAAATTATAGGAACAATCAACAATTTCATTAAAGATAATCCCAATAATGAGACAATATAGCAAATTTGTGATGTGCTTATTGGAAAATTTATCTCTAAAAATTTACATTAAAAAAGGGAAAAAACAGACCAAAAAATTTGAGCTTCTAAATAATTGGAGCAATTTAAAAAACTAAAAAAAAAAGATGAAATTTAAATCCCCAAACACCAAACTAAAAAACTTAAAAATCAAAGGAGAAATTAATAAATTTATAAGTTAAATATTGAAGTAATATATAAAACTGGGAACAGATTTTATGAAAGCAAACAAAATAAATTACTGGTTAATTTAAGAAAAGAAAGCCTAATTACCAATATCAAAAATGAAAAGGGTGCATATGCAACCAATGAAGATGAAATTAAAACAATTAGGAGCTATTTTCTTCAACTTTATGCCAACAAAACCCACAATTTAAATGAATTAGATGAATGTTTACAAAAATACAAATTGCCCAGATTAACAGAGAAAGAAATAGGATATTTAAATATACCTCTTTTAGGAAAAAACAATCGAATAAGTCTTAAATTAGCTCCCTAAAAAAAAAGAAAAAAGAAACTCAGGGTTAGAGGTTTAGAAACAGATTCTCCCTAAATATTTAAAGAGCAATTAATTCCAATGTTCTAAAAATTGTTTGAAATAATTGGTAAAGGCAATCTTCCAAGTTCCTTTTATGGCACATACATATCTTTGACACCTAAACCAGGAAAAAAAAAAGCACACACACACACAGGGAAAGAAAACTATAGATCACTTTTCCTAATAAATATTGATGCAAAGCATTTAGATACTTGTAAAGATATTACTGTTAACATATCACAAATATCATACAGTATTGATGAGGGTGAACACTGAAATTAAATTCGGGGTCTCAGACTCTGAAGATTCTGGAAAAAAGCATATTTTCCCAGACAAATCCTTCCCAAGTTAAGCAGTGTTATTCAGTTGGAGAACTTGGTTTGATAATTAGCTCAAAATGCCTCCCAACCCCCAGGCCAAAATTTACACATAAAATAGGAGTCTGTTAACTTACTCTTTGCAAAATTCCTCATTAGGAATTTGCCCTCTGAGAGAGCTTCTTAGTGAACAATAAAACTTCCTTTTTGCCACAAATTTTGGGGTTCGTGAATTCTTTCACATTTGGACCCATGTCTCCGGGCTGAGGGAATCTTGTCTCCCTTATTCCCACACCTCAACAATATGACTAGCCTCTATGCTAGGAATGCAGGGCTAATTCAATATTAGGAAAACTATAAGCATTGTTGAAAATATCAATAATCAAAAGAAAGTAGTATGATTATATCAACAAATGTAAAAAATCCATTTCTTAAAAACACAAGAAAGCATAGAAATAAATGGAACTTTAAAAAAAAAAAAAGTATCTTTCTAAAATGAAGAGCAAGGCTCACCTGTGATGAGAATAAACTAGAAGTCTTTTCAGTAAGATCAAGAATGAAGCAAGGGAGGAGGATTCTGGGAAGATGCCAGGTTGGTAAATTTCAAATTCTCCAGATTTCTCCCACAAATAGAACAAAATTGCACCTGGGGTGAACATAGACTGGTGAAAAATCAAGTAGATTTGGAGCAGAGGAAGGGTCCTCCTGATACAACTCAACAAGATCTGAAGAAAGACCGAGCCAGGCTTAACCTATTTGAAGTGCAAACCCCACCAGGCTAACTCCACAGAAACATCAAACGGGGATCCTTTGAGCTGGTTGAGTATGACTGGAGCCTCAGCAGGAACCACAGACACTTTCATCTCCCAGACTTCTTGTCCTGTTTGTCCAGAAGGGGTTTGAGTCCAGGAAGACAGAGAAAACCTCAGCTGATTGGGAACAGCAGACCCCAGCTGGGCTGTTGAGTGAGAAGGAGCCATCACCTGGTGAGTGCAGAAGTACCTGGCCTGGGGCGCTTTTGGCTGGAGGCGGAACTTGTGGTTTGGGATTCCTGGTCAGAGGGGAGAGTTGAAGGGAAGCTAGAGGCACCATATTCCCCCTACCCCACGATCAGAGGTGCTTTACACTAATACCTCTTATTTAAAAAAAAAAATGAACTGGCAAAGAAGAAAGAACTCCACCATTGAAACATATTGTGGGAACAGGGAAGACTGGGATTCACCTTCAGAAGAGGACACTTTAGTAAAAAAAAAAAAAAAAAAAAAAAAAAAATTCAAAAATCAAATGAGAGTCATTGAAGAAAAATTAAAGAAAAAAAATTTTAAACCATCTAAGAAAAACAAGATTATGAAAAGAAGTTAACCAATTAGAAAAGGAGGTACAGAGTCTCAAAGATGAAAATAACTCTTTGAAAATTAGAATCAGGTAAGCTGAAGCCAGTGAAGCTATGAGAGACCAAGATATAACAAAACAAATTATAAAGAATGAGAAAATAGAACAGAATGTGAATCATTTTATAAGAAAAATAATAAATCTGGAGAACAGATCAAGAAGAGAAAATATAAGAATAAGTGGACTGCCAGAAAGTTGTGACCAAAAAGAGAATTTGATGCAATAATACAGGAAATAATCCTGGAAAATTGTCTGGAGTGATAGAACATGAGGGGAAAGTAAAAATAGAAAAAAATCTACCAATTACCACCTCAAAGAGATCCTTTGTGGAAAACACATAAGAATATAATTTCCAAATTTTGAAACCTCCAGATTGGAAAAAAAAAAATTGCAAGAAAGAAGAAAAAAAAAATTCAAATACACTGAAGCTACAGTCAGAATTGTACAAGACTTAAAACAGCTACAATAAAAGATTGCAGATCTTGCAATCATATCTATAGATAAGCAAAAGAGCTAGGGCTATAGCCAAAAATATCATATCAGGCAAAATTATAATTTTCAATGAGGAAAAAATGGATATTCAATGGACCTGAAGATTTTCAGGACTTTCTATCAACCAAACCCAAATTTAACAGAAAATTTAACATGTAAGAATAAATATTAAAGAGCAATTTTAAGGAACTCAACATGGACATTTAAACATGGACTAATCATTTGTTTTTTTCTACATGTGAAATGTATAGTCTATGTTTAAGATTTATATCAATAATAAAGTTCAAAAGAAAGATTGGCAGAGTAAAGGTAAAAATAGTAATCATGTTATACAAATGAGGTATAGAGGAAGAATAAACACAGAAACATTAGAGGGGAAGAAGGGTTCATAGTTCTGAAAAACTTACTCACATTGGGAATGGGTTCAATAGGCAACAATACAAATATACCATGAATAGCATCCTCCAAAATCTATAAAGAAATAAGGGGGGAGGGATGGACAGATGGGGAAGCAAAGGGTAAGGGAAGAAGACGAGAGGAATCCATGGGTGGGGAAAGGTTAAGTAATATTAAGTCAAATGATGGAGCAGAATTTAATGAAAGAGTCAGCAGGGATAGGAAACATATGGGTGTATATGTGTGTGTGTATATAAAAAGTGAAGCAAGGATATCCATTAGTATTCAATAGTGTACTAAAAATGCTAGATATAACAATAAGATATGAAAAAGAATTTGAAAGATGTAGAACAAGAAACAAAACTTTTTTTTTAGTTTTAAATATTTTATTTTCCCCTAATACATGTAAAAACAATTTTTGACATAACATTTTTTAGAAAAGTTTTGAGTTCCAAGTTCTACTTCTCCCTCCCCTGTTCCCTGAAAGTAAGTAATCCTATATAAGTTATAGACATGCAATCATGTAAAACATTTCTATGTTAGTGATTTTGTGTGAGAAAATTCAAACATCAGAATAAATAAATTAGGTGAAAAAATAGTATCCTTTGGTCTGTATTTTAACAACACCAATTCTTTCTTTAGAGGCAAATAACATTTTTCATCATGAGTCCTTTGGGTTTGTCTTGGATTATTTTATTTCTGAGACTAATTTAAAGTCATTCACAGTTCTTCAATATACAATATTGTTGTTACTGTGTGCAATATTTTCCTGGTTCTGCTCACTTCATTTTGTCTCAGTTCATACAAGTCTTTTAACTTTTTTTTGAAATTCTTTTGCTTGTCATTTCTTACAGCACAATAATATCCCATTGCAATCATAATAAAAACAAATGATACATTCTTTACAATTGTATTGTAAAGCAAATATTTGTGGATCTTATTTTCCCATCAGTTTATAATACCAAAGACATATTTCTACTTAAAAAAATTGACCTATAAACACAAATTTATGCTTATAATTCTCCCATCCACATCATCACATAGTCATAGGATCATAGCTTCATAGATTTAGAGGAGAGAAGAACCTTAGAGGCCATCTAATCTAATCCCCTCATTTTATCCATAAGAGGAAGATAAAATTGAGACCAAAGACCATGCAAAAAGTAAATATTTGAAACCAAGTCCTCTGACTCCAGACACATATCCCTAATGTGTAATTTTGTCAAAGGGCAATCTATAACTATTTAATTCTCCATAATAATTCTTATGAGAAATTAAGTCAGTAATTGACAGTTTCATAATGTTTTACCCATTGGGGGGGGAAGGTTTCCTAACTTTTTAAGGGTCTTTTCATTTGGAACATTTTAGAGATGGAAAAGGCAGAAAAAGTTTTGGGGAAGCAAAGGAAAAGATCCTAGCAACTGCCAAAGAATATGATATATTGCTTTTATTATTATTGAACATTTTGATACTTAGAAGGAATAGGAAATGAACTTTTTTTAAAAAATTATTGAATAAAATACAAAATGTTAAAAGAATAATAGAAAAAAGAGAGAAAAATAAAATTTTTTAAAAATCAAAATAAATTTTTGCATATGTTCAGCAGAACATCACGGAGGATTCAAAATATATAAAAAATAATTTCCATTTCAAAAAAGTATATATTACAGTAGAAAAAATTACATTCATGATGTCCTTCTTTTGCTTCCTTAGTAAATTATTCTTTTTTTTTCTTCTTCTAAACACTTTTTACTTTATTATTTTTTCTCCTTTCATTCCCCTAAGCTCCCCTAAGCAGTCTATAGTTAATATACATATATGTGTGTGTGTATCTCTATCTACAGACCCACACACATCATAAACTTACATACATATATGCCACGTATACTCAGACACAAATGAAACATACATCTAAAACAATAATAACATGCCTGATATATAATGTAGATTTCTCTCTTGATTGAATCTTTGTTTGTTTTTGTCTATGATCAATGATTACTATCTCTACTTTTTTCTAGTAAATTCTACTTTTGATCCTTGTGGTAGTGTTTCTGTATATCTCTTATTTTCTATCCCTGTTAACTCTTCTACTTTAATTTTGCTCCTTAATTTACTTTGCTATTATTTAACTTCTCCCTACTCATAGATCCTTATCTTTCCCCCTCATCCTTTTCTTCCCTCTTCATCCCATTCCCATTTATTTATACACCTTATCCTATTCCAATTAATTAAAAAACTCTACTGTATTCCCACTTTATCTTATGCTACCCTTTCCACCTCTTTATCCCTTTCCTGTTAATCTGTACACCTTGTCCCACTACCATCACCCTTCATATCCTTCTGTATCCCACCTTATCCTCTATCTCTTGCCCAGTAATTTATGTATCTTGTCCTACTGTCATAAATCTACTCATCCTTTTATACCCCATTTTATCCTATTCCTTCCATCCATCCCCATTGCTTATTTCTCTGTAGATTTTGGAGGATGCTATACCCTTCATGATATGTGTATAATGTTCCCTATTAAACTCATTCCTGATGTAAGTAGATTTTCAGGACTACAAGCCCTCCTCCCCCTCTAATGCCTCTGTGTCTCATTCTTCTGAACCTCATTTGTATAACACAATTACTATTTTTACCTTTTCCTAGACAGTTTTGCTTTTTAAAGTCAGATCATACTCAACTCTGTCCCAATCTTTGTTTTGAGCCAACCAATTATTGAAGTCAATCATAAATGTGTTATACATTTTCATGTATAAAATAATTTGTCCATGTTAAGTTCCTTGAAATTAATCTTTGATATTGGGTCTTTTATGTTAAATTTTCTGTTAAATTTGGGTTTGGGTGGGACAGTCCTGAAAATCAGCACGCTCATTGAATGTCCATTTTTTAATCTAATATTATGGATAATTTAATTGGATATGACATTTTTTGGCCATAGACCTTGTTCTTTTGATTGACAATATATATAATTCCAGGACCTGAGGTCTTTTATTGTGGTTGCTAAATCCTGTACAATTCTGAATATAGCTCCTGTATATTTGAATTTTTTGTTTGTTTTATTTCTTGTGAAATTTTCTCTTTGATCAGGAGGTTTCGAAATTTGGCAGTAGTATTCTTATATATTTTCCACAAAAGATCTCTTTGAGGTTGGTGATTAGTGGATTTTTTTCTGTTTCTACTTTCCCCTCCTGTTCTATCACTCCAGGACAATTTTTTTGAATTATTTCTTGCATTATTGAGTCAAAGTTCTTTTTTTGGTCTCAGCTTTCAGATAGTCCAATTATTTTTACATTTTTCTCTTCTTGATCTGTTCTCCAAATCTATTGTTTTTCTCATGTTTCACATTGTTTTATTTTTTCATTCTTTATGTTTTGTTTTATTATTTCTTGGTCCCTTATAGTTTCATTGGCTTCCTCTTGGCCAATTCTAATTTTCAAAGAATTATTTTCTCCTATAAGATTCTGTATCTTATTTTCTAATTGGTTACCTTTTTTACATAATCTTGTTTTTCTTGGATGGCTTTATTTTTAAATTTTTTCTTCCATCTCTCTCATTTAATTTTTTTTTAATTTTTGTTTTATTTTATAATTATAACTTTTTTTTTGACAGTACATATGCATGGGTAATTTTTTACAACATTATCCCTTGCACTTAATTCTATTCAGATTTTTTCCCTTCCTCCCCCAACCCCCTCCCCCAGATGGCAGGCAGTCTTATACATGTTAAATATATTACAGTATATTCTAGATACTGTTAGGATTACTAAGTGAGAACTGAGGTTTTCTGGACAATTACAAGGTGAGAACTCAGGTTGACTTGATAGAGGGGGCAAGCTCATTGGCTGGGGTGGTTCTTCCCAGAAGCCCTTGCATTATCCCACGCCCATTCTCTGGGAGAATAAAAGAGAGGACTCTCAGAGAAAGAAGAAGACTCTCTGCATTACATCAGGCCTGACGGGGCTCTCTGCAGGAAGGGAAGTCACTTCTAAGGACAAGAGTTAACAGCAACTGCCTGGAGACAACGGTTCGTTACAGGAAGAAGAATCTGTCTGAGAGATTTGAGTAGACACAGCAGATCTCTTCCCAGAGAGCAATCCAGCAGCTTCTGGAGACAAATGTAGCGAGCTGTCGTCTCCAGAAGCTGCCGGATCACTCTCTGGGAAGAGATCTGCTGTGTCTTCTACTCAAATCTCTCCAACAGATTCTTCTTCCTGTAGTGAACCGTTGTCTCCATGTAGTTGCTGTTAACTCTTGTCCAGAGAAGTGACTTCCCTTCCTTCAGAGAGCCCCGTCAGGCCTGATGTAATGCAGAGAGTCTTCTTCTTTCTCTGAGAGTCCTCTCTTTTATTCTCCCAGAGAATGGGCGTGGGATAATGCAAGGGCTTCTGGGAAGAACCACCCCAGCCAATGAGCTTGCCCCCTCTATCAAGTCAACCTGAGTTCTCACCTTGTAATTGTCCAGAAAACCTCAGTTCTCACTTAGTAATCCTAACATCTCCCCCTTTCTTTTGATTTAGAACATAGGACAGTCATGACCTTGAAACATAAATCCATCAATATGGGAAGTATTACAGATAATTACATAAATTACATAAGCACATAGTAACATAGTAACGTAACACATGCTAGAAGTATATAACATAATCATAAATTGAAAATTTATAAATGTCCATAAGTCCATTGTCCATTAGTCTCATCTTGTGTGAGGAAGTCCAATGATTCCTGCTGGTTTTTAAAGTTCTTTAACAGTCTTCTTATTATCCATGCTCTTTCAGTGTCAGATGTTTCTTAGATCTTCTCCTTTATTTTGAGGCCTTTTTCTTTTTCTGTCTCTCTCTGATGGACAAGGCGAATATGACTCGTTGGCACCCATCTGATTCCTTCTCCTGCTGAAGAAATACAAGCAAACCCTCTCCCCCAGGCAGTTAACCTATCTGGTCCCTTCCATTCACCACTTTCTGGATCTCTCCACATCACCTGGCGATTATCTAAGGACAGTGGAGCTGCTCGCACTGGACACTGCCCTTCTGGTGGGTTATAAAACCTGTCTGCCGGAGCCAGTGCATCTTTGTCAAAAATTAGAAAATTAATGGTATAGAGAACTAAATTTAGAAGTTCCCTAGGGCTACCTGTGGCTCCCCCTTTCTTTTGTTTTTGGAGGAGTGTCTTAATATCTCTGTTTCTTCTCTCTACTATTGCCTGCCCTTGAGGATTAAAGGGTATGCCCGTGGTATGTAAAATCTTATACTGTGCACAAAAGTGTGTAAAATGTTTGGACGTATATGCAGGTCCATTGTCTGTTTTTATTGCTTGTGGCACACCCATAATTGCAAAAGCCTGTATAAGGAATTCAGTGACCACTCGGGCTGTCTCTTTTGCTGCTGGCATTGCAAATGTGAATCCTGAAAAGGTGTCTACCACGACATGAATAAAAGATAGACGACCAAAAGATTTATAATGGGTCACATCCATTTGCCAGATTTCATTGGGTCTCAAACCACGAGGATTCTTCCCTGGAGGGAGTGTAGGAGCATGGAAAGGAAGACAAGCTGTACAGCTTTTTACTATGCTCCTAGCTTCCTCTCTTGTGATTCCAAATTGTAAACGTAAAGCTCGAGCAGCCTGATGATATTTAGAATGAGATTCTTGTGCTTCCTGAAATAAAGGACTACTGGCTAACATGGTTAGAAGGCTATCTGCCTTTGAATTTCCATCAAAAATGGGACCTGGAAGTCCACTATGTGAGTGGACATGCAAGATATAAATCTTGCCTGGATGTTTTCTCACTTGCTCTTGAAGTTCCTTAAAGAGCTGATAAATATTGGAGGCTGCAAATTTTATTTGGGCTGTGGCAATTCTTTGTACTACACCTACTGAATAGGCTGAATCAGTAATTATATTTATGTCTCCTGGGTAATAAGTGAGAGCTAGCATGATAGCAAATAATTCATTCTGTTGAGTGGATTGAAAAGGAGTCCTGATTACTCTCTTTATGGTTAAATCATGAGAGTATATGGCACAAATATTTTCTTTGGAGGCATCTGTAAAGATGGTTGGTCCTTTAAGAGGAACCTTAGAAACCTTTTCTTCAAAAATCCATCGCCAATTATGTAGTAGCCGGGTAATCTTTAATGGAGATCCATGTGCAAAATTTGGAGCGGTGGCTAATAAAATTTGCCATTCTGGGATGGTCTCACAGCATACATTAATCTGTGCGTTAGTATAGAATGTGTATATTTTTTCAGGACTTATCCCAGATAATTGTGTTACTCTCTTAATAGCCTTTAATAAAATCCTAGCCACAAGCACTGGGTAAGGTGTAAGGCTTTGTTCTGGTTGTGCTGGGAGGTTCACCCACTCAATCACTCTGTCTCCTTGGTGAAGGACTGCTGTGGGTGCCTCTTTTGTAGCAAAAACTGATATTTCCAAGGGTTTTTGAGTGACTCTTTCAACCACGTTGGATAAAGCCAGTTCAACTTCTCTCAAAGCCTTTTGTGCTTCTTTTGTAAGCTGGCGTGGTGAATTTAAAGCACTGTCTCCCCTTAAAATGTCATATAGTGGTTGTAGTTGATTGGTAGTTAAGCCTAACACTGGACGCATCCATTGGATATCTCCTATTAATTTTTGAAAGTCATTTAAGGTGTTCAACTTCTCTGTTCTTAAGGAGAGTTTTTGTACTGTAAGCACCTTAGGATATACTTCATATCCTAAATATTGAAAAGGAGCATGTCTTTGAATTTTTTCTGTAGCTATATGCAGTTTGTAGTACTTTAATGTTTCCATGGTCCTTTGTAGACATGCCTCTAACATTTGTTCCTCAGGTGCACATCCCAAAATATCATCCATATAATGTAACAATATTACTTTTGGAAAGGCTTTTCTTACTGGAGCAAGAGCAGCTGCAACATACATTTGGCACATAGTAGGGCTGTTTTTCATTCCCTGTGGCAAAACTGTCCATTCATATCTTTTATAAGGCTCAGCCAAATTAACACTAGGCACTGAAAAAGCAAATCTTTTCATATCCTCCTTATCTAGAGGAATAGAATAGAAACAATCCTTAATGTCTATAACCCATAGAGGCCATTCTCTTGGCAACTGAGTAGGAGATGGAAGTCCAGGCTGAAGAGTTCCCATAGTTTCCATCTGTTCATTTACTCTTCTTAGATCAGTTATCATCCTCCATTTTCCAGATTTCTTTTTCACCACAAATACTGGGGAATTCCAAGGACTTAGAGAAGGCCGCAAGTGTCCTTGGTCAAGTTGTTCTTGCACTATGTCTAATAAGGCCTGAATTTTATCACTTCTTAAGGGCCACTGTTCTACCCACACTGGTGAATCAGTCTTCCACTGAATAGGAACTGGTGAAAGTGCAGGTAGGCCTTCAACAGCAGCCCTGCCTAAAAAGCAGTTGGGCGCCAAATGTAGCGAGCTGTCGTCTCCAGAAGCTGCCGGATCACTCTCTGGGAAGAGATCTGCTGTGTCTTCTACTCAAATCTCTCCAACAGATTCTTCTTCCTGTAGTGAACCGTTGTCTCCATGTAGTTGCTGTTAACTCTTGTCCAGAGAAGTGACTTCCCTTCCTTCAGAGAGCCCCGTCAGGCCTGATGTAATGCAGAGAGTCTTCTTCTTTCTCTGAGAGTCCTCTCTTTTATTCTCCCAGAGAATGGGCGTGGGATAATGCAAGGGCTTCTGGGAAGAACCACCCCAGCCAATGAGCTTGCCCCCTCTATCAAGTCAACCTGAGTTCTCACCTTGTAATTGTCCAGAAAACCTCAGTTCTCACTTAGTAATCCTAACAAGATACAATATATGTGTGTAGAACCGAATTTCTTGTTGCACAGGAAGAATTGGATTCAGAAGGTAAAAATAACAGTTTACACTCATTTCCCAGTGTTCCTTTTCTGGATGTAGCTGATTCTGTCCATCATTAATCAATTGGAATTGGATTAGCTCTTCTCTATGTTGAAGATATCCACTTCCATCAGCATACATCCTCGTACAGTATCATTGTTGAAGTGTATAATGATCTTCTGGTTCTGCTCGTTTCACTTAGCATCAGTTGATGTAAGTCTCTCCAAGCCTCTCTGTCTTTCTCCTGTTGGTCATTTCTTATACCATAATTTACCCAACCATTCTCCAATTGATGGACATCCATTCATCTTCCAGCTTCTAGCCACTATGAAAAGGGCTGCCACAAACATTTTGGCACATACAGGTCCCTTTCCCTTCTTTAGTATTTCCTTGGGATATAAGCCCAGTAGCAGTATGGCTGGGTCAAAGGGTATGCACATTTTGATAACTTTTTGGGCATAATTCCAGATTGCTCTCCAGAATGGTTGGATTCTTTCACAACTCCACCAACAATGCATCAGTCCCAGTTTTCCCACAGCCCCTCTAACATTCATCGTTATTTGTTCCTGTCATCTTAGCCAATCTGACAGGTGTGTAATGATATCTCAGAGTTGTCTTAATTTGCATTTCTCTGATCAATAGTGATTTGGAACACTCTTTCATATGAGTGGAAATATTTTTAATTTCATCATCTGAAAATTGTCTGTTCATATCCTTTGACCATTTATCATTTGGAGAATGGCTTGATTTCTTATAAATTAAAGTCAATTCTCTGTATATTTTGGAGATGTCTCTCATTTGATTTTAAAAGTCTTTTTGAATTCTTCTATAAATTTTCTCTGGGCAGCATGCTATTTAATGTTGTTCCTAATCAGAAGAGGTCTTCCTGGACTCAGACTCCTGAGGTGAACGTTTCTGTGGTTTCTGCAGAGGCTCCAGCCAAACCCAGCTAGCCTCAGGGATTGTACCAGGAGGACCCCTGTTCTGCCTAAGTCTTCTTGATTTTTCACCAGTCTCTGTTCACCTTGAGGTGCAAATTTGTTTTGTTTGTGGGGAAATCTGGAGAGCTTGAAATTTACTAACCTATTTCACCATCTTCCCAGAATCCTATCCCAAGAACTTTGTTTTAATTAAAAAACAAAAAACAAAAAACCTGCTAACATGTTTATATTAAAAAAAAACTGCTTTTCAATAGTATTTGAGAAATTTTAGGATTTCAGAAGTTTTGTAACTATAGACACTTAAATCATTTTGTAAATTTGGCACTTTAAAAAAGGTAGTAAAAAACTTTTGTTAAAAATTAAGAAATATGAATAAAACTTTTTTCTGGAAACATTCCCTTTGTTATTATTTATAACATAGTAATATCCCATACCATTAAGTTATTATGCACTCAATTATATACTTCCCCCCCATAGTTTCCAATTATTTGCCACCACTAAAAGACTTGCTCTAAATATTTTTACATATATGGACACTTTCCCTCTTTCTTTGATCTCTTTGGAGCATAGACCAAACATTGCTATTATTGAGTCAAAGCTAGGCACAGTTTAATAGCTTTTTGGGTCTACTTTCAAATGCTTTTGAAAATGGCTGGATTGGTTAAGACCTTCACCAACAGTGTATGAATGTTTTTTGACAACCTTTCTAGTATTTGTCACTTTCCTTTATTTTATCAATTTTGCCAATCTTATGGTTGTAGAGTGAAATTGCTAAGTTATTTTAATTGGAATTTCTTTACTTCTTGATTTAGGTAATATCTTCCTCATGTAGTTAATAATAGCTTGTATTTCTTTCACTGAAAACTTCTTGTTCATATCTTTTGATTATTTATCAATTGGGAAATGGATCTTATTCTTATAAACTTGAACCAATTTCCTACATAGCTTAGACATGATCCTGTATCCAAAAAACTTGCTGCAAACATTTTTTTCCCTAATTCCCTGTTTGTCTTCTAATTTGGAATTAATTTTATTATGTAATTGAAATGGTCCATTTTTCCTCTTATGAAACTTTCTATCTCTTAAGTTCTTCCTCATCCATACATCTGTTGGGTAATTTATTCTATGTTCCTTTAACTTGTAATGTCACCCTTTTTATTTAAACTATGGATCTATTTGAAGCTTGTCTTGGTATACAATATGAGAGTCTATAACATATTTTTCCAAGTCTGTTTTCCTGTTTTGCTAACAGTTCATGTCTAATAACAACAATTAGCATTTATGTAGCACTTATTCTGTGCTTAGTATTGTGCTAAATGCTTTCCAAATATTATAGATGGAAATTTGGATTTATCAAGCACTTGTCTGCAGTGCTTCTTTGCTTCTATATGTTGTGTGTCTAATCTGTTCCATTAACCATTTTCTTCATTTTTCCCCAGTATCAATATTTTTTATAATTATGATTTTATAGTAGAGTTTAAAAGTTGATTCTGTCAGGACCCCTTCATTATCACTCGTATTTTCATCAATTCTCTTGACATTCTCAAACTTTTCTTCCTCCATATAAGTTTTATTATTTTTTTTCTAACTCCATTTGTATTGATAACTTGATTGGAATGACACAGAATAAGTAAATTAAGTAGCATTGTCATTTTTATCATATTGATTCAGCCTACTTATGAACAATTAATATTTTCCAATCATTTAGATTTGTTTTTATATGTTTAAAAAGTGTTTTGTAATTGTGTTCCTGTAGATCCCGTGTTTGTGAGTCTTAGTACATAGACTATCAAGTATTTTATGTAATCTGAAGTTATTAAAACAGAATTTCTCTTTATATCTCATCATGCTGGAATTTGTTGGTAATAGAAGAAACACTGATGGTTTATGGGAATTAATTTTATATGTTGTGACTTTGCTAAAGCTATTAATTATTTAAATTTGTTTAGTTGATTTTCTAGGGTTCTTTAAATAAACCATCATATCTTCTACAAAAAGTAAAATTTTTATTTGTTGCTTATGCTGTTTATCTCAATTTCTTTTTCTTATCTTATTGCTATATGAAATAGTAAATGGTAGTAGTAAACATCTTTGCTTTACCTCTGATCTTATTGGAAAAGCCTGTACCTTTATCTCCACTATAAATAATGCAGCTCGACTTTAGATAGACTCAATTTATCCTATGAAGGAAAGCTGTTTCTTGTGTAATTTTAAAATAATTTTATTCCTTTTTCTGATCTAAAATTTTTACTAATTTACTAATAATTATTAAAATATCAGCAAACAATTGATATTATTTATATTTGTAGCAAGGAGATGAGGAGGGCACAATTTGTGTAATGACATTTCATATAGACAGGAATCAATTTTCCTAGTGTTTTTAACAAAAGTGGATATTGCATTTTACTTAAAACTTTTTCTGAATCACTTGATATGTAATGTGATTTTGGTTGGTTTTATTAATACAGTCAATGATGTTTATAGTTTTTTTGACATTGAACTAGCCCTGCATTTCAACTATAAATTTAGCTAGGTCATAGTATACAATTTTTGTGATACATTGCTATAGTCTTATTGCTAATATTTATATTTTAGGTCTATATTCATTAGAGTTATTGTCTAATTTTTTCTTTCTCTTGTGCATCTCCCTAGTTTAAATATCAAGATCATATTTGTGTCACAAAAGGAATTTGGTAGCACCCATTTTTTTCCTTAAAAAAATTTATGTGTATTGGAATTAAATTGTTCTTTAAACATTTGATAGAATTAGCTTGTGAAGCCATTTTGTTTTGGGCTTATTTTCTTTTAATTTTAATTTTATTTTAATGGTATGTTATTTTTCTGATTATAAGTAAAGATGGTTGTTTTTAACATTAATTTTTGTAAGATTTTGAGTTCCAATTTTTTTTCTTCCTTTCTCCCTTACCTTTCCCTTCCCCAAGACAGAAAGCAAACTGATATAGGTTATATATGTACAATCAATTTTTAACATAATTTCTATTGTAAATCATGTTGGGAAAGAAAAATCAGAACATAAGGGGGAAACCACAAGAAAACAACAACAAAAAGCAAAAACAAACAAACAAAAGGTATAATATGCTTCAAAAACCACACTCGGTCTCTGTACTTCTCTCTCTAGATACATATGACATTTTCCATCCAAAGTTGGAATTATCTTGGATCACTGTATTGCTAAAAAGAGCTAATTTGTTTTTATAAAATAGGGTTTTTAAAGTACTCTTTTTCCTGTTTTATTTACCTGGGCAATTTATATTTTTGAAAATATTAATTTTATTTTGTTTAGATTTTGTAAATATTCATTTATTTTGTTTAGATCATCACATAAATCTATTATTATATGCCAATTTTATTGACATAATTCAACAAAATGTTGCTGTTGTTCAGTCATTTTCAGTTGTGTCTGAATCTGATCCCATTTGGGGAAAGATACTGCAATGGTTTGCCATTTCCTTCTCCAGCTCATTTTACAATGAGGAACTGAGACAAAAAGGATTAAGCCATTTGCCCAGGGTGATACAGCTAATGTCTGAGGCCAGGATTTAACTCAGGAAAGTGAGTCTTTCTTTCACTCCTGGCACTTCATCCACTGTGCCACTTAGTTGTCTCAATTGTATAAAATACCTCCTAATAATTTATTTTGTAATTAATTGGTTGTGAATTTACCTTTTTTCATTTTTGACATTAGTGATTTGATTTTCTTTCTTTTAAAAAAATCAATGAAACAATCACTTATTTATATTGTATTTTTCAACAAAAACAGCTTCTAATTTTCCTTATTAATTCAGTGTTTTTTCTGCTTTTGAATTTTCAATCTCTCTTTTGATTTCCAAGATTTCTACTTTGTTGCTTAATTTAGGGCTTTTCATTATTGGTTTTCTGTTGTTTTAGTTGCATGCCCAATTCATTGATTGGTTCTCCTTCTCTTTAATGTGGAAGTGTTTATAGATATAAATTTTCTCCTAAGTAACACTTTGGATATGTTCTACAAAGTTTGGTATTTTATATCATTTTTGTTGTGAACTTAATTTGAAGTATTGGCTATTTCTATGATTTATTCTTTGACCCATCATTTCTTTAGAATTTAGTTAGTTTAGAATTAATTTTTTAATCTTTGCCTCAGAGGCATTTATTAAATATAATTTTATTGCCTTGTGGTTGGTTATAGAAGCATTTAATATTTCTGATTTTCTGCATTTGTTTTTGAAGTTTTTAATGCTCAAATACAAGGTCATTTTTTGTGCATATGCAATGCACATTTAATTAATAATTATACTTCTTTCTATTTCCATTCAATATTTTCTAGAGGTCTATTATATCTAACTTTCCCAAAATTTTATTCAGGGTCTACATTTCTTTTTTTCTCCCTTAATTTTGGTTTGATTTATCACCAATTATTATAATTTTATCACCTATATCTCCAATTGTCACCAATTATTATAGTTTTATCACCTATAGCTCCTTGTATCTCATTTAACTTTTCCTTTAAGATTTTGGATACTATGCTATTTTGTATATATACACTTAATATTGATGCTAATTAATTGATTTATGATGTCATTTAGCAAAATGTATTTTCCTTATTTGCAGCAGCTAGGTAGCACAATGGATAGCTTGCTGGGCCTGGAGTAAGGAAGACTTAACTTCCTAAATTCAAATCAGAATCCTGATACTTATTAGCTATGTGACCCTGGGCAAGAAAGACATTTAAACCTGTTTGCCTCAGTTTTCTCATCTGTCAAATGAGCTAGAGAAGAAAATGGCAAACTACTTCAATATCTTTGTCCAGAAAACCTCCAGGGAGGTCATGAGGAGTCCAAAATGATTGAACAACAATAAAGTTTTGTTGATAATCTTTTTTAATTACATGTTTTTGCTTTTGCTTTGTCTGAAATTGTGATTGCTACCCCTGCCTTTTTAACTTTAGCTGAAGAATAAGAGATTTTATTTTAGCTATTTATTTTAACTCTGTGCATATCTATTTCTGATTCAAGTATGTTTCTTGTAAACAAAATATTTTTGGATTCATTTCTAACAAATACTGTTTTTTTTTTTAATTTTATGAACTTTGGTTGCTAACTGTATTTTCGTCTACTCTATGCACTTATTCTTTTCCTCTTTTTGTTGCTTTCTTATGCCATCCTTTGTTTTGCTTCAGAATAATCCCTCCATTAATCTAAATCTCCCCATACCCCTTTCTTTAATCTTTCCCCTCCTGTTCCTTATTGGTGAAATGTATTTCTGTACTCAATTGTATATTCTTTCCTCCCTTGACCAGTTCAAAACAGTAAAATTTGAATGTTCCCTATTAGTCCTTTCATTTCCTTCTTTTTGTATAGAGTTCTATTTGCACATGCCATTTATTTAAGATAAATTTCCCTGTTTTTCCTCTTTATTCCTTTTCTCCCAATACAAATCCCTTCCATTTCCTTTCTGTTCTTTTAAAATCACCAACACAAAACAGAAACATTTCCAAATCCTCTAATTAGATTCGCCCTATGACTATTGATGATGGTAGAGATGATCTCCTCCTATTCCCTTCAAATCAATAGAATTCTTTTTTATATTCATCAGTACTCTGCTTTCATTCAAAATGAAGTTAAATATGATACAAAATCTGAATCTTTACATAAACAAAGCCAAAGATCCCTAAGATGCTGACAAAAGGCATAGTGTCAAATTTCCTTCTGTTTTTACCAGGCTTATCACTCTATTGTCTTCTCAGAGCTTGACAATGTAACACTGAGAGTAAAATTTAAAATTTGCCTTTATCTTTTCCTAAGTCATAGCCTTTCCCTTTTGGGAATCCTTATCAGAGGAATTTCAGTATTTGGAAAATTCAGCAGTTTACTAGTGTTTTTGGAGGAGGTAGTTCACCAACCTGCTAACCCAAATTTCTTCATTGACCCTATAATCTAAATGTCAAGATAAAATGAAGACTTTGGAATCAGATTAATTGGGAAAAGAAGAGTCTGGGGAAGTAAGCATAGAGCAGTGAAACAGTTCAAGTTATTGATTTCAATGGAAGAAGCACACTGTGTTAAATTGCTACTTTGAACACATCTTCAGGGCTTATCACATCTCTGTTTTTCTTGAATATATGCTCCTTTGCCCTTGATATGTAGAAATTTGCTTTTTCTGTTCCTTAATACTCATTTTTTACATGTGTATTTATTTTCCCCAGGTACCTAATTTTACCTGAAATTGGAGTGGATTTTTAAATTAAGGGCTCAGTGGAATTTAAATGACCTCAAGAGATTATCACTATCATTATTAGAGATAAATTAATTCTTTGTTCAGGTTCATATTTTTTGTCTTTAAATTCACATGCTTATTGTATATTCTTAAGAGTTCTAAAGGTCACTATTCATTAGTCTTGAAAGAGATAAGTTTTATTTCTTGGAGAAGCAGGTTCTTACTTGACATTCAAAGCATACTCTTTGGCTGTGAACGTCTTTACACTCATTTCCTAGCTAATTTATTTCTTTAGGAGCTACACAATCCTAGGCTTTGTCCCCATGAGTGTTAGAGGAGAGACTTTGCCACATTCAGATGGCAGTGACTGATTTAAAAATAGTTTGTTTTAGGTCCCAGCCAAAGAAGTCTCTGCTGCATCCTTGATGCTGTCTAACAGATTTCACTTTCTTAATTTACTGGGAAGCATTTGCTTTGTTTTATTAGCTGTAGGACTAGAAGGAACCAACAGAGCTGAGTGGTAATCAAGCAGCCAGGTAAGGTTGCATAGTGTAGATCCCAGGGAGAAAATTGTTTCAAATGCTGAAAGGCTTTGGTGTCATGCCAACCTATTCACCAAGGAACCTGTTCTGCCCTGCCTGGGAAATTGGTTAGACAGGCAATAAGAGATTCAGAACACTTCCAAAGGAGAGCACCTAAGGCACATATAATTGCCCAAGCTGAGTAGAAAGCCTGTGGAGAATCAAACTACTGCTGAATGTGTGACTTGGAGAGCTGAGTCTTAACAGAAATGCAAATGTTTTTTACAACTTGAATCTACTCAGGGAAGATGAGGTCTAGGTGTCTGCTTTCATAGCAAATTTGTTCTATTCTACTTTTGGTTAGCAAGTTTAGAAATAGAAGACATTAACAATGCTTAGCACAGTGCCAGACACATATTAAGGGCACAATAAATTCTCTCTCTCTCTCTCTCTCTCTCTCTCTCTCTCTCTCTCTCTCTCTCTCTCTCTCTCTCTCTCTCTGTCTCTCTTTCTCTCTCTCTCTGTCTCTCTCTCTCTCTCTTTCTCTCTCTCTCTGTCTCTCTCTCTCTCTCTCTCTGTCTCTCTGTCTCTCTCTGTGTGTGTCTCTCTCTCTTTCTCTGTCTCCTCCTCCTCCTCCTTTTTTTTCCTCCTCCTCCTCCTCCTTCTTCCTCCTCCTCCTTCTCTTCGTCCTCCTCCTCCTCTTCCTCCTCCTTTCTCTTCTCTTCTTCTCCTTTCTTCTCCTCTTCCTCATCTTCCTCCTCCTCTTTCTTCTCCTCCTCCTCTTCTTTCTCCTCCTCCTCCCTTCTCCTTCTCTTCCCCCTTTCTCCTCTTCCTCCTCCTCTCTATTCTCTTCTTCTCCTTTCTTCTTCTCTTCCTCATCTTCCTCCTCCTCTTTCTTCTCCTCCTCCTCATCTTCCTCCTCCTCTTTCTTCTCCTCCTCCTCTTCTTTCTCCTCCTCCTCCCTTCTCCTTCTCTTCCCCCTTTCTCCTCTTCCTCCTCCTTCTCTTTCTTCTGTTGCTGCTTCTTTTTCAGCTTCAAAATCACACAATGAATCACTAACTGAGAAGGGATTCAAACCCAGGTCTTCTGACTCTAAAACCAAATTTCCTTCCAAATTGTTTTTCTTCATCATATTTTGAGTTTGTCGAAGGATAAATCCTAATGATACATAAGGGAACATAACAGGTGTGATGTTATGATAAGAAAAAAAATAAGCTTTTGCAACAATATTCTACAGCAGACTATATTTCTCTAATCATGCATATATCTCAGAGTTTTAATTACTACAAGATTTCACTATGATTTTGTCAATTAACAATTATTTTATTTTTCCAAATATATACAAAGATAGTTTTCAACATTCACCTCTGCAAAACCTTGTGTACCAATTTTTTTTCTCCCTCTTCTTCCCTTTCCCCTCCCAGTAATCAATCCAGTATAGGTTAAGTGTGTAATTCTAAACATTTTCCATATTCCTCACACTATACATGAAAATTTAGATCAAAAGGGAAAAAAACCAGAAGCAAACAAGCACCAACAAAGAAAAAAGGTGAGAATACTATTCTTTGATCCATATTCAATCTCCTTAGCTCTTTCTTTAGATGTAGATGGCACTTTCCATCACAAATCTATTGGAATTGCCTTGAATCATGCATTGTTAAAAAAAAAAAAAAAAGCCAAGTCTATCATTGTTGATCATCACATAATCTTGCTTGTTACTGTGTACAATATTCTCTTGGTTCTGCTTACTTCACTCAGCATCAATTCATATAAATATTTCCAGGGTTTTCTGAAATCAACCTGCTCATCATTTCTTATAGAACAATAATATTCCATTACATTTATGTACCATAACTTATTCAGCTGTTCTCCCATTGAGAGGCATCCACTCAGTTTCTCGTTCCTTCAACTACAAAAAAGGTTGCTACAAACATTTTCACATTTGGGTCCTTTTCTGTCTTTTATGATCTCTTTGAGATACAGACCCAGTAGAAAACTGCTGGATCAAAAGGTATACACAGTTTTTTTGTCCTTTGCATAGTTCCAAGCTATCCTTCAGAATGGTTGGATCATTTCACAATTCCACCAACAATATGTGAGTATCCCAGTTTTCCCATATCCCCTTTCACATTTAACATTATTTTTTCCTGTTGTCTTAGCCAATCTGAGAGATGTAAAAGAGATACCTCAGAGTTGTTTTAATCTGCATTTCTCTAATCAATAGTGATTTAGAGCATATTTTCATATGACTAAAAATGGCTTTAATTTCTTCATTTGAAAACTGCCTGCTCATATGCTTTGATCATTTGTTAATTAGGAAATGGCTTGTATTCTTATAAATTTGAATCAATTTTCTAAATATTTTTAGAAATGAGGTCTTTATCAGAAATACTACTATAAAAATTGTTTCCCAATTTTCTGCTTCCCTTTTTACCTTGGCTTCAGTGGTTTTGTTTGTACAAAGCCTTTTTAATTTAATGTAATCAAAATTATCCATTTTGCATTTCATAATGTTCTCTAATTCTTCTTTGGCCATAAATTTTTCCCTTCTTTACAGATCTGAGAGGAAGACTATCCCTTGTTCTCCTAATTTGTTTATAGTAATCACCCTTTATACCTAAATCATGAACCAATTTTCGCCTTATCTTGGTATGTGCTATTAGATGCTGGTCAGTGCCTAGTTTCTGCCATATTATTTTCTACTTTTCCCAACAATTTTTGTTAAATAGTGAGTTCTTATTCCAGAAGATGTAGTCTTTGGGTTTATCAAATAGGAGATTACTATAGTCATGGACTATTGTGTCTGTGAATCTAACTTATTCCATTGGTCCGCTACTCTATTTCTTAACCAGTACCAAACGGTTTGATGGTTATTTTTTTCTAATATAGTTTTAGATCTGGTACAGCTAAGCTACCTTTGTTTGCATTTTTTTTTCATTAATCCCCTTGAAATTCTTGACTTTTGTTCTTCCAGATGAATTTTGTTATTATCTTTTCTATTCTCTATTTCTAGAGTCTCTAAAGTAATTTCTTGGCAGATTGATTGGTGTTCAGTAGAAAAAGTAAATTAATTTAGGTAGAATTGTCATTTTTATTTTATTAGTTTGGCCTAACCATGAGCACCTGATATTCTTCCAGTTGCTTAGATCTTACTTTATTTGTGTGAAATGTGTTTTGTAATTGTGTTCATATAGTTATTGGCAGGTAGACTCCCACATATTTTATAATATTATCTATGGTTATTTTAAATGGGATTTTTCTTTCTATCTCTTGCTGCTGGGCTTTGTTGGTAATATATAAAAATACCAATAATGTATGTGAATTTATTTTATATCTTGCGACTTTGCTAAAATTGTTGATTGTTTTTAGTAGTTTTTTTTTTTTTCAGTTGATTCTCTAGGATTCTCTAAGTATATAATTATATCACCTACAAAGAGTGATAATTTTGTTTCCTCATTACCTACTCTAATTCCTTCAATTTATTTTTCTTTTCTTATTGCTAAAGCTAACATTTATAATACAATATTCAATAATTGTGGTGATAATTGATTAGTTTGTTTCACCCCGATCTTTTTGGGAATGCATCTAACTTCTCTCCATTACAAATAAACCTTGCTGGTGGTTTTAGATAGATGCTGTTTATCATTTTAAGGAAAACTCCATTTATTCCTATACTCTCTAGTGTTTCTAATAGTAATGAGTGTCATATTTTGTTAAATGCTTTTCCTGCATTTATTGAGATAATCATGTGATTTCTCTTACTTTAGTTATTGTTATATTCATCAAAGCATGCTGATAGTTTTCTGGACATTGTCCTGCATTCCAGATATTCCAGATATAAATTCTACTTTGTCATAGTATTAGTATCCTGGTGACAAGTGTCTGTAATTTCTTTGTTAACATTTTATTTAAGGTTTTTTTAAGCAAATATTCATTAGGGAAATTGGTCTATGATTTTTTTCCCTCTGTTTTGACCCTTTTCTAGCTTAGGTGTCAGCACCATATTTGTGTTATAAAAGGAATTTGGTAGAACTCCTTCTTTCCTTATTTTTCCAAATAGTTTATATAGTAAGGGAAATATTATTTAAATGTTTAGTGGAATTCACTTGTTAATCCACCTGGCCCTGGAGATTTTTTTCTTAGAGAGTTCATTAATGGCTTGTTCAATTTATTTTTCCAAAATGGGACTATTTAAGTAATTTATTTCCTCATCTATTAATCTGGACAATCTATATTTTTGTATGTATTCATCCATTTCACTTAGATTATCAGATTTATTGCATATTCTTGGGCAAAATAACTAATTATTACTTTAATACTTTCCTTTTCCTTTACTTTAATTACTTTCCTCTTCATTTGTGGTAAATTCACCCTTTTTGATACCAGTAACTTGATTTTCTTTCATTTTTTTTCTAATCAATTAACCAAAGATTTATCTTTTTTTTTTTTTTTTCATGAAACTGACTCTTAGTTTTGTTTATTTGTTCAATAGTTTCCTTACTTTCAATTTTATTAATCCTTTGATTTTTAGAATTTCTAACTTGGTATTTAATTGGGAGGGTTATTTTGTTCTTTTTTTTATCTTTTAAAATTGTATGACCAATTTATTTATTTTCTCTTTCTCTATTTTATTCATGTAAGTATCTAGAGATATAAAATATTCCTAAGAACTGCTTTGGCTGCATCCCATAGATTTTGGTATGGTTTCTCATTACTATCATTCTCCTGGATGAAAATATTGTTTCTATGATTTGTTGTTGACCTACTCATTCTTTAGGATTAGATTATTTAGTTTCCAATGAATTTTTGCTCTATCTTTTCATGGCTCTTTATTGCACATATTTTTATTGCATCAAGATTTGAAAAGGATACATTTACTATTTCTGCCTCTCTTCATTTGATTGTGAGGTTTTTATGTCATATATGGTCAGTTTTGGTGTAGGTACACTGAGATAAAGGTATATTCTTTTCTATCTCCATTCAAATTTCTTCAAAAGTCTATCATACCTAACTTTTCTAAAATTCTGTTTACCTTCTTAACTTCTTTCTTCTTGTTAGATTTATCTAGTTCTGATAGAAGTGGAGAGCTTTCACTAGTACAGTTTTCCTGTTTTGTTCTTTTTGCAACTCACTTAATTTATCCTCTAGGAATTTGCATGTTATACCAATTGGTGCATGTATTTAATATTGTTATTATTTCATTATTGATGGTAGCTGCTAGCAAGATGGAGTTTCCTTCCTTGTCTCTTTTAACTAGAACTATTTTTTCTTTGGCTTCATCTGAGATTAAAATCATTACCTCTACTTTTTTTACTTCTGCTGAAGCATAATATATTCTGCTCTAGATTTTTACCTTTTACCTGTATCATCTTCCTATGTAGGGATACATTTTTAAAACCATTTTTAAAAAACATTTTTTTTAAATTTCCTTTTTTTTAATGCTTCTCTTGAGTCTTGCATTTGGAGCTTAAATTTTCTGTTCAACTCTGGTCTTTTTATCTGTAATGATTACAAATTCCCTATTTCATGGAATGTCCATCTGTTCTTCCAAAAGATAATGCTTAATTTTACTGGGTAATTGATTCTTGTTTGTAGTCAAAGCTCCTTTGCCTTCCAGAATATCATATTCCAGGACCTCCAATCCTTTAAAGTAGAAGCTGCTATGTCTTGAGTAATCTTGATTGTGACACCTTCATATTTGAATTTTTTTTTTCTGGTTGCTTGCAATATTTTCTTCGTGATCTGATAATCCTGGAATTCAGCTACTCTATTAGTTGGAGTTTTAGTTTTCCTTGATGATTTCTTGAAAGATGTTTTAATTTTGGCATTTTACCTTTGCTGTCCTCTTCTGGGTTTGTATTCTGATCTTCCCTGTCTCTATAGAAGCTCTCTATGGTCAGAGTTCTTTTTTGCTTTTTTGTTCATTTTTAAAGATTGAAGTCTGCTCCTAGAGCACGAGGAAGGTTGTTCTGAGATTCCTCTGCAGGGCAATAAGGACTTCTCACTGACTGTGCTGGGGCCAGTGTTGCTGCAGGGTTTCCCACTGTGGTGCATGGACCTAATCAAGTCCCACCTGTTATGCTGGGCTTTAGTGGCTCACAATTTGCCTTCTGTAGTTGTGTTGGAGATCTCACAGCTAAATCTGCTGATCCACTGGCCTTCTGAACCAGAACAGAGTACTCAACACTGCTGTATTAGCTAAGAGCTTCTCTCTAGATTCCCTGCATCTTCTTTGTGCCAGACATTATTCCAAATACTTTATAAATATTATCTCATTTGATCCTCACAGCAATCTGGGAGATAGGTGCTATTATTATCATCCCAATTTTATAATTGTAGAAACTGAAGCAGACAAAAATAACTTGCCTAGAGTCAGAGCTAGTAAGTACATGAGGCTGAATTTGGACTGACTTCAAGTCCAGTATTCTCTCTACTACTTAGCTGACACAGGAAAAATTAAATTAATGAAGCATTCTTATTGGCAAGATTGTGATATGCTATTGGATAGATAATCCATGGAGTTAATCCATCTATTTATATCTTGTACATATATTGCAGATGAACAATTGAATTGTGCCAAATTAAATAGTAGAGGAGTAGACTGACCTAAGAAATTATTTAGTACATTTGGATACCTCCCAAGCTTCTTCCTTTAATTTTTTTTTACTGGACTTATGATTAAATTAGTGTAAGAACAAAGCAAAACAATATTTGTTCTATGGTTTAGTCTTTTCTAAAAAATTATTTTCCCAGCTACATGTAAACAAAAACTTTTTTTTTGGTTATGCATATACATTCTTTTTTTTTTTTTAACATATTTCCTTATGAATCCTTTGAGAGAGAGAAATCAGAGCAAAAGGGGAAAATGAGAGAAAAATTTAAAAAAAGAAAAAGAAAGTGAACATGGTATGTATTGATTTACATTCAATCTCCATTGTTCTCTCTCTGGTTTGTTGTTGTTTTCTGGTTTTTGGTGAGGCTGTTGAAGTTAAGTGACTTGCCCAGAGTCGCACAGCTAGTATTAAATATCTTGAGCCAGATTTAAACTTAGGTCATCCTGACTGCAGAGTTAGGGTTCTATCTACTGCTCTATGTTGCTGCCCCAGCCTCAGTCTTGAAAAAATTAAAGTCCCATATCATACAGATAGTACTGGCAAGATGTGTGATGGGCATGAAGAGACTATAATATATTCATTAAGAATACTCTAAAATACTGAATGTGGAGCACAACATATCATTTTCACTTTTTTGTTTTTGTTGTTTGCTTGCTTGTTTTTTTTTTCTCATTTTTTCCCTTTTGATCTAATTTTTCTTGTGCAGCATGATAAATGTGGAAATATGTTTAGAAGAATTGTACATGTTTAACCTGTTTTACCTGCTGTCTAAGGGAGGGGAGTAGGTGGAAAGGAGGGAGAAAAATTTGAAACACAAAGTTTTGCAAGGATAAATGTTGAAAACTATCTTTGCATGTAGTTTAAAAATAAAAAAGCTATTATTATAAATAAAAAAAGGAGAATGGCTTAGTGCCTGAGGCAAGGAAAAGTGATATGCAAATTTTTTCTGGAGTTGTGGCATAAATAAAAATAATTTAGATTAGGCCAGAATTATATACCATCAAATGAGCCTACAAATGGATTCATATTTTCTAATTCATTGGAGCATAATTCCTACCTCATGGGCAAAACTCAAGAAATAAAATTCCAATCATAACCAGGGGAAAAAAATAAGATAAAAAACATAAACATTATTATCAGAGAGGTATGTGATGGTAAAAGAAAGTGGACTCTCTCAACAGAAATTTTTTTAAAAAAACAAATATTTATTTAATATTTTCCCCAGTTACATTTTAAATGTTATTTACATTTAATTTTTAAAACTTTTAAGTTACAGATTCTCTCCCTTTCCCCCTCCCCAGCCTCCATTAAGAAACAACATGTGAAGTTATGCAAAATATTTCCATAAAAGCCATGTTAATAAAGAAAACATAGATGTTCCACCCTAATTTTTAAAAAAATCTTCAAGAAAAATAAGTTGAGAGAGACAGACAGAGAATGAATGAGAGAGAGACAGAGAGGAGAGACAGAGAGACAGATGAGAGAGAGAGAGAGAGACAGAAAGAGAGAGAAGAAGGGAGGGAGGGAAGGAGAGAATCAGTTTCTTCTTTGTGTATGAATAGAATTTTTCATCATATGTCTTTCAGAGTAGTTGTGGATCATTATACTACTGAAAATAGCAAAGTCATTTACAGCTAGTCATTCCAGAACATTGCTATTAGTTTGTATATAGTACGGAATATACTTTGCTTGAGTTCATAGAGACATTTTCAAGTTTTTTTTTTTTTCTTAGCACATTCTTCTCATCATTTCCCATAGAACAATAATATTTTATTATAATCACATAACACAATTTATTTGGTCATTCCCTAATTCTTCTCAATTTCCTTTTTTTTTTTTTTGCCCCAAGAATAGAGTTGCTACAACTTTTGTACATAGAGATCCTTTTCATTAAAAAAAAATATATCTTTTTATACTCATACTTAGTAGTGGTATTGTTAGGTCAAAGGACATGCATGAATTTATAGCCCATTGGGAATAGATCACATCTTTTAATCATTTATCAATTGGGACATGGCTATTAGTTTTTATAAATTTGATTCAGTTCCCTCTATGTCACAGAAACTTACTTTAAAATTCTTTTTTACAATTACTGTTTACTAACTGTATTTCCCCCCTATTTATTCTATTCTCTCTCCTTTAACTCTGTACACCCTCAAAAGTTTTTTGCTACTGACAATTCCTTCCCCCAGTAAGACCTCTCTTTTATTGCTCTGCCTCCTTTCTGCATTCCATTCCCCTCCTATTTTCCTGCAGGGTAAGATAAATTTCTCTACACATATTGAGTGTGTTTGTAATTTCCTCTTTGAACCAGTTCTGATGAGATTAAGCTTCAATCTCTCCTCCTCTCTTTCCCTTCATCTGCACTGTAAGAAGCTTTTTCTTGCCTCTTTTTTTATGGCAGATAATTTATACCATTCCACTTCTCCCTTTCCTTTATCATCCTTTAATTTCATCATTTTTAAAAGATATTATCCCTTCATATTCAACTCATACCTGTGTCCTCTGTCTATATATTCCTTCTAACTGCTATAATAATGAGAAAGCTCTAATGAATTATAAATATTATCCTCCCATGTAGGAATATAAGCAAACAAACCTTATTAAGTTCCTTATGATGTAACTTTCCTGGTTACTTCCTTGTACTTCTCCTGAATCCTATATTTGAAAATCAAATTTACATTCAGCTATGGTCTTTTCATCATATCCCAACTCCATTGCTCTCCAGAATATCATATTCCAAGCTCTCCAATCCTTGAATGTAGAAGTTGTTAAATCTTGTGTTCTCCTGACTGTGGCTCCACTAGACTAGAATTGTTTCTTTCTGGATTCTTGTAATATTTTCTTTTTGACATAAGAGTTTCTTTTCCTATTTTTTCCTTTATTTCTCTTGATTTTCAGAGTCCCTTTTGAGCTCTTCCATGGTATGAGCCCAATTCTTATTTTTCTTGGAGGCTTTGGATGTAGGAGCTTTGACTTTGATTTGTATCTTCTTCTGGGTGTGGGTTTTGATCTTTCTTGTCACCATAGAAACTTTTTTGTCTGCTCGTTTTCCTAGCCTATTAACTCTTTGTTAAAGTAGAGCTCTGTGTTCAGGATGGGAGGATGCATTGTCCCAGTCTTCAGGGGTTTTGTGCAGCTGTTTTCAGAGATGTGTCTAGGACTTGACCACAAGCACTCTTTTCTGCCTTGGAGCTGTTAGGTGTGTCCCCACCCTACTGTAGCTGTAAGATCTAGTGTGCTTAAGCAATAGAGTCCTGTAAGCTGGGGCTGAGGCTGGGGATGCACTGTCATGGGCTAGGTTCCCACTTTGTTGCTACAGACCTTTTCTGCTGACCTTCCAAGTCCTCCTTGGTGTCTCTGGGCTGAGAGGTCTGGAAGCTGCCAGCTCTGACACTGATTTAGAGATCCCTAGACTTGTTCCTGCTTTACTGGTGTGAGGCTGGGCCAGGGCTGGGGTTGAGGCTGTGCTGACATGATCTGTACCATGACTGCACGCTGGAGAAGAACTCACCCTGATGTCACAGACTTATTCTGCTGACCTTCTAAGTTGCCTTTGGCTGGAAAATGTTCTACTCCATTTTTGGAGATATTCTGATACTCTCAAAAATTTTTAAGTCATTACTTAAAGGAATTTGGAGAGGTTTTGGGGAAGAGGTTGGGCAAGTTCCTACCTTTATTCCTCTTTTTTTGCTTTGTCTTTCTCTCAATGAAAATCTTTTTTTTATTATAACTTTTTATTGACAGAACATATGCTTGGGTAAAAAATTACAACATTATCTGTTGGAGTGGATGTGGGAAAACTGGGACACATACATTGTTGGTGGAGCTGTGAAAGAATCCAGCCATTTTGGAGAGCAATCTGGAACTATGCCCCAAAAGTTATCAAACTGTGCATACCCTTTGATCCAGCAGTGCTGCTATTGGGCTTATATCCCAAAGAAATACTAAAGAGGGGAAAGGGACCTGTGTGTGCCAAAATGTTTGTAGCAGCTCTTTTCTTAGTGGCTAGAAACTGGAAGATGAATGAAGTCCATCAATTGGAGAATGATTGGGTAAATTATGGTATATGAAGGTTATGGAATATTATTGCTCTGTAAGAAATGACCAACAGGATGATTTCAGAAAGGCTTGGAGAGACTTGCATGAACTGATGCTGAGTGAAATGAGCAGAACCAGAAGATCACTATACACTTCAACAACAATACTGTATGAAGATGTATTCTGATGGAAGTGGATATCTTCAACATAAAGAAGATCCAACTCACTTCCAGCTGATCAATGATGGACAGAAACAACTGCACCCAGAGAAGGAACACTGGGAATTGAATGTAAAATATTAGCACTACTGTCTATCTACCCAGGTTACTTATACCTTCAGAATCCAATACTTAACGTGCAACAAGAAAATTGGATTTACACACATATATTGTATCTAGGTTATATTGTAACACATGTAAAATGTATGAGATTGCCTGTCATCTACGGGAGGGAGTAGAGGGAGGGAAGGAGGGGAAAATCTGGAAAAATGAATACAAGGGATAATGTTATAAAAAAATTACTCATGCATATATACTGTCAAAAATGTATAATTATAAAATTAATAAAAAAATTACAACATTATCGCTTGCACTCACTTCTGTTCTGACTTTTCCTTTCCCTCCCTCCACCCTCTCCCCTATATGGCAAGCAGTCTAATACATGTTAATTATGTTACAGTATATCCTAGATACAATATATATGTGCAGAACCGAACAGTTCTCTTGTTGCACAAGGAGAATTGGATTTAGAAGGTAAAAATAACCTGGGAAGAAAAACAAAAGTGCAAACAGTTTTCACTCATTTCCCAGTGTTCCTTTTCTGGGTGTGGTTGATTCTGTCTATCATTGATCAATTGGAATTGGATTAGCTCTTCTCTATGTTGAAGATTTCCACTTCCATCAGAAAACATCCTCATACAGTATTGTTGTTGAAGTGTATAGTGATCTTCTGGTTCTGCTCATTTCACTTAGCATCAGTTCATGTAAGTCTCTCCAAGCCTCTCTGTATTCCTCCTGCTGGTCATTTCTTACAGAGCAATAATATTCCATAACATTCATATGCCACAATTTACCCAAACCATTGAAATTTACCCAACCAATTGATGGACATCCATTCATCTTCCAGTTTCTAGCCACTACAAAAAGAGCTGCCACAAACATTTTGGCACATACAGGTCCCTTTCCCCACTTTAGTATCTCTTTGGGATATAAGTCCAGTAGTAGCACTGCTGGATCAAAGGGTGTGTACAGTGTGATAACTTTTTGGGCATGGGGCAGCTAGGTGGCGCAGTGGATAGAGCACCAGCCTTGAATTCAGGAGGACCAGAGTTCAAATCTGGTCTCAGACACTTAGGATGTCCTAGCTGTGTGACCCTGGGCAAGTCACTTAACCCCAGCCTTAAAAACAAAAAAACAAAAAAACAAAACAAAAAAAAACAACAAAACTTTTTGGGCATAATTCCAGATTGCTCTCCAGAATGTTTGGATTCATTCACAACTCCACCAACAATGTATCAGTGTCCCAGTTTTCCCACATCCCCTCCAACATTCATCATTATTTTTTCTTGTCATCTTAGCCAATCTGACAGGTGTGTTGTCTTAATTTGACTCAGCATTGTCTTAATTTGCATTTCTCTGATCAATAGTGATTTGGAACACTCTTTCATATGAGTATAAATAGTTTCAATTTCATCATTTGAAAATTGTCTGTTCATATCCTTTGACCATTTATCAATTGAAGAATGGCTTGATTTCTTATAAATTAGAGTCAATTCTCTATATATTTTGGAAATGAGGCCTTTATCAGAACCTTTAACTGTAAAAATATTTTCCCAATTTATTGCTTCCCTTCTAATATTGTTTGCATTAGGTTTGCTTGTACAAAGGCTTTTTAATTTGATATAATAAAAATTTTCTATTTTGTGATCAATAATGATCTCTAGTTCTTCTTTGGTCACAAATTCCTTCCTCCTCCACAAATCTGAGAGGTAAACTATCCTGTGTTCCTCTAATTTATTTATGATCTCGTTCTTTATGCCTAAATCATGGACCCATTTTGATCTTATCTTGGTATATGGTGTTAAGTATGGGTCCATGCCTAATTTCTGCCATGCTAATTTCCAGTTTTCCCAGCAGTTTTTGTCAAATAGTGAATTCTTATCCCAAAAGTTAGGATCTCTGGGTTTGTCAAATACTAGATTGCTATAGTTTTACACTATTTTGTCTTATGATCAATGGAAATCTTTTTTTAAAAAAAGTAGATGACCATTTTTTTGATTAAATTAAAGAGAGAATTCCTATGCTAAGACTAGATCATCCATGTGGTCCCTTCCAACTCTAAAACTCTATAATAATAATCATTATTTACCTGGTTAGTAGTTGAATAAATATGAAATAAAGAGGCAAAGTTTTATTATTGGCATATATTTTTGTGTGCTAATACTAACAGCAACCACCTGTAGGTATTTTGTACATTTCCAAGCCTGTATGCAGTATATGAAAATATCATAAAAATATCTCTTCATATTCATGTCATTGTTGTTGTTGAGTCGTTTTTATCATGTCTGACTCTTCATGACCCCATTTAGGGTTTTCTTGGCAAAGATATTGGAATGATTTACTATTTCTTTCTCTAACTTATTTTACAAATGAGGAAACAGGCTAAGAAGGTTAAGGGACTTTATTTGAGTCACATAACTATTAAGTGTCTGAGTCTGGATTTGAAGTTATTCACCCATATGTAATGACTATATATCTATATTTATATCTACATATACAATATCTTTATTTTCCCTTAGAAAATGGAGAGTGACTCATTTTCCAATGAACTTGCCCCACACATATATCTTATTGAATTAGCAATTCTTGATATATTGGCTCAGTTTTTCGATGGTGCCTGACTTATCCCATCTATCAGAAGAACACACACGCTCCCACTTAACAGAAAGAAATAGTGACAGAGTATATTTGTACATTGAAAAATATTGCCAATAATACAGTTATTTATCTTCCTTTCAGTATCCTATTGATATATTGCTTAGATAGTTTAGACAACTCCCTGAAATTATGTGAGATTATTCTTTAGTATTCAGACCTTATATGAGCTCAGGCCCCAGGATATATAGCCCCATGTGTTATGTGTTACTTCACATATGCCTTTGTTAAATATACCAGACATATACTATGCCTCAAATGCTGAACTATCAGTATGAGCCACTTCTTCAGTGAGTCAGTGAACATTGCTATGAGCTATTATAATATTTATTGACCAGCCTGGCAACAAAAACAAATTGAATCAGATTTCATCAGGAAAATCTTCTTTGGGACTAATCTAAATCCTTCTCACTAGAGGGCCAATTTTATCTTGTTACAGTCCTTAGTGGAACCAGGTGGTTTTTATCACTTCTGTAATAGCCTTTCTAGCATTATCAAATATATTAAATTACTTTTTGCCTTCTCTCTCATGGCTAACTATCTAATTTTTTTTTTTTAGGAAACTCCTTTATCTAGAGATCTTAGAGTACTTTAACTGGATGCATGAAGGTGGTGACTACTAAAATGACACGCTACATGAAATGGAGTATGGATTGTGTTGTACAACAGCCCATCCCCACAGTCACAGCAGGAGAGGTAATAGTAGAACACCTTGAATTATGGCAATATTTAAGATAGGGTCAAGAATAGTGTATCAGGATAGCCTGAGAGTTGGCCAGGAATGGTTCTCCTATATATATATCAAGTCACTCATACTACAAAAATATTAATAATGATAAATTTCTCATTGAGAGTTCTCTATAGCAATGAAATCACAGGTCCAGTAAAAAGAAAAATAGATTATGTGTGTATGGACCTGTACAATTTATAATGGCTTTACATTGTTTCTCTGAATATTTACAACTTACCTTAATGCTGACCTTCAGATCAGCATCAGTTTTTGTCAATGAAAAGAACCCACCATTCATTTACTCCCTTTCTTGTCTTCAGGTGACTATCCTAGAAAAGGGTTTATTGTTGTTCTGCTTGACTGGGAAAGGCAGAACAAGGACCAAGGGTTGAAAGTTGATTTTGGTTTAATATATTGATTTAGGTTTTGTGTAAGGATAAGCATCCTCACAACTGGAGCTCTTCAGCAATGGCATTGGCCACCTGAAGACAGTGATTTCACCATCACTGAAGGTTTTTAAGCAGAGACACATTTATCAATAATATTTCTAGAGGTATTCTGTTTAGATAAAGATTAGACTAGATAGTCTCTGGGACTTTTTCTAGTTGTAATATTTTGTTATTGTTCTTCTAGGCCTCAGTGGACAAAACAAGGACCAATGGGTTGACATGGGAGTAGACTTGAGCTTGTTACAAGAGGTGAGATAGTATGGGTTCAGAAGGTGGATGGAAGAAGGGATACAACTTTCTAAACATTTAAGACCAGTTAGCAATAGAGCTGCCTTGGGAGGTAATAGATTAATTTCTTCTTCTCACTTCAAGACTTGTGATTGAATTGTATTGTTGAGATTTAGAAGGTGACCCCAAAAGTTTGGGGTTGCAAACTGGTGTCATGAGGTGTCCTAAAAGTATTTGCAGGCTTGGGGTAGCAAGGTAGTGCAGTCAGGAAGACCTGGATTCAAATCTGGTCTCAGATACTTAAAACTTCCTAGCTGTGTGACCCTGGGCAAGTCACTTAACCCCAATTGCAAAGATTAAATAAATCAATAAAAAATAAAAATTTACAGGCTTGAACCCATTTCTTAGTCTAGGGACAAAGTTTATTGTAATTATAATGGCACTTGAAGTGGGCTAAGTTCCAAAAGAATTTAGCAAAATGCTAAGAGAGAGAGGACACCTTTATGCAGCTTTCTATCACTGACATGTTAATTCTATGGCCCAGAGGTAGGTCAGGGAATGGTCTCTGGAATTTGATTCTTACTGACCAACAGAGTATCTCTATTGTCTGAGGAGTTTGGTCCATAGGACTATTCTGAGACCAAAAGCTATCTGACTGAGGAATGATCTATTCAAAACAACTTAGATTGGGTGTGGGAATCTCCTGAGGCAGACTCCAAAGTCTGAAGATTTAGGATTACTGACTTATTGTTAGAATGGAAGCCCCCCCAAAGGTCAGGGGAGCTAAAAATCATTGCTGGCTCCCCTAGAAGCTAGATCAGTATGACAATGTGTGAAGAATATGGTAGAATGTACTCTACTCTAGATATGGGTTTAGCTAGGTACATCTGAATGTTTACTAATTCTGACATTCCAAGTTCTGTGAACAGGCCCGTGAGGGAAATACCAGATACCTTATTCATATTTTGTAGGTGAGGAAGCTTGCTCTTAGAGAAGTAAAGGGATATGTCAAAGGTTACATAGTTATGAGCACATGCCCAGTCCTTTTCTCCACTGTGCCCTTGCTAAAAACCCTCTATTATTCCAGGAGAAAAAGAAGCCATTTTCTACTTTTGTATAATGCTGAAGACAGAGGAGCTTGTTCAGATGATATGCGTGTGGCCTTGTTCTGTCCTACTCATAACCCAGCACTGTACATACATCACAAGCCCAGGAATCTATTTTCTAAAACAGTGACTATGACAAGTTTGTTATTTAAATTTAGTCTCAGCGACTGAAAATATTAGTATTCACCCTGGCTCCATGAAAAAAATAAATATGAAGGGTCTCTTGGATACTACTCTGAATAAAGTCCTAGTGCTGGAAGAGAAGGCATGTAGAGCTTCTACCTGGTGAGTCCTAAGTGAATTAAATACCCCACCCCCACCCCCACCATGTTACTATCAAAAAATAAGTGCAAATGCATTCAGTCACAGTGGAGGCTTCTTGTAAAATGGAACCAGGAGCTACAGGTTGGAGAGTTAAGAAAATACAACATAGGATAGATGAGTTATCAAAATTGCATCACTAGGAATCTAGAGAGCTCTTGGGCTGGCTAAGAGAGTACAGAATCTGAAGAATGCTCTCCAAAACTCCTTGATTCATCTCCTTGTGATTATTTCCACCTCAAAAATATGACCTTATTTCTCACTACCATCCTAATATTCATCTTTTTCAAAAGTACTATCCTGAAATGGGGGTCTACAAAACTGAAAAACAGAACACTAGTAGTTTGGACTATACAATTACAACTTCATCATTTAAACATTTGTTGAATGCTCATATGTATGCAAGATCCTCAGTTAGATACTTCAGACACAAAGAAATAAGATCATAGGATTCAAGTAGGAACAGCACTTAAGGAATAAAGAGAAAAGGTTAAAAGAAGACAAGACAAGACAGAAATAAACAAAGGGTCAGGGATACTGTGGAATCTTTTACTTTTTTGGGAAGCCTAGTTTTCCCCTCCTCAGAATTAATTTGATTTATGGAGGGAACTTTTTATTGGAATCTTCAAACTCATAAGAACATTGTCCATGAAGTAAACATACATAGCCACCTTGTTGTTCTTATCTCTATTATGCTCTCTCACGCAGTATTCTCCAATGCTATTTTACAAGTTTTCTTTTGCTTTTCTTGCTGTCTTTTTGGGTAAGATCTCAACGTTTTCTGAGTACAAGTGCTACCATGATATGAAGTAATGTATGTAAAACATTTTGCAAACCGTAAAGCGATCACATAATTGTTGCTATTAATGTTATTATTATTTCTTTTTCTTGTTTTTAAAAATGAATCCTAAAACAAGTTTTCTTTGTAATCTTAAAAATGTTCTTTTCATATTTTAATATCCTAGGGACTTTAAGAACTAAAGGATTTTCAAACATTCTTGATGAAAAGACCAGAGCTGAATAGAAAAATTTGGCTTTTACATACAAGATCTGAGCAAAGCAAAAAAAAAAAAAAAAAGGTAAACAAGAAGGAGAAATTATATGGAACTTAATGAGGTTGGACTGTTTACATTCCCCCTTAGGAAGATGATACTTGTAACTCATAAGAATTTTGTAATCATTAGGACAGTTAGAAGGACTATATATAGACAGAGGGCACAGGTGTTAGTTGAATGTGAAGGGATAATATTTAAAAAAAAAAAAGAAGGGGTGAGAGAGGGATGTACTGGGAGAAAGGGAAAGGGAAAAGTTGAATGGGGATAAATTATCAAACATAAAAGAGTCAAGAAAAAGCTTTTTCATTGGAGGGGAAAGAGGGGGAAGATAAAAGGGAGTGACTGAACCTTACTCTCATTTAAATTGGCTCAAAGATGGCATAACATACACACTCTTTTGTGTATAGAAATATATCTTACTCTACAGGAGAATAGGAAAGGAAGGTGATAAGGTGGGGAGTGGGTAATAAAAGAAAGGGCAGATTTGAAGAAAGGGTTGTCAGAAGAATGGGGTGAAAGGAGAGACTGAAGGGGAGGTTATACAGTTAGCAAGAGTAATTATGGCAAATAAAATTGAAGCTAGTTTCTCGGATAAAGGCCTCATTTCTCATATGGAGAATTGAGTCAAATTTATAAAAATAAAATCCATTCCCTAATTGATAAATGATTAAAAAATAAGAACAGTTTTCTATATCTTATCTATAAACCAAATCTATGAAATTTTTCATATATTTATAAGCAGAATTACCTCAATTAGGTTACAGAGTAAACTACTTAGAGAGCTTACAAGGAACTAATTTTGAGAAGGGAGGTTTGCATGTCACCAAGATACCAAGGAAAATTTAACATAAGTACCATGAAAAAAAGGATAGAGCAAATAATCATCAATATAACTAACAACAAATTTCCTTGAATCCTTGTAACTTACTCCCAATATCTATTTAATTAGCACATTTTGAGATTCAGATGTCCATGTGGTCTGGTCCTTGGAAATCTTCTCTTATACATTTTGGAATATGCTCTATTCTCAAGAAAGCTATGAAGGGGGTTTTACTTTTTCTGTTCCAAATCATTTTTAGAAGTTACTAGGTAATTCTGATAAAATCTGCTACTAACAGACTCGGTAAAATTTGGTATATCTTAAATTTTATATTCCAATCCTGAAACTTCAGAAATTTTATTTTTTTTTATATATCACTTGCTATTTTTAATTTATACCTAAAACCTCATGTATAAGAATATACATATCCTCAACTTGCTTCTTGTTACCTTTATGCTCAGTATGTTTTGACTGAAGAACATGAAAATATTAATTTCATCTATTGGTTCAGTTTTACCTCCATAAAATAAATGTATTTAATGTTATGGCATTTTGGAGTATCTTGTTCACTAATCACCAAATCAAGAGTGAGTAGCTCTTTATACTTTTGGAACTTTTAGTTATACTGTTATATTTATAGATTTAAAAAACTGATACAAACTATGAATGTTTATACAAAGTGCATAAACATGTAATATTCCTATATAGCTGGAGTGGTTGCTGATGTTCTCATATTTTGCTGATAAATATGTAATGTCTTCTGTTAAGAAATACAAGATTAGAATTTTGATTATATTAAACTAATTTTTTTTGTACAAACAAAACCAATGCAGCCAAGATTAGAAAGAAAGCAGAAAGCTGGGGGAAAAAATGTTTACAGCAAGTGTTTCTGATAAAGTCCTTCTTCTAAAATTTATAAGAATACAAACAATCTCCCAATTGACAAATTGGTCAAAGAACATCAACAGACAATTTTCAGATGAAGAAATTAAAGCCATTAACTATGCTCAAATGGTTATCAAACTGTGCATATCCTTTGATCTAGCAGTGTCTCTATTGGGCCTGTATCCTGAAGAGATCATAAAAAGGGAAAAGGATCTACACATGCAAAAATGTTTGTAGCCCTTTTTGTAGTGGCAAGAAACTGGAAAGTGAATGGATGCCCAGCAGTTGAAAAATGGCTAAGTTATGATATAAAAATATAATGGGATATTATTGTTCTATAAGAAATAATCAGCAGGATGATTTCAGAAAGGTTTGGAGAAATTTATATTAATTGATGCTAAATGAGATGAGAAGAACCAAAAGAACACTTTATACAGCAAAAAGATTATGTGATGATCAAATGTGATGGGCTTAACTCTTTTGAACAATGAGGTGATTCAAAGCAATTCCAATAGACTTAGGATGGAAAGAGCCATGTCCAGCCAGCGAGAGATCTGAGACTGAATGTGGATCAAAGCATAGTATTTTCATATTTTCTTGATGATGATGGTGGTGGTGGTTTGCCTTTTTTTTAATCTCTTGTGTGTTTTTTCCCTTTTGATCTGATTTTTCTTGGGCAGCATGATGAATATGGGAATATGTTTAGAAGAATTGCTCATGTTTAACCTATATCAGATTGCACAAACATAGAATAAAGATCAGGAATAAAATTTATTATGTAAAAAAAGTTGGAGTAGTAATCATGATCTCAAAGTTAAAACTAAAACAGACTTATCAAAAGAGAAAAATAGGGAAACTATACCATGTTACCCATATTAATCAATATTATTTTAGATTATTTAAAATAAAATTTAAAATAACAATATGAGGTTGGAATATTACTGTAATGTAGGAAATCAGGAACTGGTGGAATTAAAAAAATATGGACAGAGTTGAACTTATGAAAGCAGATATATGGTCTTACATTAGATGCATGTGAATGTATATTGTGTAGGTGTATGATAATAGATATTTGTATATGTATGTGTATGTGTATATGTATATATGTATATGTGTCTGTGTATATATGTGTTTATATATACACACACATTTCTCCATGTAGTCTTCTTGGGAGAGAGAGAGGAGGAAAAGAAGAAAAAAGAACAAAGTATGAAGTGCACAGCAGAGAAAAAAAGAAAACCTTAAAGGAAGCAAAGAAAATATAGACAGCTTTGAGCACTATGTATAATATATATGTAAAATTTTGAGCTAACAATGAAAAACTTTATCTGTACCTATCAAGCCTTTCAGTTTTGTAGAGAAATTACAATTTCAGTTACTTCTCTTGATATAATAACCATGCTGCCATTCATTGATTTAGTGATATGTAAACTTTCTCTTTTGAAATCAATACAACTTGAAAGTGTATTGTTTTGAATTTCTTTTGACCATATAAGACAACTAGAAATTGCCTACATTTTGCTTTTGGGGTTCTCCCTCTCCTCTAATTTATGTCCTTCTCAATTTTTACTGGATATAACAATCTAGTAATCCTATTTAAAAATATATATTCATATAATAAAATAAAATTATTAGAATATTTTTTACAATATATAAAATGAAATATCTAAAATTATAAAGGAAACCAATTATATCGATAAGGTTATCAAAATATTTTTAAATGTTAACAAAATGTCAACTATCATCCATTTAAGAAATTATTCATAGATCCCAGCCTACCAAACTCTGATCTATAATATAATTTTTGGCTGATATTGAGTTTTTGTTATTTGGGCTTCCTTGGCTCCTTCCAGGGGTTCTCAAACTACGACCTGGGAGCCAATATGGCAAATGGGCTGAGGAGAGGAGACAGAGTGTGAGTTTTTGTTTTTACTATAGTCTGGCCCTCCAACAGTCTGAGGGACAGTGACCTGGCTATTTAAAAAGTTTGAGGACCATTAATATTTTGTTTTTCACTTTCCATTGCTGATAAAAGATAGAAAGAGTTTTTTTAAATAAATTTCCATTTTCCATATTCCATTATACATGTTCCTTTGCTGTCTTTTTAAAATTGAATACTGTGGTATTTAATCTTCCTATCAATTAGATATTGATATAATTTTCTAACCCAAGAATATGGCTGCACCATATTCTTCTGTGCACAAATCCTGAAATGTTTTTAGACTTTACGTCAAATATTTTGAGAGCATGCATTCATTCACAATGGCTAGAGTAGGGATCAACTTTTGTGAATTACTCTATCTTAATATACTTGGTCTGAACTGAAAAAGAGCTTTTTGAAATTCTTTTCTATGTCTGTCTTCTCTTCAGAATCACTTGAGACATAAGCATAATATATTCCATCTGTTTCATTATTTGGTGGTGCTTTTTAAATTTTTAATCATAGGTTCTTTTATTAAATTAAATTTTTATTTCATTTTCAAATGAAGATTTCTTCTCCCCTACCACTTCTTCCCTATCTCCTAAATGAAAAAGAAAGAAAAACAAAAGTTCTTGTAACAAACATGTCAAAATAGTCAAATAAATAGTCAATAGTCAAAATAAATTACCCCATTGGTCATCATATTTTTAAAAAATTCTCATTCTCCATTCTGAATACATGGTTCTGTATCAGGAGTGGAGCAGCATGTTTATTCATATATCCTCTGGAATTTTATTTGGTCATTGTGTCAATCAGAGCCCCCATGACTTTCAGAGGTTTTTTTATCTATATAACATAATGGTTTTTGTATACTTTGTTCTCCTGGTTCCTAAGAATAGATTTTCAATGCCTTAAAGTCTCATCACCTTATCCCTCTTCGAATTTAAATAACTTTGGTGTTTTTATTTTTATTTCATCTAATCAGGGGTTTAAGAATAAAGTTGTTTTTTTTTTTTTAATTAACTTTCACCTTATAATTGCCTTGCAATAATTTGAAGTCTAAGACTGTCATCGAAAAAAAGCAGCATGAAGTCCTGACATAAATGATAAGATTACTCTCTAATTTTGTGATGATGGTACATAATAAAAGTATTTATATTTTCAGTTTATTTCATCAGCACCTATGGTTTGCCCACTTTAGTAGTCACTGTCATTTATACCAAAGCATTTCCAGTAGAGGAGTTTGAGCTTTTCAAATTAATTCCAGGATAATTTGCCTTCTCTGGTACCAGAACATGAAGGAATATCACTCTTTTCTTTGTACTTCACATAATTCAGCAGAGCTGATGGTTCCATGTAGGGCCAAAATGTCCTCTGCTGCCTCACTGATTTCTTCAGTATCTACTCTACATCACCATGGCTGGCATTCCCTTCTTTATCATTTACCTGTTTTTCTTCTCTCTACGCTACCTTCCTCATCTCCCCATTACATCTTCCCAATCCCCCATCCTCTAAAAGAGAGGATGTATTGAGCTCAGGGGAAGATATTACTGTTAATATCATTGTAATGTGTTTTGACTTCACCTGCAGTCATTACCATGAAAATGTGGTGACTGAGGTAATTGCCTACAGGCCAAGCAGACTATGCAGATCCTTGAGGTTCTGTTAGTCTTGCTTTTGACCTTGAATTGACTTTTGAGGGGAAAAAAAAGCCAACAGGATAGTTACAGGAGAGATGCCAGAAGAGATGATGGAAGGTTAGGAGAGGGAATTCCTTGGACTTCATTCCTCTTTTTTTGTTGAGAAAAGGGATGGCCTAAAATAGAGAACAATTGGATTGAGAATGTTGGGACTGGGAGCTGACCAGGTGTAAACCAGGTGCAGTACTGAGGCTGGGAGGAGAATCAACTTGTCTAATAGCACCATTAGCTCCTTTATTCCCCTCTACTACCTTATCCAGGGAAAAGCTATTCCCTTTCCTTCCTCCTACTCCTCTCTGCCATTCAATCCCTTCATCTTTGTTTTCCTTGATCCCCTTCCATGGCTCCTAGATCAAATATCCAGTATTGGAGGTTTCAGTTTCCCAAACTGTTTACTTTTATCTTTATGCTCTTTAAATTGTTACTTAAAACAAGGACAACAAAAATTTGATGGCCACCAAATCCTAGTTTATTTATATTCATTATTCTAAGGATGAAATGAAATTAAGATGAGAAAGTCAGATTCTCACTAGAAGAGTTTAGATTTTGTTTATTTTTCTCCATCTTCAATTGAGATAAGGACATCCAGAATATCTCTCTGTCTCTGTCTCTCTCCCAAACACACACAGAGACAAGAGAAACAAAGATAGAGACAAAGGAAAAAAGAAAAGATGAGATTTTTTTCCACAACTTTTCACAACAATAAATGGAAAACCAAAAATGTTTCTTTTCCCTTAGAAATTTCTTTTAAAAAGGAAAAGGGATGAAAAAAAGGAAAAGAGATAGAGATAAAGTAAAAGTCCTTGCTATTTTTATATATTGCTAGCTGAAAAGGGAGTGACATTTATGTAGTACCTACTATATATCAGTCACAGTGCTAAGGACTTTACAAATATTATTTCATTTGATCCTTACAACAACTCTATGAAGTAGGTACTTTTACCTCCATTTTACAGTTGAGGAAACTGAGGCAGAAGGATTGATTAGCACAGAGTGTTTAAGGCTAGATTTAAATTCCGGTCTTTCTGGACTTCAGGTTCATGCTCTATCTATTGCACAATCTATTTGCTTTTAGAATAGAGTAACTTACTAGAGAGTGATTGTTTTCTTTATTCAGGTCTAGAGGACTTTACCATACTTTCACCTGCTTCAGACAGGTTAATAGCTAGCAAATTGATATTATTTGAAGCTGGAGAGGCTACCTATTGTTCTACCTTCTGCTGGGTAGATTATTATTGTAACAGCAAGAAGACCTTTCCATAGAAACATCTTTGAAAAACAATTTTAATTTCTGGGTGAAGAAAATTCCATATTGCCTTTTTAGTACCCAATATAGGCAAAGCATAGAAATACCAGCTAGTAAATATCTGTGGAATCTCCAGGTTTAGTAGGGTGTGATCACTGCACATGCTTAAGTTTATTGGAGTCACAGGTGAGAGTCAGGGTGATAGGTAGACACCAAAGGTAGATAAACAGCCCTAAAATGGCATAGCAGCTCACATTACTTGGCCTGGAGCAGAGGAGGCATTTTATTTTATGAAGATTATTCTGTTTCATTTCATGATGATTATTTGCTGTGTTTTCAAATTCTTTTTCTTTGATGTTATATTTATTATAATTTTATCTAATTACATTTACTTTAAAAATATTTCCTGAATACACTTTTTCTTCCATAATTTTACATTTTATATTAGTGATATTAACAAACACATAATAAACATTTGGTGATTTGAATTTTTTTTAGTTTGATTTTTTTCATTTTGAACTCAAACACCAAAAAAGTGAGTATTTTCATATGCACAGGATATCATAAAAAGATTATACAAGAAAAACTATAAAACTCGATCTCCTACTATTTTACTGTTTTAAAAAATCATATAATAAGTTCAACCTATTATTTCAAAACTATCTTATCTTCCTTCTAAACTTTTTTTTCTGCATATTAAAAATGCTTCAATGATCTTCCTTTTTGGTATTATTATTATTGATAATACAATTCTCCCACCCTCAATTGAAAATTCAAGAAAAAAAATCCTCACAACTAATAAGATCTTAAGTTGTAACTGGAGCCACCTGCTAGTGGCTGCTGGGGAATCTAATTCTGACTAGCAGAACAGATCCCTTCATGTGAGATGATGATAACATACAAGGAGACTGAGAGGCAGTTGAATTCTCTGACCTCTCTTCTCGCCTCAGATTTATTTCATTCCCAATTCACAAGCAACATTTGCTCAGTAAAGGCTGATTTGCAATTACTTCAGGGGTATTATGATTCACAGCTGTGGGGAGAACCTACTACCACCCCTTAATGGTGCAGTCCCCTTTAATCCTTTACAGGCTTTCTGGGTTTCACATTTAGGCATGGTCCTCAACATTAAGAACTAGGTGTGATTGACAGAGGATGACTGGAATTGCCCCCTGGGCAGGCAGGGAAGGACACTGATGGGGATCAATTTAGCTTCATAGACTCATCCTCTGTGGAGGTCATGGACAGCCCAGCCATGCTAGGTCCAGTCAGAAATCCAAGTTAGGTCAACCTCCTGAGGTTAAATTTCCCCTGTAAATGTGTCCATGACTCTCTCCATCTTTGCTGAACCTCTTTGGGTTATATTCTGCCTCCTGGTGTCTTTCCTCTCCCCACTTCCCCATCCCACATGGTATCTCTCCTCTCACACCACTATGACTCCTGTTGTCTTTTTCCTTCTTGTTGATAACTAAACTTTTAGGGTGCTAGACTCCTCTTTAGATTTAGCCTGCCAATTAAGGGCATATTCCAACCTCATGGAATATTCCCTTTCTCCTGTGAATTCCATTAGGAAACTTGTCTTTTTCTTGTTTGTAGCCTCTTTTCTTAAATAAACTCATCTTTTGCCAAAGAGAAAGGCTATTGTGAATTCTTCACATGACCAAACCCCAGTATTTGGTGCCTCACATTGATGGGGTGCAGCTTTTAGGGAAAATGTAATAATTCTGAGGTCTCTTGGCCTTAGCAATACTATAGTAATATTTCTTCCCCTAGCTTTTAGGGAAGATATATTAGTAATACTGAGGCTCCCTGACCTTAGGAGTGCTATTGCTCTAACAATTTGTCTATCAATAATCCTAAAGTCTCCTGGCTTTAGGAATACTATAGTATAGTCCTATAATCATTGCTGACTGTTAGATAAACAATCTGTTGGTGAATGATAACAAAATTCCTGAGACAATAATGAATGGACCACCCCTCAAATCTACCAGAGAGCCATAAAACTATCAAATAAGTTACATAAAGCTCCTGGTCTCTCTTTTTCCTATAAATTTATCTCCTTGCTTCTGGTGCTTTGCTAAATTCTTTTGGAACTTAGCCCCCTTCCATTGGCATTACAATTATAGTAAACTTTGCCCCTTGACTTGGAGAAGGGTTCAAGCTTGAAAATTCTTTTAAGACACCTCATGACACCGGTCTGAAACTCCAATCTTTGTCATCTCCTTGGAACCTCAACAATATTATTTGGAACTAGAAATTGCTGTCTTAAATCACATCCGTAACAAATAAACATATTCAAGCAAACTAAATCCACACATTTAATATGTCAGCAAATGTACTTTATTGCATCCATCCAACACCTCTCTGTCAGGAGGTGAGTAACAGGCTCCCTCATACATCCTTTGGAGACATGGTTGGTCATTGTATTGACCAAATTTTTTAAATCTTTGAAAGGCTTTATTTATTTATTTTTAAATAATATAGTTGTCTGTGTAGAAATTGTTCTTTTGGATCTGATCACTTCAGTCTGCATTAGGTTATACTCCTCAGGATTCGTTGAGATCATCCCTTTCATTTGCTATTCAATCATTTCAGGAATGTCTGACTCTTCATGACCCCATTTTGGGATTTTTTTTGTCAGAGAAACTGAGATAGTTTGCCTTTTCCTTCTCCAGTTCATTTTACAGATGAGGAAACTGAGGCAAACAGGGTTAAGTAACTTGACCAGCTAGTAAGTGTCTGAGATTGGATTTGAAGTCATGGTTTCTTGACTCCAGGCCCAGGCACTCTATCGACTGGGCTAACTTTCATCATTATGCAACAATATTCCATTATATTTATATATTACAATTTGTTCAACCATTCCCCATGTATGGTCACCCCCTGGATTTCCTGTTCTTTTCTTTTTCTTTTAATCCCCTACTCAGTACCAAGATATTTGTTTGCTTGTGGCTATTCCTGCTCTTGTTATCCATCCTTTTAACCACTCTCTCAATACCTGCTCCTTTCCTTGTTGACTTTGATTCATTTCTATGCCAAACTGTTTGTGTGTTTTCAACCCTCAGATTAGAGTGAGGTTCATCTGATCCGCTCACTCCACCCCTTCCTCTACCTTTATATATGAAAAATACCAAATTCTGCCATCTTCTACCTTTCTACTTGAAAGTATCCTTTTTTTTTTAATCCTCCTTTATTTCTCCTTTCTCAAAACTCCCAGAACAGAATCCATTTACTACCTTCGAGTCCTCTTCCTCCCTTCCACCCTTCCACCCCCCTCCCATTTAACCTTCCCTTTACTAACCCTTTGGAGATACTCATATTTTAAAGTTACTTATTTCTTCTCCTTACAGAGAGCTTTAACTTGGGGTTTGTGGACTTCTCCCTCTCCTCCAAGATTTTGGTAATTGTATTTCACCATAGTTGGTTTCCTCTGAAATTCTTTTTTTCTCCCTGAGGCAATTGGGATGAAGTGACTTGCCCAGGATCACAGCTATTAATTATTAAGTATCTAAAACTGAATTTGAACCCAGACCCTCCTAACTCCAGGGCAAGTATTTATTTATTGCCCTTCCTTTGAAATTCTATATAATTTATCTTGTTCACTTAAGAAAATTATGAAGTTTAGGTTTCACTACATTTCCAAAGAAGTTCATCACTGAACCTTATTACAATGTTAATACTATATCAGCATGCAGCTCTTCTGAATTGTTGAAATAAATTTATCTTTACCCTATTGTGTTTTTAATTCAAAGTTCCTACTCTGCCTTGTTAGTTTTTTTTTATTAGAAGTATGTTTCCATTAAAGTACCATTATAACTATATAAGATTATTTAATTATAAGCCTATTTTGTGTATTCCCAACTGGTTCCTGGATACTTGAACTCCTTTCTGGACACTTGGAATGATCAATCAATAACTAAATGATGAGATTGGCCATTCCTTTTGGCAAAAGGTAGGTTTATTTAGGAGAAGAGGTTACAAATAAAATCAAGAGATACAATAGGCACCAGAAGTGGTAAATATGAAATAGAATTGAGAGAGCACATAGCAAAAAAAGAGGTTTTAAAACAATTAATGATGGAAAAAACAAGTTCCCTAGTAAAACTCACAATTTAGCAAGAGAAAGGGAATACCCCATGAAGTTGGAGTATGCCCTTGACTGGCAGCCTAAATAGAAAAAGAGATTTAGTACTCTAAAAGAGTTAATTAGCTACAAGAAAAAGACACCATAAAGCATGGAGGAGGAGGGAGAGAGAAGCAGATCAGAGGAACTTCACTATAATCTAATCTAATCTAATCTAATCTAATCACAAGGCAGAGTATTGTGGTGGGTTATAACTAAAAGGGGCTTAGCAAAGATGGTGTGAGTTATGCACAGATCTACAGAGGAAGTTTAACCTCAGGGGTTTGACATAACTAGAATTTCTGATGAGGCATAGCTGCCCATGACCTTCATAGGACCACTAGGTTACTTTGATCTCTATCAGTGCCTTTCCCTGCCTCCTCCAGGTAGTAATTCCATCAGTGTTCCAGTCTCCAGTCCTACTTTGACATAACTAGGTTCAGAACCCTAGAATGTATATAAAGATCCTCTGGTGTCGTCTCAGAACCCCCAAAATCTTGAGTTCTGCCACACAATACTGATCATTACCATTTCTGGTAGCATCTAATGTCTTTTATCGTGGGTTTTTAACTGCCCCCTTTCTAAGTGCCCTGGAAGTTTCCTGAGGGACCCTACTCTTATTCCTTGGTATACATGGTCTTATAATTTAATGTCACTGCCCTATCTCTGACCACATTTGGATCTTTGACTTGTTTATGTACATTTATTATATGAGCAAATATCTTATTGTTCATGGGCTTTTGGCTGACTTGGTAGTGGACAATTCAAAAATGCAAGAAATTACTGTAGTATTTCATTGGATTAATTGACTATTTTATGTGATTCAAATTTAAGATATAGTAGTCAATATGTAGGAACTGGATAGGGATGTAAGGGGGCTCATCAGATGGCCATCTTGACTGAATGTGAATTAAATGTTCTCAAAGCAAAAACAGAGTAGTTTAAGCCAAGTATCCAAGGCTAATTTTTTCATTTCAACATTAAAATACAAATACAAGTTTTTAATTTGTAAGTAATTCAATTCAGTGAACATTTATTAAGCACCAGGTATGTGCCAGTCACATAATTCTAAGTGCTGGAAATACAAAGGAAAAAAAAAAAGATAGCCCCTGATCTCTAGAAGCTTAAAATCTAAAGACACAACACATAAAAGGAAGCTGAAAATCAGGGAGGGCACAGTGGGGGAGGGACCTGACATTCAAGAAGTCAAACCAAGCAGAGTTGCTGCTGCAAAATGGAAAGTTATTTGGAAAGTTCAGATCCCAGTGTTAGATTTAGGGAGGCTTTGGGAGGACCAATTAGAGGGCAGAGGGTACTGAGAGTATCAAAAACTGCATAGTGCTGAGATTTCAAGTAACTAATTTATCCTGGTTGGGAGATGATGTTTTGTAGAATCCAGATCAAACAGAGCTACTGATGGAAAATGGAGAGTAATAATAGAACAAATAAAACAATGTCTTTTCTCCCCTACAATTGAAAATAAACGAATTTTTTTTTCAGATGAGATCATGGCTTTTTTTAAGTGAAAGTGTGGGGCCTCAGTCGTCTCAATCTGCCACATGTAAGAATGCCCAGAGAAGAAGTACTATCTCCTGGCTAGTTGTAATCCAGAATCTGGATTTACTAGAGCAGTCTGAAATAACTACTCATTTCACATGACTTTTCAACTGCCTTCTCAGTTATACTTGAGTAAATATGAATGAAACTGTATACTTGAAATATAAATCCTAGATCCTTTATTTATATAGCATTTCAAAGCTCCTTGACTATGTTGATGATTTCATCCTCACAAAAACCTTGTGATGTTGTTATGTTCCCACTTTACAGATAAGAAAACTGAGGTTCCACCTGTTCCAGTGTATCCAAGATTATACTGCTAGTGTGTAGGATTTGAACTGATTCCAAGTCCAACACTCTAGCTACTGTACCACCTGACTTCCCTTAACTCAAGAATTCCAGTCCTTAGTCATCCTTAGGGAGAATTGCTCCATATCTGAGCCAGGCTAAGAGTAGATTGCTGGGCAGTGACTCAAGAAGGGAAAAGGATATGGCATTTAGCCAGCTGGTGCTAAAAAGCCTTGAGGATGACATGGAGTAAGTCCAAAAAAACCCCATTCTGATCAAAGCACAAATGAGAAATTCACCCCCAAATCCTTCTATGTGATTTTCCCAGAGGGCATGTTTTGTGACCTTGTTTTACCTTCAAGACCCCTCTGTGTATGGGGCAGGGGGTGGGGAAGGAGAAATATTAGATGACACACAGGCAATTTACTGTCTGCTGACCTTTTAGAGATCATAGGATTACGAGCTGGAAGGGAATTTAAAGATCTTTTACTTCAATGTCCTCATTTTAGAAACTAAGGCTCAGAGAGATGTGACTATGTCAAAGTCACATAGGCAATATTCAAAATCCAGTCCTGCTAGCAAATCCTGCTATAAGATATCAACATAAGTGGACAGGATTGACAGGCAAGGTAGGAGTGGAGGTTGGAGTCTTATTCCAAATAGGTTATGAAGTAGGAGAGCAGGAAGGACTTAGGAGGAAAGGGGGTGGATGACAGTGACTCAGCACTGACTTGCCTGCTGAGCCTGGGACAGCAATGAGATAAACAGAAGGGATTCATATAGAAAGATAAACAATAGGATAGAAGATTGATAAAGACAGAGAAATGAGAGAGAAACAGAGACTGAAACAGAAACACAGATAGAGACAGAACACTCAGAGAGAATGAGAGACAGAGACAGAGAAAGAAACGGAGACAGAGAGACAGAGGCACAGAAACAGAGACATATAGAGAGAAAATGAGATAGAGACAAAGACACACAAAGACAGAAAAGAGAGACATACAGAGACAGAAAAGAGAGACAGACACACACAGAGTCAGAGAGAAAATGAGAGACAGAGACAGAAAAAAACAGACACAGAGAGACACACAGAGTCAGAGAGAAAATGAGATAGAGACAAAGACACACAAAGACAGAAAAGAGAGACATACAGAGACAGAAAAGAGAAACAGAAACAGACATACACAGAGTCAGAGAGAAAATGAGAGACAGAGACAGAAAAAAACAGACACAGAGAGACATACACAGAGTCAGAGAGAAAATGAGATAGAGACAAAGACACACAAAGACAGAAAAGAGAGACATACAGAGACAGAAAAGAGAAACAGAAACAGACATACACAAAGTCAGAGAGAAAATGAGATAGAGACAAAGACACTCAGAGACAGAAACAGAGAGACAGAAATAGACAGAAACAGAGACAGACACACACAGAGTCAGAGAGAAAATGAGACAGAGACAGAAAAAAACAGACACAGAGAGACATACACAGAGTCAGAGAGAAAATGAGATAGAGACAAAGACACTCAGAGACAGAAACAGAGACACAGACCGAGAAGCACATAGAGACAGAGACATAAAAATAGACACAGAGAGACACACACAGTCAGAGAGAGAATGAGAGACAGAGACAGAGATTGAGGCACAGAAACAGAGAGGGAGACAGAGAGACAGAGGCATAGAGAGAAAGGTGAGATAGAGACAATGACACACAGAGACAGAGACAGAAAAGAGAGATAGACACAGAGACAGACTCAGAGACAGAGACAGATAAAAACAGATACAGAGAAACACACACAGAGTCAGAGAGAAAATGAGATAGAGACAAAGAAACACCAGAAAGACAGAGACAGAGAGGCACAATACAGACAGAGACAGAGAAAATTATGTTTTCTTAACAATAGTGGCAAAAAGGTAGATGTGTAATTGTTTTTCAGGAATGAATGGATCCTTCTGTCTCCACCTCTTCTCAGTGATATATTAAGTTTCACTATCACACAGAATCCATGACCTTCAATTCTAACATTCCATTCTTTGATCACAACCTCCCAGTCTTCACTTGCTCATTCTATATTTGAATTTTATACTCACAATGACCTTCACTCCCTCACTTACTCTCTAGTCAGTTTCCCTTATTATGGTTATTATGCCTCCTTTCCTATTTGACCACTTCAATTGTTTATTAGCAACTTCTCTAGAATTCCATTAATGTCCTGGACTGTCTAATTCTTATCTTTTCCAGCCCAAGCTCAGTGTAACAATCACCATGTAATTTCTTCTTCTTTAGTGCTGATGAGCGTTGATGGAGAAAATTATTAAATCATACTCATTTCATTTACTATAAATTTATAGTTCACACACCTAAGCCACTTCCTCACTGTTGATAAAATTATTCAACAATTATTTTTTCATCTTTTTCCATTATCCGGAATGACGCTCTCTTTAATTCCCAACTCAAACAGATGAGGTCCTAGGTAAAGTGAGGTTGGCAGAGACAGCCAGAAATACTGATAAGATTATATAAAATAATTGCCCTGAGGCAAGCAGGGAAGGACACTGATGGGGATCAGCTCAGTCTTGGGAAACCCCACCTTACTGTATCCATTCAGAGAGTCCATAGCAGAGGTTAAATTTCCCCTATAAATCTGTCCATGGCCTATGCCATCTTTACTGAACCCCTTTTGGGGTTAGCCTATGAGGCCATAGTGTCTTTCTCTTCACCCCTTTCCCATGCCTCATGATATCTTTCTCCTTGTTTGCTATAATTATTTATAACTAGCTAACTAACTCTTTTAGGATGCTAAACTCCTATGCATTTAGCTTTCCAGTTAATGGCACACTCCCACCTGATGGCATATTCCCTTTGTCCTAGTTAATTGTGGATTCCCACTGGAGAACTTGTCTTTTCCCTTAATAATTGTTAAAACTCCTTTCCTTGCTAACTATATATAACTATATAACTTGCTAACTAACTTTTCCAAACTGTTTCATATTTGTCATTTCTAGTGTTTATTTTACCTCTTCATTTTGTCTATGACCTCTTCTCAAGATACCTTTTACCATGGAGAAAAGTATTGTGAATTCTTCACATGTGAATTGCTACTGAATCCTGTCATTTAATGCCACATCCCAATCTCATCAAAACCACTGGGATCTCCACTCATAGGAGATAGCCATGCCTTCCCCCCTTTACTAAAAATATTCAAGACATCTATTGGGAACTTTCAATTCCTTTTTTTTCCTCCCCTAAACTCAATACTATCTTCACTAATTTTCTCACTTCCTGTTGTGTAGGGTGTAAATTGCTTATGTAGGTTATATGTATGTTTGTCTACATGGGCTTGTCTAAATTCAATTTACAGAGGAAGATATCAATATATAACCCTGAAATCTCTTTTGTCCTCCAAGGGAAATGTTGATTCCTGTCTGTAGGGGAATAGAGACTGAAGTCACAAGACTGGTAGTTCTGCTTTCCTCAAAAACTAAACTAGATTTACACTTATCTTTTCCCTCACCCCCAAATTGTGCTAGTCCAGGGAAATGATTTTGTTCTTATGTTCGTCACTTTTCTTGTCTTTATATCCTAAAGCATAAGGACCCAAGTTTATGCTCTAAGTTTAACTCCTTTCCTAGTTAAATAAAAGATTATCTTTAATAGTAAATTTGGAAGTAAACCCACTTATTCAAACAAATAACTAACAGAAGTTAGAAAAGTTATACAGGTTAAAATATACCAGAAAAATAAATGAGCTCTCCCACTGGGAGTGAGATATCTCAGCTCAATTCCTCAGTCTCATCCATCAGGAAATTCCCCAAAGTCTCTGGTTAGGTATATATTGAGTAGTCAGATCCTCTGTATGTGTACTGCTTCCCAAAGTCATTTCTATCTCCTTTGTTTGAAGGATCTCTCCTAGGGTCTGAAACTATTACTGCACATGGATCACCTTTCAAAGATGAGAGCAAGAAACTTTAGTGACTTTTTATTGTTTCCAGGATCAATTACAATTTGATAGGGCATTAAAATGAAAGTTCTTCATAAATCTAGCCCCCTTCTTACTTTTCAATCTTTTTTTTTAACAATAAGTTCTTTTTTATTAGAATAATAAAATGTATTTTGAAGAGAAAGAAAGAAGAATAGGAAAGAAAAAGAAAGAGAGGGAGGCAGAGGAGAAAGGAGAGGGAAGGAGACATTTGGTAGAAAAAAGACAGGAAGGAAAGAAGATAAAGAAGTTAAAAAAAGAGGGGTGGGAGCGCATTTGGATAATTAAGAAAACTTGTGGTTACAGAGTCTGGGCTAGCAGATAAAATAACCAAAGAAGAACCTGGGAAATTTTTGTAGGCCCGAAGACAGCCAGACTAAGGAATTTATGACCACTAGGCAAGATTTGAAAATGTTATTCTTTGGGTGCATCTTACTATCCACTAGAGGCTTTCTTGGAGTCTCCACTGTGCACTTGGGACTTGCCTTATCCCAAAATAAATACCTGCATGCCTTGAGCAATGGAATTTTCTGGCACTAATAAGTCTGTTTATAAAAAAAGATTACCACTTCCCAGAAGACTATATTATAGAACACAAAGGCTACTTTCTGGGAACCAGTTTGCCTAAGTGTAGACAGGGCTCATCACTGGCAAGTGGCCACCTAATTTTAAATTATTTGACTATGGCAACCCCTGAATGTTCCCCTACTTTTTGTCTCCCTTTCCCTAGATTCCAGCTTTTTCCAGGGCATAAGTGTTGAAGGTCAGAGGGAAAAAATTACAGGAGATAGTTAATGATGTAATATAGCAATGATTTTGAGGTCCCCTGATTATAGGGAGGGGGGGGCTTTTGTTCTAACCATGTCAGTAATCCTAAATTTTCTGGCTTTGGAGTCTGCCTCAGGGACTCCCACACTCCCAATCTAAGAACAACACTCTGATTTCAAATAGATTACTCCTCAATTCATTGCTGACTGATTATCTGGTCAGTGAGAACCAAATTCGGGAGACCACTCCCTAGCCCTAGCCCTACCTCTGGGCCACAGAATTAGCATGTCAAGGAAAGAAAGCTGGATAAAGCTGTCCTCTCTCAGCGCTCTGTTCATTTCTTTTGGAACTTAACCCACTGCAATTGGGGTTACAATTACAATAAGCTTTGCCTTTTGACTAGGAAATGGATTCAAGCCTGCAAATTCTTTTGAGACACCTCACAACATGGGTCTGTGGCCCCAAACTTTTGGGGTCCCCTTCCCAACCTCAACAGTTAATACTCTAAAGCAGGGATTCTTCCCCCCAATGATTATTTTATTCTTTCAAATACATGTAAAGATTCATTTTTGTAAGATTGAGTTCCAAATTTTTTTCCTCTCTCTCCCTTACCACCCCCTTCCCCAAGACAGCAAAATAGGTTACGCATGTACAAATACTTTTAAACATATTTCCATATTTGTCAGGTTGTGCAAGAAAAGTCAGACCAAAAGGGGAGGAAAAAAAAACCACACACACAAGAAAGAAAAAGCAAACAACAACAAAAAAAGGTGAAAAAGCTATGCTTTGATCCACATTTAGCACCAGGGTGGCTAGGGACTCTGGATGTAGCTGGAGTTTTCCAATCCAAGTCTATTGGAATTGTCTTTAATCATCAAATTGTTGATAAAAGCCAAGTTCATCACAATTTATAATGACATAATCCTGCTATAACTGTGTACAATTTTTACAATTTACCAGGAGAAAGGAAACAGTTCATGAGATTGGGGCATGCCCTTAGCTGATAGGTTAAATCCTGAAAGGGACTTAGCACCCTAAAAGAGTTAGTGTAAGAGCATATGAAAGACAAGTTCCTCAGTGGAACTTACAATTACCCAGAGGAAAGAAACACTTCATGAGGTTGGGGCATGCCCTTAGCTGACAGGCTAAATCCTGAAAGGGACTTAGCACCCCAGAAGTTAGCTAATTATAAGGAGGAGTCAGGAGAGACACCACAAGCCATGGTGGGGTTGGGAGACACCTCACCAGGAACGGGGGCGGGATAAAGCCTGACCCAAAAGAGGGTAGCAGCGTAAGTAGATTTTATAGGGAACATTTAACTCAGGCACGTGACTGGGATTCCTGACAGGACATGGCAAAGTGAGGCTGCTCAAGACCCCTACAGACGGTGAGTCTCCGGGTTTGACATAATTTAGATTTCAGACTATCGGCCTCCCCAGAGGGTGGAACTAGGAAGCTAAAATGATCTACGGGCACCTTCTCCCTGCCTGCCTTGGGGATTATTTCTCATCATAACTGACTTCCTTTGTAACCCTTTGTAACTTATGCATTTATAAAGCATTATTCTGATAAGATGTCCATACAAAACTCTTCCACAGGATTCAAGACACAAAAATGTGTCTTTAATGAAATTCAAAACAGGTCAGAAAAGAAACTAGCAGCAAGGAGATCCACTGGGAGGGAGGGTGGGGATAGAACCGCTGTTTCAGGGTAAATTTCAGAAGTACAGGAGACAAGCCCAGCAGAGAGGAGACAAGGAACGGGAACCCTGGGGACTCGAGGATCGCCTGGAGGAGCAGTAGACGGAATGCAGTCCAGCGCAGTGTAGATTGCGAGGCCTGAGGCTGGAGAGGGGAGCGTTTGTGGGGCTGGAGATGCTGTGCTCCCTGCCACACTGTTCGGGCGTCCCAGAGCTAGCTTAGGGGGCAGGTGATGACTGTGGGCAGCCGGGGGAGAAGGCTGAACTTCCCTTACTCAGCAGGGGAGCCTCAGCGAGCCTGGCGCGAGGTCCCGCTCTGTGCCTCCGACCTCTCCAGTCTTCCTGCCTCTGCCAGCTGGGATATCAAACAAAGTGGAGGAAAAGTCGCACCCCTCCCCCACATCCTCTGCTCTCCCTTCCCAGGCTGCGTTGGAAACAGACCTTTTTGCCTTGCACGCGCTGGCGACAGCCCGGAGCTAGGGCCGCTGGAGAAAGTTCCCTGGCACCGCAGCCGGTTTTACTTTGCCATCAGCAAGGTTGGGTGACGAGAGACGCCTCCTCGTGGCCAGAGCCGGGCGTGCACACTGAAGGAGCAGGGACATCGCCCACCTTGGGACTGGGAGAAGCGATGATGATACCCATCTCTCCGCCGGCAGGGCTCCCACGCAGCGAGCCTCAGAGGCCAGCCAAACCGCGCAGAATTTCGGAACGTATCACCCGGACATAGAGTCATGGCTAGACTGCTGGAAGGGTCCTCTGACTCCAACTTCAGGAGCATCCACACAGGGATGCTCTAATCACAACCACAGGTGTTTGAAACGTAGTTCCTTAAGGTGTGAAGGCTAGCAAGTATTGAATACGCGATCACAAAGGTCATTTCTATTCAACAAACTAAAGAAGAAAAAAATTTAACCAAGTTATTAAAAATAACAATCACAAAAATACAATCATCTCAAAAAATCAAATTCTTTTTCTGAAATATTAGCGTGTGCCTGCGATCACAATAGCTTGTGGGATGAATTGATTGAGTTGGAATGTCGGTAATTTCTTTCTCAAAGTTGGGTAAAATCCCAACTCCGGCTCAGTAATTTCACAAATTAAATCCAGGGGCAGGTCCGTCCTAGACCAGAAATTCTCTCTTAGGCCTCTAAATCACTGGTTTATTCCTGATGCCTAAGAAACGGAAGAGAATTGCTAGGTAATAAGCAAAGAATATTGCCCGTGTAATCCAATCCAGTTTATTAAGGGGAGGGGTGGCCCAGGAGGGGGCAGCCTCACGTTTAAAAGGTAGCTGGGTTGGCACTGCTTTCTTGGTAGATTGAACAGTATTCCTGATAAAACGGGTCAAACTGGATAGAACCATTTAAAAACAAACCCACATAAATGGTCCCTTATTTGTCTAGCTTTCTAGCCTCAGGGATGGCTGCTAGGCTCACTGGGGCTGGTGCTCTTATTCCTCTCTGTCCTGCACACAGTCATGAGTTTTAGAAGTTTGTTCTTTAAGTCAGAGAATTAGGATTCTCCATATCATACTCTTCAATTGGGTTATGACACATTTCTAGGGGTCGAGATATAATATTATTTGGATATGAGACAGGTACTTTAAACCTATACACATGCCAGAGCCCCACGCTCCAGGGTCCAGGCTTGTCTTCCCTCAGGTACCCTGCTGGATTGTGATATTGTCTCCCTTTTCTGCCACCATCTCAAGTCCTCTTCTTCCCACATTTTTAGTTGTCCATTAACTAGCATCCCACTTCTATTTAACTACTTAGCATCAGGTAGCTTTTATGAAGAAGTATTTACAAGTATAGCAGGAAAGGACAAACAAACACCTTCCCCCCCAAACACCTCAGGGACATAATTTGTCCTACATCACCTGGAGGAAGTGGTGGCGGTAAAGACAAGTTTCACAATTTAGCTCAGTTCCTTCAAAACCCTGGTCTCCCAGGTTCATTTCTCAAACCAGAATGTCTACTGTCTTCTTTGAGGATAGACTCCTGAAGTCTTGCTCCTCAGGGTATAGATGCTGGGATAGCTGCAATTTTCAGTCTGAATACCTGGTTTCCTGGGTCCTTGTGGCTTGAGTTGCTGGGGCTAGATGGAGGATTCTACTTCCTGTACCTAGAATAGAAAAAAAAAATGAGTGAAAAGATACAAGACCTTGACACATTTTTCAGGGACTATTCGGCCTTACAGGCAGAAGGCTCTATAGTCCTTCCTCTTACAAAATAATTTTCTCAAGGTAATTATGAATGAAAGAGTTACCTTGTCTCATGGCTGGTATTGATTCATGATCATTTTTTTTATTAAAGCTTTTTATTTTCAGAACATATGCATGGATAATTTTTCAACATTGACCCTTGCATAGCCTTGTATTCCAGATTTTCCCCCTTTTTCCGCCACCTCCTCCCCAGATGGCAAGAAATCCAATATATTATACATATTAAAATATATGTTAAATCCAATATGTGTAAACACATTTATACAATCATCTTTCTCACAAGAAAAATAAGATCAAAAAGGAAAGAAAAAGAATAAGAAAAGAAAATGCAAATGAAGAACAACAAAAAGTGAGAATGTTATGTTGTGATCCACATTCACTTCCCACAGTCCTCTCTCTGGGTGTGGATGGCTCTGTTCATCACAAGATCATTGAAATTAGTCTCAATCTTCTCCTTGTTGGAAAGAGTTGTGTTCATCAGAACTGATCATCATATAGTATTGTTGTTGCCGTGTACAATGATCTCCTGGTTTTGCTCATTTCATTTAACTTCATTTCATGTAGGTCTCTCTAGACTTCTCTGAAATCCTTTTGACAATCATTTCTTGCAGAATAATAATATTCTATAGCATTCATATGCCATAACTTATTCAGCCATTCTCCAACTGATGGGCAGCCTCTCAGTTTCTAGTTTCTAGCCACTATAAAAAAGAGCTGCTACAAACATTTTCTCACATGCAGGTCTCTTTTCCTCCTTTAAGATCTCTTTGGGATATAAGCCCAGTAGAAAGACTGCTGGATCAAAGGGAATGCACAGTTTGATAATTTATTTATTTACTTACTTTTAATTTTTTTTAGCATAGTTCCAAATTGCTTTCCAGAATGGCTGAATCCATTCACAATTCCACCAACAATGAATGTATTGGTGTCCCAGTTTTCCCACATCCTCTTCAACATTTGTCATTCTTTTCCTCTCATCTTAGCCAATCTGAGAGATGTGTCTCAGTGATGTCTTAATTTACATTTCTCTGATCAACAGTGATTTTAATTTCTACATCTGAGAATTGCCTGTTCATGTTCTTTGACTATTTATCAATTGGAGAATGGCTTGAATTCTTATAAATTTGAGTCAATTCTCTATGTATTTTAGAAAGGGGGCCTTTATCATGATCATTTAAAAATTATTTAGTATTTTGTTTTTCCCCAGTTATATGTAAAAACAATTTTTAACATTCATTTGTAAAATTTTGAGTTCCAGATTTTTTCTCTTCCTCCCTCCCTCCCCTCCAAATTGATGATGCAAACAATTTAATATAGATTATACATGTGTAATCATGTAAAACATTTCCATAATATTCATGGAATATAATGAAGATAGAGAATATAGAGCAAAAATAACCCTCAAGGAAAACAAAGTAAAAAAAAATGCTCCATTCAGATACTATCAGTTCTTTCTCTGGGTATAGATAGGGTTGTCTTGGGTCATTATATTACTGAAAATAGTTATATCATTCAATAGTTGATCATCTTACAATATTGCTGTTACTTTACACAGAGTGCATTTCATTTTGCATCAGCTTATGGAAGTCTTTCTAAGTTTTTCTGAGAGTATCTTGCTCATCATAATTCCTTCATAATATATAATACATAATGCAACAATTTATTCAGCCATTCCCCAGTTGCTGGGCATCCTCTCAATTTCCAATTCTTTGCCTCTAGAAAAGTGATCTTTTGAAGACAGCTATAATTCTGGCATTGCAAACAATGGAAAAAAGCTCATCCTAATCCCATGGTAGGCCAACTATCTAATGTCCACACGTGCTTTAGTCTCACATTTCTCCCAGAAGCAGCTATCTAGCATCCTTCACATGGATACTGCCATTTTTAGCAACTTGTGGGCTCTACACATGTGCCAGACCCTCATTAAACACATAAGAAAGAATAAACATTTAAAAAATCAATCACTAGCATACATTGAAAGAACAGGATTCAATTGCTTAATAACTACTGTTACAATCTGCTAAGGGTAGGAGTGGAGAAGCAAATATTTAAATTTTGTTAGAACATAAAGCAGTTTATGATACCATTAATAAAATCTATATTTTATTTCAATTTTTTTTCAAGTAACATTGTTCAAGCTCAAGAAATTATTCAAGTATCATTAAGGCAATGTTCAAATAACCCTTGGTACATATTTGCCAGTAAATGAAGTACATTTGAGTTAATCTTCTTGTTAATGGTCATTCTCTCTGTTGCAGAGAGGATATAATCCAGCTGTCGGTTACTGCATATAAATGTATGTATGGATGGGGAGAGCTCATTGACACTGCTATATTCACTGACCTTTCAAACTCATAAGGCCACTTAGGGAGAGAAGAAAATACATATAAGCTTGTAGGAGCCCAAACTCCAGGGCCTCCTGGTTGAGCTCAGAGGTCACCTGCTTCTTGGGGAACAGAGGAGGAACTAGCACTGCTCATTTACCTATTCTTATCCTTTATCCCTTACACAGTTTTTTCTTTTGATGAATCTAATTATTTATTCTCTTTTCAGTCACAGAATGGGAAAATATTCAGAGCTGTTGTTAGTAATTTTTAGCCACGTCTGACTCTTTGTGACCTCTTTTGGGGTTTTTTTGGGCAAAGATACTGGAATATGTCTGCCATTTCCTCTCCAGCTCATTTTACAAATGGGGAAACTAAGGCAAATAAGCCTAAATGACTTGTTCAGGGTCACACAGTTAGTAAGTGCATGAAGTGGGATTTGAACTCAGTTCTTCCTGACTCCAGTCCTGGTTCTCTATCCACTGCAATAGCTAGTTATGCAGGTTTTTTCCACAAGTTCTTTTAGTGATAAGCCAGAAGTAGCCAGGAAATTCAATACTTAGTAAAAGGTCAAAACAATCAGTCACCATATCCTTGGAATCCTGAAGTTTCCAGGGGAGACCTTAGGGCACAATCCCTGGAATGACCTCTATGGATTAGATCGTTAAAAATTGAGTCACAGTCTACTAATCTTGTTTAAAATCAGGTCTTGGTTACTTGTGGGCCTTGCTAAAATGAGATACTTTTTTCACTCAAGATACTGAGACAAACCTCATACTTTCCCCATTACATTCTCTATCCTGCCTTCTCTCCTCTCTCCTATGTTTTATTTTGCATTTCAGAAGCAATAGAGAGGATATTGTGAATAAATTCTAGTCTATCTATGAATTCTCCCATAATAAGATCTCTAGTTTTTATCTTTCAGACCTTTATAGTATATTAAATTAGTTGTTATAGTAATATCTAACATCAGGAGGAGAATATCATTTTTTAAAATACAAAAAACACCATTTCTTCTTTGAATAGTGAAAGGTTGAAATATAAAAGCAATTAAACAGAAAAAAAAAACTTTTTGACCTATAGAGATAGAGATGTATAGATGATGTTTACTGATGTTTCTTTCATATTTGATAAATTTGCAAAACTCGATAATCCAAATAAAGGAAGACATTTAACTACTATGGTATAAAATGCTGAAATTTAATGTGATTTGAGATGGGAATAAAAATATTATCAATAAAATACTTTTAAAAACTTCCATGTTCTTGTGCCCTATCAAGAATGAAGTGGCTCTCTAGACTTAACCTGAGATTGATAGATATAATTTGACACTCCAGGAGAGAAGCTAAGAGCAGCTCTGAGCTAAATTTCCAATTTTCTATTGAGAGTTCTCATCCACTTTGACCTAAGTCCTGACCTTTCAGATAAACATAGTCACTATTTGAATTTTTCATTCAAATTTTAGGAATATTCCTAAATCACATAAAATTTAGAACTATTCAGGATCAGGAAATAGCTCGTTCTGACTAAGGTGTCCTTGGAGACTAGGGTAGGTTGGGGAGCTAAATGTGCTCCATATTCCTGAGTTCTTTTCCTAGTCCTCTGTTCTCTTTGTATAACTGGTTTTAAGTTTCATATTGCGAGGCTCTTAGCTGAAAGATTTGCTGTTTGGTGGCTGCATTTTAGCCCATAATGGAAAATGGAAATAAAATATTTGGAAACATTGAGCAGCATGAATCTTTTTAATGCTAAATATGACCCAGAAACAGAATTTTTACTTGCCTTCAAACATGCTTAGATTTATGCCACTTTAAATTAATTTTGAAATGATTTTTAAAATTGTATAAGTCCACATTTATGTGCAATTATTCTTCTTTGCCTTTTTCTTGAAATGCTAAATCTAGAAGAAAAGATGATTAGGTGAGAGTAGCAATGATGACCTTAGAAAAGCATATGTTGAAGCTTGACTTGATCCTTTGAGTAAAATAAATCCTAGGATTGGGAAAGGATGGAGTGGAGTGGGGAATGAGGGGTACTTTTGTGAAAGGTATTAATGTAACTCAAACGATCATGAAGACTTAATTCTTTACTGATTTGACAGGACCAAGGTGCCTCCCCAAGTTGTCACACTAAAGTTGTAAGCAATAAACTTAAAGAAAATGAAAGCCCAAAGGCCTGTGAATGACTGAGATCCCTTTCTACATCAAACTGTTTTCATAAAGATGATCACTTTTGATTTAAATGGTAGTTTTAACCATACAACTTTTAGATAACTTTGTTCTATTTATATAGTGGCCATTGATCATTATGAATGTATTCTTTATGAACATTGCTGTAAAAAAAGATGTAAATGACTTCCTGAGTTGAATAGTTATCATAGCAAAAAGTACAAACTTCGGTAGAGATGAGAATCTGAGAACTATGTGATAATCTAGACTTTATCATTTCAAAAAAATTTTTTTCTAAAGAATATTCCTGCATGCCAAATGTGTTTTCCAATGATTTGTAATATCAATTTATGACTGGAACCATTTTATATGACATACTTCAATAACTGTTTTGATTTAAAAAAATAAAGAACTGCTCAGGATCTTGAAAATCTAGACCTACTCTTAAATGTTACAAAGGAAGGAATAAAGATCAAGGGAAGTTCAGTGATTTGCTGAAAATAAAACTCAGAGAGTGTCTGACCTAGGACTAGGACCAATATCCATTTGGGTGCTCTTTCTAGTTTAATAAACTAGTAAAGCTATTTTAGGAAAAAGAGCCACCTGGTAACCATCTAGTATTTTGAATTTTGAATGAATAAAAGATAGCCACCTGGACAATTAGGTGGCACAATGTAAGGCCTGGAATCAGGAAGACCTGAATTCAAATTTGGCCTTAGGCACTTAACTAGCTATCTGTGTGATCTTGGGCACATCACTTAACCTTATTTGGTTCGGTTTTCTCATCTGTAAAATGAGCTGAAGAAGAAAATGGCAAGCCACTCTAGTCTCTTTGCTAAGAAACCCCAAAAGGGGTCATGAAAAATCAAATGCAACTAAAAAACAACTAAACAACATCAAATATCCTATAATTCCTTAATAAACACATCATTGGTTTATAACTAGAGAGAGTGACAAAGGCTAGGAAGTATTCTGAGAAATAAGGTATCTGGCACAATCCTTTGGGACTACTTCCTAGGTTTGCTACCTTTGCCTTCTCCAAGCCTTCAGGACCTATGTAATTGATACTCTTAATCTTTTAAGTCAGAAGTATCTTTTTAAGTCAGAAACATCCTTGAAAGATCTGATCAAAGCAGTGATCAACCACAGTTCTAGGAGACTAATGATGAAACATGCTTCTCATCTCCTGACAGAGAGACAATGGACTCCACGTAGAAAGAAAGAGGTATGCATTTTTGATGTGGTTAATTTTGTACTTAGATTTTGTTTTTCTTGATTATATATATATATATATATATATATATATATATATATATATATATATATATGTATATATATTATATAGTTGCATAAACATACATATATGAATCTATTGATCCATTATAAAAGTTTTGGTTTTGATTTTCAGAAGAAGAGGGAGGTAGGAAGGAGAAAAAAATGCATGTTACTTGAAAAAAATTATTTGAGGCAAAAAAAGGAAAGAAAAGAAAAGGGCAGTTTAGGTGGCACAGTAGATAGAGGTTTGGACTTAAGTTATGAAGACTTCTCTTCCTGAATTTGAATTTTCCCTCACTTACTAACTGGGCTTACTAGTTTGGGCAAGTCACTTAATTCTGCCTCAGTTTCCTATTTGTAAAATGACCTGGAGAAGGAAATGGCAAACCATTTCAGTATCTTTGCTAAGAAAACCCAAAAAATAGGGTCATGAAGAACTGAACATGACAGAAAGACTAAACAAAATGTGGAAGTTGATTCTTATTGTAGAAATCTTGTGTCCTTCTTTCTACCTTTCCCCATTTCTGTCATGTGCACCACCATCCTCCTGATTCTTCAGATTCATGACTTATTTGGCAATTGTTCTCTTATTCATCTCTCCAAACATTCAATAAACATTTATTATTTCCTTACTGTGCACAATGCACTGAACTAATTCCTGGGTAGATAGATTGATCATTAAAGCATGGTAGTCAGGGAGTTTATAACCACAATGCTTGGCACATAATTTGCACTTAATAAATGCTTATTTTTCTTAATCCCTTCCCTTCATTCAGCAAATATTCATTCATTCATTCATTTATTCATGCATTTAACAAACATTTGTTAATTGCTTATTTCAGTACAATGCCTAGTGGTGAGTGCTAGGGGAGATATTAAGGCACAAACCCTGTAGTAAAGTAGTTTATGATCACAGTGCTTGTCCCATAATAGATACTTAATAAATGCTTAGTCTTCTCATTTCCTTCCTTTCATTCAGAAAATATTTGCTCATTCATTTATCCATGCATTCAATAAACATTTATTAATTGCTTCCTACATATAACATTATGCTAGGTGCAAAGGGAGACAATGATAAGTAAGACACGAACTCAGTCTTCAGAGAAGTTATAGTCACAGTGTCTGGCAGATGGCACTTAATAAATGTGTGTTCTTTTATCAATTGATTTGATAATCCCTTTAACTCATCTTGGACTCCTCAGAGATTCCTTTACTCCTGTCATTTGATTAGCTTTCTTAATTCTCCCTCTAAACTCTCTTGGGTTCCATAGCCACTACCTTAATTCAGGCCTTTGTAAGCCCTTATCTAGATGATGAAAAGTTGAGTTTTTGCTTGGCATTTAGCAAATGCTTATTGAGTGAGTGAATTATTGATTATATGAGTTATTAATTACATTAATAAGCCACAATGATTATTACATATATATAATTAATATATGGTTATACTAAAAATGTGATTATTAATGTATTATTATTATTAAAAGTGTCTTGAATTTTCCTAGATTTCAGAATGACTCACCACCACATTTCTTTTCATTCCATTATTTCAATATATTTTCACATCTATATCCAGCTTTATATATGTATGTACATATTCCTAGTCCCTCTCCCGAGCTTCAGCCCCATATTATCTATTGCCTATTAGATATTCCAATTTCTAAAACCTGAAGACATCTTCAATTCAATATATGCCAAACAATTCATTATCTTTCCCTCAGACCCTTCCCCTTCCAAAATTCCCTATTTCTTATGAAAGAGAACACAAGTCTGTTAGTCTCTTAGGTACAGAACCTCAGCATTTTTCTGTTTCTTCCTCTCCCTCACCTCATATAACCAATCCATTGTGAAATCTTGCCTCTTTTATGTTTACAGAATCTTTAGCACCCAATCCTTTCTTTTTAGTCACACAACTATAACTTTAGTTCATGCTCTTATCACTTCTGTCTTAGATTACCGGCATAGTCTTATAATTGGTGTCCCTTCTTCAAATGTCTAAAGTCATTGTAACTCCACTACCACATTAAGCTCAGGTCTCTGTCTTCTCCCTTAATCAACTTAGTAGGTTATTATTGTACAGTCATTTCTGATTCTTCCTAATCCCATTTTTTTGATAGAGATACTGGAGTGATTTACCATTTCATTCTCCAGCTCATTTTACAGATGAGAAAACTGAGGCAAGCAGGGTTAAAACTTGCCCGGGGTCAAATGCCTAATGTTTTAAAGCAGGATTTTAACTTAGGTCTTCCAGTTTCAGGCCTGGCTCTTCTGCCCCACCTAATCTCCCTAGCTTCCTAATACCTCTAGGATAAAATAGAAACTCTTCTGGAGAGTTTTTAAAGTCTCACACAATCTGTTAGCCTCAATCTATGTTTCAAACTTTGTTGGACATAAATCCACATCCTGCAGTCTGATCCAGCAAAACTGACCTTTACTCTGTTCCTCACATACAACAAACTCTCTATTTCCACTTTCTGGACCTTTGCATTGGTCATCCCCCAGAGCTCACATGCATTTTTCTTTACTTCTATCTTTTTTGTTGCTGTTGTCATTCCACTGCAGTGTCCCCCACTGGAGTTTTCTTGGCAGAGATATTGGCAGAGAGTGATTTGCCATTTCCTTCTCCAGTTCATACATAAGGAATCTGAGGCAAATAGGATTAAATGACTTGTCCAGCATCATACAACTTATAAGTGTCTGAGCATGGATTTAAATTCAGGTCTTCCTGACTCCATTCCTAGTGCCCTATTCTCTGTATCACCTATGCTGCCTCTCTTCCTTTCTGATGCAGCTCAAACACCATCTTCTCTGTGCTTTTTCCTACTAAGGTCCTTCCTCGCAAAGTACTTTATATTTAATGATTTTGTTTATATTTGTATTTATTAACAACATTTATGCTGTGCTTTTATGTGCAGCACTAGGCACATAGTAGACATCTAATAAATAATTATTAATAAGAATAATTAGCATTTACATAGTTCTTTAAGATTTGCAAAGCACTTATTAGTGGTTATAGATTAACATACTTGATCCTCAAAGCAACACTGGGAGGTAGATGCTATTATTATCCCCTTTTTCCAGATGAGAAAACTGGGGCTAAGAAAGTTTAAGTGACTTTCATGGTCAACTACTAGTGTCTATTGCAGAATTTAAATACTGATCTTCCTGACTCTATCTATTCCAGCACTCTATTGTGCCACCTATAATAAATGCTTCTTATTGCTATTTGATTATTGCTTTCAACTTTCAGCTTTATTTACACTGACCAATGACATCTATGAATGCACCTTCACTGACATCTTGGGTCAAGTGGGAACTTTTCTTAAAGAGAGTAGCTCTATTCTGATCTGGGCATTCTGTCCCTGTCATGGCCTTTGACTCCTAGATCCTGAGGTCCTTCTTTGGAGCTAGTGATCTTCTGCCCACTAATTATAGTGTTTATACTCAGAGCAAAAGGAAACTTTTTTTAAAATTAATGCTTTTTAATTTCAAAACATATACATAGATAATTTTTAGCATTCACTTTACAATATATTATGTTCCAAATTTTTTTCTTCCCTCCCTTCTCCAACCTCAATGTATGTTAAACATGTGCAATTCTTCTATACATAACAATTATCATGCTACACAAGAAAAATTAGATCAAAACGGGAAAAAATGAGAAAGGAAATAAAATGCAAGCAAAAAAAACAATAACAAAATGAAAATACTATATTGTGATCCATACTTAGTCCCCATAGTCCTCTCTTTGGATGCAGATGGCTCTTTTCATCACAAGACCTTTGGAAATGACCTGAATTACTTCACTGTTGAAAAGAGCCACCAGAATTGATCATTGTATAGTCTTGTTGCCGTGTACAATGATCTAGTTCTACTTACTTCATTCAGCATCATTTCACGTAAGTTTCCCCAAATCTCTCTGAAATCATCCTGCTGATTGTTTCTTATGGAACAATAATATCCCATAACATTCATATACCATAATTTATTCAGCCACTCTCTAGCTGATGGGCATCCATTCAGTTTCCAGAGAAAACATTTTTTTGATGGGAGAAAATAATGTATTGTTCAGCATGTCAAAGGAAAAGACTGATGTTCCACTGAAAATCCCAATCATCCAGTTGCCATACAGATTTGCCAAAAACACTATTGCTGAAGCAAAAGGAGTCTTCCCAAGTGTCCTCAGCTGCCCTTGGATTGCCTTTTCAGAAATATTTGTCTGGAAGTGGGTCTTACATTTCTGACATTTGCAAAGTAGCCTGTGGGACTTCTGTCTTCAGTAAGAACCATCTGGCAGCTTCCTCCTGTTGTCAGCCCTGGTGTGTTGTGAAATGCCTTTGTTTCCCATAGCCCTTAAGCAAAAGAAGAACCATAAGAGAGGTGAGGAATTTGTAGACCACCCATAAGATAAGGCAAACCTGTTTATCTCTTCTCAGATTAGCTAACTTTTTGATTCCATGCTTCTTCCAAGAATTTTTTGATATAAAACTTGAGATAAAGATTTAATATTTTTGACTGAAGAGCTTTTCCTCTCCTCACCATATAAATTCTTACAATGTTGAGAATCACCTTTGAAAAGTTTCCAGAAAGAGAAGTTCTAATGATAACTTTTAAAAAAAAATTATTTTAAACTTAAATGCAAAATAAGAAAAGGAAGATGAAAAACATTGCCATGTGCATAGCAGAACATAAGAAAGGATTCCAAGTATAAAGCAATGAATCTGTATTTCAAGAAAACCTATACAATAATACAATAACTACTATACATTTTGTTCTGAGCTATTCCTTTTTTCTTTGCTTCCTTATATGTTTTATTTTGTTCTCTGCTGTGTAGTTTTTACTTTTTTTGCCTCCCTCCCCTGTTTACCCAAGAAAGCTATAATTAAGAATGAAAAAAATTTTATATATATGTATTTATATACATATATAATGTGTGTATGCATTTGTTTATGTGTATATACACATATACATACATATGCACATACAAAGGCTTCAATTAAGAGTGGAAATATATTCATATATATACATATGCACATACATATATATATAGATATCTATAATAGTACACATATATTCATACGTACATATGTAAGACTACTATGTTTATTTTTGCTTGTTCTCTGTTTCTCTGAAGGTGGATAGCATCTTCCTTTATAAGTTTCTATATTTTTCTCTTCAGCATATCATTTCCTAACTACAGCAATATTCCAAGCTTATACTGTCTAGTTACTTTAAATAGTCTAAATCAACATTATTAGTATGGCTGACATATATGACAATATGACATCTTAGTTAAATCCCTAATGATATCTTAATGAGGAAATGGAGCCACCAATGGAGTTCTGCTTGGTTGCCATTTACTGGTGTCAAGTCCCGGTTCTAAATACCCTGTTAGTATTAGTATCATTACTTCTGCTTGGATAGCATATCCTCTCATCTCCAAGGCAACTGCACAGAGTATGTGGCCTTCTGAGGTCTTGCCTGCTCAGACATATTGGGATGCCTGCTCAGGTGTAGGGAAGTCTGATCAAGGTCTAAGAGGCAGCTGTTAGATTACTCTTAGTCATGGAATGTCGACTAGCTCATTAGAGAGCCCTCCTCCCAACGCCCTCCCCTTTTGAATTCCAATAAGCATTTACTTGTATATAAGTATTTAATTCCATCCTGAAATTTAAGAAAGATTTCTGCTGTCTGATTTACATCTGTTTGATGTAACTGCCAAGGCAAACCTTAGTTTGGCAGATTCTTAACACTAAATCTCCCACTACACCTCCTCTGGTAAAGAAAACAAAACAAAACAAAACAAAAAAACAGAAAAAAAAAAAAACCAGATGTAAATGAAAAACATCTGTAAACTTTCACTTGCTTGGTAGCATTTCTGAATGTGATGACATATCCTTTCTGCATAATGTAAAATGATTCACTGAGACCATGTAGATTTAGACTATATGGAAATGGTGGTATGTCACAACTAACTAATTAAAAGGGTGAAAGGTCTCAAATATAAGATTTGAAATTGGGTGACAAAAGAGATTAAGATGACATTAAAATGAATTAAAATTTCAAAAAAATATTCCACTAAAAATTACAGAAGAAACAAAATGGAGATCAAGAAGTGAGAAGAGGTTGGAGTTAGCACCTTTGGAGAAAGAGTAACATTACAATATAGATCATTAGACTTGAATTAATTCTCTATGTTGGAAGTGATATCTCGTCTACATCAGCATGAAACACAGGCCCAAGAAGCTCAAATAGTAGTTGGTAAGGATCCAAAGGCTAACATTTCTCATCCTTACTAAGTCTGGTTGACAATAGAGAATGTATCCTTAGAGGAAGTATTGAATAAAGGTGGAATCAAGGATGTTCAAGTGGTGTTACTCCTATATATAGTTAAGGAGATTGCAATCTTTAACCACTAGGCAGATCTCAAAAGTGGAAGGATCTGATCACTTTGTTCACCAAGGAGAACCTGACAGTGCTTGCCCATGAAGTATATGTGGTCTAGAGATGTTTGCCATTCTAAAGTGCAGAGAAAAATCTTAACTTCTCTCCTAGTCTCTAATGGCACTTACATTATGTGTCACATGACACATAATGCCATGTGATGGCCTCTTCAGTCCTTTAGATCTTGTTAGATCTAGTTATATGCCTGTGGCTTTTGTCTTTCCAAATAGACCATAAACTTCTAGAAAGCAGAAACCTACCTATGCTTTGCGTTGGATGCAGTGCTGAGCTCAGGAATGACCCTGGCAGTAGACTTTCTGGGACTATTTGCATTAGAACTGTGCAATAGTTCCAGGTTCCTCAGTCTTTGGGAGACCTATCCGGCTGGACCTACTCCTACTGCCTGTCCTGGTCCTGGTTGACTCTCTATTAGTACCTAAATCCCAAGTCAAATAGGCCTTCAGATGGTCTCTGATAATGCTAGAGAGCGTGAAATAATAAACTCTTAGATTCAGAGTAACCTTTTTCTAAAGGCCAAAATTCTAATCACTGTGTTTGCAAGGGCCTTTGCTCAAAATTCTGCCTCTGCGTTTCATGCACCATAGACTACCTTTCAAGAGAGTATGCCTGCTTTCTATGGATCAGCTCCCAGGCTGCAGCTGTTACTAATTCCACAGATGTTCTACAAACAGCAACTGAGCATTTCATAGCCATGGAGGACGAACATTCCTTACTATACATTCATTCTTGGGTTGGTTTAATTCGGCTCACATTTATTGAGCACCTGTTACATGCAAACCACTATTCTAAGTGCACATATCTTATTTGTACTTATTTTCTTTATAGTCTTCTCATTAGGCTGTGAACTTCTTGAGAGTAGGGGTTGTTACTTTTTTCCCAATTATTCTCCTCCCATATTGCTTCTGCCCTTTGTGTTTAAACTTTTTGATAAGGCTATCAACTATAGATGTTTCCAATTTCTCTATCTCTCTGTCTCTGTCTCTCTGTCTCTCTCTCTGTCTCTTTCTCTCTCTCTCTCTGTCTCTGTCTCTCTCTGCCTCTGTCTGTCTTTCCCTCCTTCCTCCTCCCCTTCTTTCTCCTCTTTAGTCTTTCAGATCTGGCTTCTTATCTTATCCTTCCACTGAAACTAATTTCACCAAAGTTACCAATGATCTCTTCATTGCCAAACCCAATAGCCTTTTCTCAATCCTCATGTTCCTTGTCTCCTCTGCAATCTTTGACACCGATCACTATCTTTTCCTTAATACCTTTTTTTTCTTTCTAGGTTTTTAGGATACTTTTCTGCCCTAGTTTTCTTCCTATCTATGGAACCCTCTCCTCTTTGCTGGATCCTCAACCACAGGTCTCCCATAGGTTTCTGTCCTAGATTCTCTCCTCTTCTTTTTCTATTTTATTTTACCTGGTGAGCTCATCACCTTCAATAGTTTTTTTTTTTTTTTTTTTTTTTAAAGGCTGGGGTTAAGTGACTTGCCCAGGGTCACACAGCTAGGAAGTGAAAGTGTCTGAGACCAGATTTGAACTCGGGTCTTCCTGAATTCAAGGCTGGTGCTCTATCCACTGCGCCACCTAGCTGCCCCACCTTCAATAGTTTTAATGACCATTTCTATGTAAAGGATTCTCAAGTCTACCTATCCTGCCCTAATTTCTCTATTGACTTCTAACTTTACATTTCTGCTTTTCAGACATCTCAAACTATAGTTTGAGTTTAAGATGGTTGGTAGACTCAACATGTCCAAAATTGAAGTCATCATCTTTCTAAATCCTGCCCTGGTCCTACCTTCCTTTTTATTTTAGAGGCCAATACCATCCTGTAAGTTCTTCAGGCCTGCAAACTAGGTGTTATTTTAGACTCCTCACTATCTCTCTCACACCCCTGATGTCCAGGCTGTCCTACTCATATAACCTTTACTACATCTCTTGAATAAGTCCCCTTCTCTCCTCTGACACTGCCGCCATGCTAGTGCAGACCTTCATGACTTCATGCCTGGACTATTGCAATTGTCTGCCTACCACATGTCTTATATATACTGCTCAGGATTATTGTGCGTATCAAATGAGATTAATATTGGTAAAGTGCTTAGCACAGTGCCTGACACATAGTAAGTACTATATAAATGCATATTCTCTTTTCCCTTCCTCCTTCCCTTGTTTTCTGTTCTCTTACAGCCCTGTTCTTTGTTAGGTGACAGATAACTAATCTATAGGAATGTGTAAATGGGTAAAAATAATAGAATAATGAAATATATCTCTCAAGGAAACTACTTGAATTTCAACAGGAACTTTCTCAAAGAAGACAACAAAGGAGTAATACTAATGGTAGGCAATTCAAATACTATATCAGTGTATTATGTGAGATATTTCAAGTCAGATATTTCATTGCCGATCAGTATATTTGATAGGATCAACATTCTAAGGCCCTACTGGAGACATGAATCTTTTTTTTTTCCTTAAAAGGCATTGAAAATGGAGGGACAGAGCCAAGATGGTAGAGTACAAGCCATTTTATCTATCTCCATCCTACTGAAGTCCTGTTGCTGTTGTTGAGATATTTAAGTTGTATCCAACTCGTATGACCTTATTTAGAGTATTTTTGGCAAAGATATAGGAGTGATTTGCCATTTCCTTCTCCATTTCATTTTGCAAATGAGGAATCAAAGAAAATAGAGTTGTGACTTGTCCAGCGTCACACAGCTATAAATATCTGAGGCTGGATTTGAAATCAAGTCCTCAAATCAAATTTTGCTGTGGCAGAGCCAATTAAAAATAAAAATAAGATTTTTCTAGCTCAAAACAATTTAAAAGGTCAGCAGGAGAGTTCAGTGACACTAGGAACCAATCCAGAGAGCAGTAGCAGAAACAAGAGTGGACACTGGAGATGGCTATGATAGTAACAGCAGCTTCAGAACATATAGACAGCCAATAAACTAACAACTGGTGAGAAGGATTACAAGAGATCCTTTACTGCCACTAATTGCAGCTAGCCGTGATGGATAACTCTATTTCTCATTTGCTGGATCACAGTTCCAGGGCAGAGAAGAGCACTTCTCATCATCCACAAGAGATCAAGGATTTTGGCCCCAATTCCAAGACAGAGAGGAGCACTAATGCTTGTAGGTGCAGATCAGTACTTGGTTACAGTTCCAAGGCAAAGAGGAATGCTAGTGCTTATGCCTATAGGGAAGAAGGAACCCTTTCTGGGCAAAGATCAGAGAGCAATGGCCATAGCTACCCCAAGATCACAGTACTATGAAGCAATGAAATCTCCAGATCTTCAGAACAAACACTAAAAACAACAGCATGAAAAAGCCTGAAGTTTGGCAGATTATCTCCCTACGCCAAGGTGAGCAGTGCCCAACTTTAATATAAAGTTCAAAGTAAAAAATTAGGCTGGGAAAATAAACATTCAATAACAAAAAAAATTTGACCACAAAAAATGATTACAATGGTAGGGAGGACAAAGAAATTCAGAAGAAGACAACAATGTGAATATAGTTACAAGCAAAGCCTCAAGGACAAATGCTAATTGGATCCAAGCCCAATAAGAATTCCCAGAAAAGTTAAAGAAAGGCATAAGAGAGGTAGAGATAAAAATGGGAAAAGAAATGAATAATGCAAGAAAATTATGAAAACAGATTTAATAGGCTGGTAAAAGATATTGAAAGCACAAAAATACTGAAGAAAATAACATCTTAAAAATTAGAACTGGCTTAATGATTTAAAAAAAAAAAGTACAAAATCTTGCTAAAAAAATTCCTTAAGAATTTGAATTGGGGAAGTGGAAGGTGATGACTCCATGAGAAATTAGGAAACAATGAAACAAAGTAAAAAGAATGGAGATAAAAAAGAAAATGCAAAATCTCACATTAAAAAAAAAAAAAACAAAAACTGACCTGGAAAATAATTTGAAAAGTGGTCATTTAAAATTATTGGACTATTTAAAGTTTTTTTGCCCCCAAAAGAGCCTAAACATCACATTTAAGGAAATTATAAAGGGAAACTTCCTTAGATCCAAAGGTTAAAATAGAAATTAAAATTCACCAGTCACTTCTAGAAAGAGGACTTAAAATGAAAATTCCAGTGAATATTATAGCCAAATTCCAGAGCTGCCAGGTCCAGGATAAAATATTGTGAGCAATCAGAAAAAAAACAATTCAAATACTGTGAAGCCACAGGAAGGATCACATGATTTTTAATAGCTTTCATGTTAAAAGAGTGGAGAGCTTGGAATATGATATTCCAAAGGGCAAAAGACCCAGGATTACCGAATCACTTACCCCACAAAACTGAGTATAATTCTTCAGGAGGGAAATGGATATTTAATGAAATGGAGGACTTTCAAGCATTCCTGATGAAAAGACCAGAGTTGAATTAAAAAAATATGACATTCAAACACAAGATTCAAGAGTAACATAGAAAAGTAAATATGAAAGAATAATTGTAAGAGACTTAAACTAATGTGACCATGAGAAAAATTATTTTGTCTCCTCGGGATTTAGCTTCCTTTTCTTTAAATGAGGAAGTTGGACTAAATACAGATGATCACTAAGATCTCTTCCATATTAAAATACATGATCCTTAAAAAAAGGGAAAAGCACTCACATGTGCAAAAATGTTTGTAGCAGCCCTTTTTGAAGCAGCAAAGAACTGAAAATTCAGTGGATGCCCATTATTTGGAGAATGGTTAAATAAATTATGATATATGAATGTAATAGAATATTATTGTTCTATAAGAAATGATGAGCAGGCTGATTTCAGAGACATATATGAAGTGAGAGAGACCGGAGATACTTAAGCTGATGCTAAGCAAAGTGAGTAGAACCAGAGAACATTGACACAGCAACAACATTATGTGGCAATCAAATGTGATGGACTTGAGTCACATGACTCATGCCAATGAGGTGATTCAGTCCAATTTTAAAAGATTTTTGATGGAAAGAGCCATCCACATCCAGAAAGAGAATTATGGAGACTGAATGTGGATCAAAGCAAAGTATTTTCATCTTTTTTGGTGGTAATGGTATTTGTTTGCTTGGCTTTTTTTCTTTCTCACCTTGTGTTCCAATTTTTTCTCCTTCTCTCACCCTTCTCCCCTTCCCTCAACAGCAAGCAATCCAATATAGGTTAAACGTGTGTGATTTTTTCTGAACATATTTCCATATTCATCATGCTGTGCAAGAAAAATCATATCAATGGAAAAAAAATGAGAAAGAAAAAAGTACAATACTGTTAAAAAGAGAATAGGCCTTGACAAACTAAGTTCATTTCTTTGCCAGCTGAGTAGGAGACGGACTAACCTGAGGAGACATTTTTTTTCATCTCTATTAACTTTATTTTTTATTGTATTATTGTCATAGTATAGTATTGTCATAGTATTTTATTTTTCCGTACACATCCAAAGATAGTTTTCAACATTCATCTTTGTAAAACCTTGTGTTTCAAATTTTTCTCCTCTCCCTCCTTCTTCTCTTCCCAAGACAGTAAGCAATCTAAGTTAAATATGTGCAAAATCTTTTCAACATATTTCCATATTTGGCACATTGTGCATGAAAAATCAGATCAAAAAGGAAAAAATGAGAAAGAAAAAAAGCAAGCAAACAACCAATACATACAATAAAAAATGAAAATGCTGCGTTTTGATCCATATTGACATAGTTCTTTTTCTGGATCTGGATGGCACATTCCATCACAAGTCTATTGGAACTGCCTTGAATCACCACATTGTTGAAGAGTCAAGTCCATCATAGTTAATCATATAATCTTGTTGTTATTGTGTACAATGTTTTCTTGGTTCTGATCACTTCACTTAGTATAAGTTCATATAAGTGTCAATCCTATTATTGATGCACTGCTGCAAGCTTTTGGTGATTACCACTTTATTTTCGAAGTATTCTCAATCATCCCTTTACTATGTTCTAGAATTTTGCCAAGAGTCTAAGTCCATTTTACATAGTTATAATGTAAAAAATATGCCACTTAACCATATTTGTTACAGAATTCCAGTTTACTCCCATTTTTAAGCATGTTCTAATAATCTCTTGGACCACATATGTAAGGCTATTTGCCAGTTTTTGCAGTAATGAGTTCTACTGGACTTAGGAGCTGTGTAATCATCCATCTTCTTACTTCTTCCTTTTTAAACATGTTTTTGGTTCTAGTTCCTCTCAACATTTTAGAGCCCATGGGATTCATCTTTTTGGCTAAAGATATCCTTGGGGGTATAAACTCAAGAGTAGAATCACTTGACAAAAGGATATGAATGGTTTAGTAACTCATCACATAATTTCAGGTTATTTTCCAGAACAGTTAAATAAATTTTCAGCTTTTGATGAACACATTCTATGACAATCTATTATATGTATAAACTGTTCTGTTTCAAGGTGGGTTTTCCCCACCAGAGTTTTGGATTTTCATGTCTTTCTTCTGAAACATATCAGACATAAACTCATACATTATTCCTTTGCTGTCTGCCCTTACTCCCCAAGAGGTATTGTTATTACATCAATTTGACATCATTGTTCTGAGCTTATATCAAGGCAATGAATAAAGTGTAAGATTGTCACATATTTGGTGTTAATGAAACTGTTTTGCATATATTTATGCTGTCTTCATCACAGGATTCTTTCTCTGAGTATGAAACAGAACATGTAGAGATAAAATTGTCCTATTTTGAATATGGATGATGCTGATTATTATTAGGTTGTTTATGGATATGCAAAACACCTTTCACTTGTGTCAAATGATGTTCTGAAAAAAACACCATGATGATGGATGGGTTAGAAATAGGTCAGTTAAAAATGAGGAATAATACTGACAGAGAATGTTAAGGGATAGAAAAAAGAAACTATTTTCCTGGGTTAAAATGGAAACAGAGACCTTAGTGTGGGTCATAAAAAGATGGACTCCAGTTCTAAATATAAGAAAAAGGCACTAATTCAAAAAGAGGCATGAGATGAACAAAGTTAGAGACATCTCCACTCCAAATATTCATATGGATTATTTGTATATGAGCTTAGCCTCAGTCAGACACATGGTACCTCAATCCTGACCTAATGATGCCATTTTGTCCTCTCTAAACATGATGGACAACAACTAATTAATAAGAAAAATAATGTCTCACATTTCTATAGTGCTTAAAAGTTAATAAGTTGCCTTCAACAGGTAACAGGTAACACAGGTAGCAAAGCATTACCCACATTTTAAAGATGACAAAATTGAAGCTCAAAAAAGTTAAATGACTATTTCACAATCTCACAGATAATAAAATCAAAGTTAGCAATTAAAGCCTGATCTCCTGACTCCAAAGCCATGGCTTGTTATTCCATGCTAGTAACAACAACAGCAACAATGATAATGTAGAATAAGATATAATGTTGTATTGTATATAACAATGGCATGTAACAATGTAATATAACACAATATAATAAAATGTAATGTGACATATAATAAAATGCAAAATAGTATAACATACTGTAATATATTGTATGATATAATGTAACATATGGTATGTGATACAAGATGATATGATATGATGGTATAAGCAAAGTATAGCATAACTAGAGAGTTATAGTATTAGACCTGGAGTCAGGAAGACCTGAGTTCAAATACTGACTATCTTTATGATCCTGGGGAAGCTAATTGATGGGAATAATAATAGTAACAATAACCAAGATTAAAGTGGAAAGAAAATTGGTGTGTAACTTTCTGTTCTCAAATGATAGTGTACTCAATGCACCCTCCGAGGCTGAGTTGTAATCAAGTATGGATTAATTTTGGGCTGCCTGTGCTAATTTTGGTTTAACAATTTGCACTAAGAAAACAGAGTTTTCTCCACCAGCTAGCAGCACATAATCCATACATGGGAACATTGGTTGCAGAAAAGGGAGAATGTTGTTCACTTACTTAGGCAGTATATTTTCCAGGGATGTGCACACAAATGATAAGGTTTGACATACACATTGTCAGAGATAGCTCAGTGCTTGGGAGGCTCAGAAGGAAAGTGTGGGAGAGAAAAGTTATTAGTCTTATTAGCTGAAGGTTTACCTAGTATTTATACTAGCCTCTTTGTCATATGCCTGTGAAACCTGTACAGTGTGCCAGCACCATGCCAGGAAGCTGAATCACTTCCATTTAAATTGTCTTAGGAAGATTCTGAAGATTGCCTGGCAGGATAAAGGACCCGACATAGAGATCCTTTCTTGAGCCGAACTTGCATACATTTAAACTCTGCTCCATTGGGCTGCCTACATTTAATGCCAAAAGTACATTTGCCTAAAGAATTAGGAAATCTTATGGAAGTCAAAAGAAGTGACACAAAGACACTCTCAAGGTTTCTCTGAAGAACTTTAGAATATATTGTGTGATATGGGAGATACTGGCACAAGGACACCCAACATGGCATGCTTTCATCAAAGAAGGATCTGTACTCTATGAGCAAAGCAGCACTGCAATAGCTTAAAAGGAATGAAAAATGCACATATTTAGAGTTAATTCCATTCCAAGTGTTTACATAGTCCATCTGTGCCTAGCCTGTGCTAAAGACTTCCGAGCTTGTATTGGTCTGATCAGCCACAGTCCAATGCATTGTACTTTGACCCCAATATACTGATGTCATTTTCATTCTTTTCCAGAACAAAGAACAGCAAGTAAGCAGCCAATCAATAATAACACCTACTTCCCAAGACTGCTGTGAAGATAAAATGAAATGATATTTGTAATGTGCTTTGCAATCTTTAAAGCACTATATAAATTTTAGCTATTATCTAAATCAAAGTCTTATTCTACTACAATATTAATATTAATAATAATAGCATTATACTTTGAACAAATAAAGGAGGGTTTCTGAAAATCTGCCAAGTTCATAGCATCATGAATTTGAAAACAGAAAGGATCTTGCAGGCCAATCCTTTTATTTTACAGATGAAGTATTGAGGTCCAGAGAGGTTAAATTATTTGACCACAAAGGTTAGCAGGTAGTTAGGAGCAAAGCTAAGATTTAAATCCTGGTCCACTGACTTGAAAGCCAGCAGACTGTCTATTGTTCTATGCTGCCTCCCCAAGTTTCAAAATCAAATTGCTTTAACAAAACTTGATTATGATTTACATCTCACAGCAGTAGAGAACATATCAAAATGCAATTTTTATAGACAACACATAGCTTAATATATTTCAATAAAATGACATTGATGTGGTAGTTTTAAATCTGTCAGTTCTCAGACATATGATTTCTTCATTCCTCACACTCTGATGAGATTTCATCTACAATAATGTGCTGGATAACTTACAAATGCAATTTTTAAAAATGTCATCTTAATTAACATTAAGAATTATCAAGCATCAGCACATGCCAGGCATAGAACAGAATAGTCAATAAGCCAGAATGACGAAACCAGGGTTCTGATAGACAGCTTCTTTACACCCATAAGTCTCTGCTCTCCACCCATGTCAATCTTCCTCATTTATTCCCTCCCCCCAGTCTATGCACAGAACATTGGGCCTGGAATCGGATAGACCTGAATTCAAATCCAGCTTCAGACATTTACATGCTGTGTGACTCTGGCAAGTCACTTAATCTTTTTTTAGCTTCAGTTTCCTCATCTATAAAATGAGCTCTAGAAGGAAATGGCAAACCACTCCAGTGGGGCCATGAAGAGTTGCTTGTGACTAAAATGATGACTTTAGCTGAAGGTTATAATCCTTATTTTGCCACCATATGATAGATGGATAAAACACTTTATCTTCCCACTCTTCCGTTTCATCGTCATACTGTGTGGATAGACCAGATGATCTTTAAAGTTGTGATCTTAGAAAGATTGATTGAAGAAAGCCTAATATCCTGATTTTCAAAAAAGGAGAACATGGATTTTGCTGATCTTAAAGAAGTGACCTTGACTTTGATGCCCTGCTAAATTCTAGAATGTATTATTAAGGAATACTTCATGAAGATCTAGGAAAGATTATAAAGAGCCAATATGGCTTCATCAAGCACATGTCATGTCAGTCAACCTGTTGGTGATAAACATTTATTAAGTATCTGATATATTCTAGGAGGCAGATAGTTGGCTCGGTGAATAAAGCATTCATCCTGGAACTAGAAAGACCTAAGTTCAAACTAGGTCTCATACACTTACTAGCTGTGTGTCCTTAATCACTTAACCCAGTTTGCCTCAGTTTCCTCATCTGTAAAATGAGCTGAAGAAGGAAATGACAAGTTGCTCCAGTATCTTTGCCAAGAAAACTCCACATGTAGAGTCAGACATAACTGAAAAACAATGTTCCCAGTGCCACTCTGGGGTTGTTTAACATGCAGTTTACATAAATTTGAATCAAGCTTTTGAAAAAGTCTCTCATGTTCTTTTTGTGAACACGTTAGAAAGATATGGACTAGGTGGTTGCTTAATTATGTGAATTCAGAATTGGTTGAATGAGTCTCAAAAGAACAATCATTTGTTGTTCAATGTCATCTTAGAAGAAAAGTTTTAGTGGAGTGATCTCGGGATCTATGCTTGGCCCTGTGCTGACTTACACTAAAATAATCTTTTGGGAAAATTGCAAGCTTATCAAATTTGAAAACGATGCAAAGTAGGAGAAACATTGGATGACATATTAAAGTTAGGATTTTAAAAATATTTTGGTAGAATAAAATATTGAGCTAATCAAGATAAAATTAAATATCTGTTTTCCAGTTCTTCTTCCAACTTTCTGGACTACTATGCCTCAGCTGCCTGACGTTGGAACATCCTTCTTGGAATGTTGGAATGCAGGACTTCGGGTTCCAAGTCAGTACTTTTTCTTCAGTACCAGGTTTATGTAAGCTCTCTCAAGGGTACAAAAAAAGACCTAAAATTTGGTACCAGATTTTGAAAAGTGTACTTGTTTTGATATTTAGAATAATCTGTGATTTAATTGATGGGGATACACTCCCCATTGATGTAAACAAAAATTTCTTTTTATGCTGTTTTCATCCTTGCCTGCTCTTACACTAAATCTTCTGTAGACAACATATATATGCAGCTGGTATTTTGAGGCTTACCTAACCATTCAGGTCCTCTGGCTGTTATCTCTCATTCTTCCCATAAGATTTATTCATACATTTCCCCTCCAAATATGTACATATGTGTATATATACATATACATATGCATGCATATATTCATGTATGTATGTATAAATGTACGATGTTTCTTACTTGTATACGATCTATCTTTGGCAACATGTAGTAGCCTATACCTTCTCATTGCTTTTTAAATTATTAATAATTTCAATTTTCCTAAGATGAGACTAAGTTCACTACAAATTAATATTAAGCTCACTGGGCACTCACTGCAGCAAGGAAATCCTGCTGCTTCTCTCTAATTGATTTTTCTACTCACCATAGGAGCAATTTTAAAGCTGTGCTTCTTAAGCCTCCTCTAGTCCCATTCCAACTCTCTTCCATTGTATTTTACCACCCAAATCAAAGCCATAATAATAGCAATAACTAGTAATTCTATAATACTTTAAGGTTTCAAATCACTTTACAAATTTTATCTCATTTGACCCTTACAACTATCTCATGAGATGGGTTCTATTATTATCCCTGTTTTACAAATGAAGAAGTAGAGGCACAAAAAGGTTGTAACTTGCCCATAGTTACACAATTAGTAAATGTCTGAGGCAGGATTCAAACTCAGTTCTTCCTGATTATAATTCTCTTTCCATTGAAGCATCTACCTCCCCTTTTTATGCTTCTTTTCTCTTTTGTGCTGTATCACTTTTCTAATTGGTTTCCCTGACTCAGGTGTCTCTTCACTCCATCTTCCATTCAGTGCCAAAGTAATTTTTCTAAAGTGTAAGTCTTGATCATATCTCCTCTTTGACAAACTCTAGTAACTCCCTATTAGCTTTAGTTCTTTGATATTTAAAGCTCTTCATAACCTAAACTCCTTATATTTTCCCAATTTTGTTATATTTTGGCCTCTTTGCTATTCTTCTCTCATGGCAGTCTATTTCTGGATACCATGCCTTTGCACTTTGTATTTTCTATGATTGGAATGCTCTCTGCCTCTTAGAATCCCTGACCCCCTTTGATGCTCAGCTTAAATACACAACAAATAACAACTGCTGCTGCTGCTGCTACTACTACTACTATTGCTATTACTACCACCACCACCATATCATCCACGAGACCTTTCCTAATAACTCAGTTACTAGTGTCATTTCTATCTAAAGATAATTATCTCATTTTGGACATGTTGAGTTTGAGATGTCTACAGGACACATTTGATATATCCAAAGGGCAGTTGGTGATATAGAAAAGACCTTCTATCTAGTCTGCATTTATTTTGTGGGTTCTGATTTATATTTACATAATTATATAATCATTACATAATTACATAAACTCTTTGAGGGTTAAGACTTTTTTTTGATTTGTTTTTGAATTCTTACCACTTAGCACAGCATATAATAAGTATATAATAAGCATATGGTAAGTATAATAATAAGGTAAGTATATATAAAGTTTGAATGCTTCTTGATAGATTAATTGAATACTATCTACTGACTGTGTTATTTATACTCTCATTTCTCTAGGCATCTAACACTCTAATTTAAAGACCTTACTATCTTGCACTGGTAGAGAGAGTTTCTAGAAGTTCCATAAATTGATGAAATCACAGCTCTAGTCCCACCCACTATTACATTCCTTTAGTGACTTGCTTTGTTATAACCGAATTCAAATCTGGGAAACAATTTTTTTTTAATTATTTATTTATTTATTATTTTTGCTGAGGCAATTGGGGTTAAGTGACTTGCCCAGGCTTACACAGCTAGGAAGTGTTAATTGTCTGAGTTCAGATTTGAACTCAGTCCTCCTGATTTCAGGGTTGGTGCTCTATCCACTGTGACACCTAGCTGCCCCTCTGGGAAAAAATTTTAAGCAAAGTTGTCACTTGTTAATTATAGTTTAATAATTCACCATCCCACATGACATCTGCCTTTTCATGGTGAACTTTAGTATCTAATCCTCAATAATGCAGTAAAATGAACATTTATTTTAAAATTAATTTGGCTTAATTTTAATGTGAACATCACTGTTGGTTAGGTTAGGGGAAGATAGTGGGAACAGGTGAGGTCCCATCAGCTAATTTTTTTGGTGTAATTTTAAAATATAACACACTTAGAAAGGTATGCTGTACAATTAGATTCTTAATTAGCCTCACTTCTCAGAATCCCCATTGCATACCACCTATTCTTTAGTCTTCTGGTCTCTAATATATAGATATTCATCTCATCATGCTCAGTCTTAAATCTACCACTTCACTTCAATGGTAGAAATGACAAGAGTTGCCAATAAATTGAATGTGAAGTGTGAACGTGAATGAATAGTCAAGGGTGATGCAGAGGTTGGGAGCCTATTTTGTAAATGGAAGGATAGCAGTATCCTCCACAGTAATAGAAGAGTTGGAAGAATATTTGGATTTAGATTTGGATCTCAGTTTAGATATGTTGAGTTTGAGGTGTCTCCAGGAAGGACTTTATATTTGAGATAGCCAAAGGGCAGTGGGGGAATATAGAAAGGAGCTCAGAAAAGAAGTTAGATCTGACAATAACTTCACAGAAATAATTATTGAACCTATGGGAGCTGATGAGATCACCAAGTGAGATAATATGTAAAGAGAGAAAAGAGCCAAGAACAGACCTCTGGGGGATGCTCACAAGGGATACTCTGGAAGAAAATCCAGCAAAGACTATTGAGGAGTGGTCTGACAAAATAGGCAAAGAAAGAAAGAGCATTATTATGAGATTGGGATGATGTATCCAAGCTTCTCTTTTTTACATGTATGTGTATCCCTAGGACTAGTACAGTGCCTGACACATAGTGCTTAATAAATGCTTTTTTTTCTTTCTTCCTCTTTCTGTTCCTTCTTCCCTCCTTTTTCCTTCCCTCCCTCCCTTCCTTCCTTCCCTTTCCTTCCTTCCCCTTCCTTCCTTCCTTTTTGCTTTCCACTCTTCCTTCCTTCCTTCCTTCCTTCCTTTTCTTTCTTTGCTTCTTTGTTTTGTTTGTTTCTTCCTTTCCCTCTTCCCTCATCTTCCCTTCGTTCTTTCCTTTCTCCTACATTCATTCCTTTCTCTTTCCCTTTCTACATTCCTCCCTCCTGCCTTTCTCTCTTTCCTTTCTTATTTCCTTCCTCATTCATTTTTATCTTTTTGTCTCTTTCATTTTGTTAGAGAGGTTAAAATAGAAAAATAATATGAAAAGAGAATAAAATTTATAATACTAAGGCCATCCATTACATTTAGGGTTGTGTACATGTCTTCTAAGGAGATTCATCTCTCTTTAGGTCAGAGAGATACAGGTCCACTCTGTAATATTGCTAACTCCTTCTTGTGTGCTTAGAGGGGGAGAACTACCATGATAAGAAATAAGAAATTACTATATTCAGATGTTTTCTGTCTTTTATTCAGATAGTGCAGGTATTTGGCATAAGCTGAAGCCTCCTAACTTATATACTCATTTGTATTGTCTTCTTTCTTTAGCCTCCATGCAGTTGATTCGAAATTTATGGTCAGTCTTCAGGAGGAAGAGGTCTATTGCTATAAGAAGCTGATTCCATTTTTTTCTTGCTTCGCCCCAGGCAGCTTCCTTCCTCCAGAATAGAACAGCTGTCTGGCCCCAGGATCAGTCTGTCAAGAACCACGAGGGGAAACTTCTTGGTTGACAGCTCCCAGATGTTGAACTTACTGCCCTCAGGGATCTGATTTATCCTAACATCAAAACAGCAGGAAGATGCCAAATTTTTTTGTTCAAACTTTCCACAGGAACTAAAACAGAATGTCTTGGGTTCCTGCAAACCTGGTTTCTTTCATCCTCTACCACTAAATCCAGCTTAAGTTGTGGGTTAGTTGAGCTAATAGAGGCATTAAGTTTATTTTTTTTCACTTTCTGAGAGACATCTTCAGTAATTCAACACATCAGTGGTTTCATTGATGTGGGTACTTTCTTCACTAGTGGAGACTTCAGCATATCAATATCTTCTCACCCTATAAGATTCTTATTTATTTTTCTTCCATGGATTTTCCACAGAGGATCTATCCAATTTGCCAGAGGCATCCCTGTAGGTCCTTTAAAATTTTCAAATACATTTCCAGCACATGGACTGTCCACATGTTATCATTCACTGTCACTACATCATTAGCCCATCACCTTTTCAGATCATAAATTTCTTTAAAGATACCACTTATGCAACATCTTCTGCACAAATTATGTTTTCAGTGTTATTGTATGTCCTGTTTCCCCATTGGCCTGTAGGCCACTTGCAACATTTAACTTTTCAGGGGATTTCGGTTATCAATTAGGGCTATCAGTTGGATATTTCAAGAAGACTAGCACCTCTGGCGTGAAGGCTTTCTGAGCCCTTTTCAGGACTCCTTATCCATCTTTGTTGTCCATCTATCACCCATCTCTCACCTATTTATGTAAGAAGGTTCCATATAGCACATGCAGTGATTATACCCTTGTTCACCATCTTAGCAGACAAGCTAAACTAGTAAGAGGGTAATTTAAACCAGTCAATAAGTTGGGGGGACTGTCTACCCAAGCATGTGAAAACTTCCCCAGTGGAAAGAACAGATGAGAATAGTTTGTTCCAGTGGCCATGAAGATGGCTGAAATAGGCTCAGTGCAGCACTTAGAGCTTGGTCAGACATTAAAGACCCCATGGTCATCCACTGCATCCCACTGCATGACTGGGCCATGGCTAGTCATTTTAACCCAAGACTTTTTGCTCCTGGACTTTGATGACTGTGGAAGAAAAAATGATACTGATGATTTTGCAACTCTACCTCAATTAAATTGAATTAATGCACAAGAAAAGACATCACTCTTGTGATGTCATTGGTCCTTTAAAAAAAAAAAGAGAGACAAGCAATAACCATATTAATTAATATCAATTAGGTACCCAAATTTAATTAGCTCCTAGAAAGGAACATCTATCACAATGGCAGAGTTAGAGCAATTAGATTGAAAAGTCTGGGGCACACTTTTCCATCAATGCATACATATTCTAGGGCAAAGTGGACGCAGACATGGAAAGCATGTCTAGCAAAGATAACACATTTCCTGTTTGCTAGAAGTCCTTTTCTCCCATTGTGTACCTATGAAGATCCTCTTAAGCATGTTGTGGCTTTCTCCTAGGTTTTTTGGTATCACCTTAAATTGCCTGCCTTCAGTGTATGTGGTTTGTCCTCCCACTACAGATACATCTGCCAGCCACTGCTATCATTTGGATGCTACTAGGATGTTTAGAAGAAGAACAGTTCCTCTAACCTTCTGAAGTTTATAAGATCATCTTCCAGTCAAGGGTTGAGGGTGGTGAAGGGAGGAAGAGAAACAAACATCCCCTCCACTAGTGATTCCTTCTCAGGGAATTAAGTAGTACTCTGCTGATTTGCTAAAGAACTCTCTTGGGTTGCAAATTGTTCTGCTATTTTACATAAAAGCCATAGAACATAATGGAATTTCCTTAGCCAACCTTAACACACTTCCTATATGGTTTCATTTTATTTCATCCAAAGACTTTCACTTCTTCCAAATCGATCAACCCCTTCTCACATCTAGTTAAATGTTCTTGGTTGAATTAATATGTGTCTGGGTTTTGATCATATCTATCTCATTCTTCAGATGGAGTCAATCTTTAAGTCTAGGATCTCCATAATTGTTAAAGTAAAGCACTCTTCTTTACAAAATCATTAACACAATGGCATCTTGTATTCTCTGCCCCCTTTCATCAACTGTGTGGATATAAAGATGTGATCCTAATTGAAAATTGTTTGCTAAAGCCTGCCTATTGCTTTTTCATATTTTTATCAATTAGGAGACATGTATGGATCATTTTCATAAATATTTCATAATAATGAGAAAGTAGACATATAGAAGCCAGAAGTTATTGATATTTTCTTAATCACCTTTTTTTGGGTAATAATATCAAGCGTGATATTTTTCTCTCCTTTAGAAAGTTCCCCTCCCTGAGATAACATCAAATACTCTCTTAATGCTTTCAAGATTGTGTCATTTCCACTTTGGATCTCTGTGGTACATATGAGTTTGGTTCAGTGGGTTTTGCTAGTTTTTTTGTAACTTTTATCTAAGTTTTATTTGCTTTATCTTAAATTTTAAAAACTTTACCTTAGGTGACCATTTCAACTTCCTCATGTAAAACATTGGAGACTGAGATGGTGAGTCCAAACATATTGACTCACTTGATGAGATCTAGATAAAGAGTACCTAAATGAAATTAGGGTTAATTGAGGTCTTAGTGCAGATTTGGGTTACAGGAAGTCAAATGGAGCTCCCCTGCAACCCCTCTGGATTCGGCGCAAGGATACAGAGTTAAATGAGTTCTAGTAGCAGTGCAAGAGTCCCCTGTAAAGGAATTTACAGGCCCAAAAACCTAGATTGATTAAAAAAAAAAAAAAAAAGGTTTATTGTAGGGTTTAGAAGTAAGGTTAAAGTCTGGTTAGTAAAAGGTATTAGAAAAAGAGAGAAATATACCAGAAGGTCCAGTGGACAGAGAGTCTGTGATGCAAAGCATGTTGCCAGCATGTTTCGACCCTCTGCAAAGAGATGATTCCAGCTTGGCTCTTTTATTTAGTTAAAGGGGCCTATGGGTGTAGTCCCACGTTGTTTCCTTGATGGGTTTCAGCAAGGGCTAGAATTTGCTAGATGGGGTTTGGGAAACCTGAGAAGATAATTAGAATGGGGGCTGGGACAGCCCAAATTAGTTCAGATCTGATGGGGGCTGGGAGAGCCCAGATATCTCCATTGGAATTCAAAAGGGTGCTTTTGACCAGGACTTATGAATCAAAGGTCAGTCATGGGGGTTGGGAATCAGGAAGGAATTTTAAAAGGGCCACAGCCCACATCACACTGATGATTAAAATTGATTAGCATAATCATTAGATTGTAAGCTCTTTGAAAGTAGCACCTAGCTTTTCTTCTCCTTGTATCCTCAAGGCTTAACATAGTGCCTGCCACATAGTAGATACTTAATAAATACTGTTGACTTGTCTTGATTCAATGGTAAAATTCTTCTGCTTTTGGCTCATTTGTTCTATTTTACCTCTAAGAGATGGGTGAGTAAAAGAAATCATTTACTTAACAAAGGGAGTAGTAATAAAATAGTAGTTAATAAATAAAAGTTTCTCTAGATCTAGGGCTACTTAAACTTTTTCTACTTGTGACCCAGGTTATACAGGTATATAAAATAAGTATTTAAATCAAACATTCAATGATAATAAATTATAATTTCATGATCCCCACATTCAGTTATAAGACTCCATATGGGGTTGTGATTCACAGCTTAAGAAGCTGGTCTAGACAACAGAGGAGGTAGAACAGGGAGACTTCTATACTAACTATAAGCACCATGACTATAACATTTTACTATACTTCATACTTGGAGTGCATTCCCCTATTTTCAAGGCTCATTTCCATGTTATCTTCTATATAAAATTTTTCTTGTTTTGTCTAGCTTCTGGGACTCTTTCCAAGCCACCTTATATTAATTGTGTATATACTTATGAAATTCATATTGTCTCCTTCAAAAGAATATGGTGTCCTTGAGAGCAGGAAGTATTTCAGTTAACTTTGTGTCCTCATTGCCTAACATAGTGCCGGGTGCAAATTAGGTACTTAATTAATGCTTTTTTTTTCTTCTTTCAGCGAATGAATATATTCATTCAAAAGAGTTTGATGTAGTCCCTTTGGAAGGTAATGGACATCATATCCTAAAGATGCTGCTGTAGTTCAAAAGACTTTTGAAATGCCTCCTTTTGTATTTCCTCAGAGCCAGTATATAAACCATAAAATAACACATTATATTACTCATACCTTGTTTTTTTGGTTGTTATTATTTGTTTGTTTTGACTAAAATAGCATTCTCCAGTTTGATCACCCATCTGATTCACCACTTTTAGCTTTGAATTACTTTTGGATCTTTATACAAATCACATTCACCTGCAGAGGATGAAAATTCTTCCCCACTGAGGATATTCCAAAGAATGTGAATAGGCTCTGAGGGCAATTCTAAAAAAAAGCTTAAATAATGTTTTTCACTGTGGCACATCATTGAAAGATCTGCACAACCTTGAAAAATTTCTTTAAAGTAGATAAGCTTGATTTGAATGTGCAATAGCATATTTAATATAAAAGGATATTTAATGTAGAAATTAACTGAATCATTTTAGAATACATTTATATGTTAGTATGTTAGATGTTGTTTGTGATTTTCTCACACTCTCTGTTCCTTATTCCTTTGGTTGAATGTACTTCCTTTCTGTTCCTTCAGGCTCTCCTTCTATCATTAAACATTTTTTCATATATCCTACTATGTCTAGCAAGCACACTTAAATCTCACTATAATTTAGCATGATATAGTCAATAGAGGGTCAGTGTTGGAGCCTGAAACTCTAACTCAAGTGTCTCTTCTGATGAATTAAATCCTTCTTTGACACATAATGACTCTGTGATATTAGCAAGTGTAACCTTTCAGTGCCCCAAGCAAATCTGGAAAATTATAAATTATATCCCATCTCTTTTAGGATCATGAGTTTACAGGTTTAGAGACAATCTCCTCTCTTTCCCTCCATCTTCTCTGTCTCTGTTTCTCTGTCTTTCTGTCTCTATCTCTCTATTTCTCTCTCTCTCTCTCTCCCCTTCCACCTATCTACCTATCTACCCATCTGTCTCTGTCATCTATCTATCTATCTATCTATCTATCTATCTATCTATCTATCTATCTATCTATCTATCTAACTAACTATCTATGCATCAAAACTGAGGCACAGACAGAGAGGTTAAATGACACAACCATTAATTTTTTGAGGCAAAATTTGAATCCAGGTCTTACTGCTGGGTCAGAATTACATACCAAATTCTGTGTAATTATAATGATCAAGAAACATGATCCTGGAGAAGAGCTAAGAAAAGGTGCCTTTCTCCTTTCTTTGAAAAGGTGCACACTATAGGTGAGGAATATTATAAATACTGTCAGATTCCATTGCTTTGATGGTTGGTTTTGTGAAGATTTCCTTTTCTCCCTCTCCCCTCCCCCTGCCTTTTTTTCCTATTCTTTGTAACAAGAAATGGTAACAAATTGGAGAACAATAGATTTAAGGATGAAGGAGATATAAAAATGAAACCTATCTATGCAAAACATATTTATTTCATTCCTAGAAAAATTTTTATTATATTGAAAATTATATTTTTTCATGAATTCTCCAAGGAAATATAGTCCAAACCAAGAATGATATGATTACTTTCTGATTTATGCTGGGGTGAATTACCTCCTCCTTAAAGTAATTCACTACCCTCCTTTTTAGTCAAGTCTCTTTCTTTGTATGGAAATATCTCTGTGCCTACTGGTGGCTTGGGGTGTAACTATGGACTTTCTTCATTCTTTTCCCAATTTGGATATCCAAATTCCCATCTTTCCCTGTGTTTGTGTTATATCTGTTTTTAGATTTTTATTTGATCTTAAATCCACAGAGCTGGAGCAGAAACATTGTTTAGAGCTGTGAGGAATGTTCCCCCTCATTCCAGCTACTTCCTACATTCCTCCCAATCAATGTAGTCAAATACTTGCCAAGTTAGCACTATCCTAAATTCTACTTAAAACAACCATAGACTTTATCCTTTGGATAGGTGCTTACTAACAGACATCTTTTCCTGGCTCAGACATGAACAAAGCACCTGTTTAATCTAGGGGCCATTGTATTTCTATTAAGTCATCTTTCAATTATCACATGAATGGAGAGATCATAGAATTAAAAGTGAGAAGTGACCTCTAATGTCATCTAATGCAACTACTTCAGTTTACAGATAAGGAAAAAAATAGGGATAGGTAGATGACATGATATGTTTAAGGTAACTAAAAGAAATAATGAGTAAAGTTGACTCCAGATCCAGGGTCCTCTCTATTGTACTGGAGGCAACTAGATGGCACTGTAATGCACAGAAGACCTTGATTTTATTCACTTAATAGCTACGTGATCTCTGCAAGTCATTTAACCTCTGCTTACCTGTTTCCTCATCTGTAAAATGGAAATAATAATAGCATCTACCTCCCAGGATTGTTGTGAGGATCAAATGAGATAATAATTTTACAGCACATAGCATAATACTTGGCATATAGTAAACACTATGTACATTTTTGATATTATTATTATTACCATACTGTCTCCAAAGAGAATAAATCATTTCCCACATTACCTCCAGTAAATCTCCTACATAATTATATTTTGTTTAGTCAAAAATTCAATTTAATTTGCAATCCCTGTGCATGCAGCCCTGATTTGGAGGAAAGACTATCCTGGATAGCACAGCTAAACCAGCTTGAGATGGTGAATGCATCCCAGATAAGGTACTTATAGATAATCTAAAAATGCTTTTAAAAAAAGCTATTTTAAATGTTAAAAAGTAAATAAAATCAATACTGGTAGAATTAAGAAGACCTGAAATTGATAAACAGGACAATGTTTATACTACCTCATTAAATCTAACATTTATACATATAAAATATTAATAAATATATAAAGTTTTATATTTATATATGTGTGTATAAATATATTTTAAAAGCATAACTTAGGGGAAAGAATGTTGATTCTGAAGCCAAAGACTTGGATTGAAATTTTTCCTGTTATTGCTTACTACCTGTGTGATTCATGGAGCAAGATATAATCTCTCTGGGCCTCAGTTTCCTTGTCTGTAAAATGAAAAGATCATACTAAATGACCTTTGGGAGCTTTCCTTGTTCTAAATCTATGAGAGTAGCATGCTATCATAATAGATTCATAGTTTTGGATAGGATTCCCATTTCCTGGCATTTTTGTGTGTGGAAATTTGCTTCATAATTTAAAAAAATCAAGAAAGCTTGATATTTCTGCATTTTATGTTTTTCTTTTTCTCATCCTCCATATCTATTAGTTTTTTTTTATTTTTTCCCTGACATTTGCCTCTCTCTCCATTTAGTTATTTAAAAGATAAATTCTCTAATTTCTAATAGCTCCAATTAAAATCCAGCTTTGTAGAGGGATTATCAACATTTCTTTCTTTACCCCTCATCCTTCATACCTCTTCTTTTTTTTTAAATAATAATAGTTTTTATTTACCAGATATATGCATGTGTAATTTTACAGCATTGACAATTGCCAAATCTTTTGTTCTAATCCCCCCCAGGTTGACCAATACATGTTAAATATGTTAAAGTATATGTTAAATACAATATATGTATACATGTCCAAACAGTTGTTTTGCTGTACAAAAAGAATCAGACTTTGAAATAGTATACATTTAGCCTGTGAAAGAAATCCAAAATACAGGAGGACAAAATTAGAGGGATTGGGAATTCTATGTAGTGGTTCATAGTCATCTTTCAGAGTTCTTTTGCTGGGTGTAGCTGGTTCAGTTCATTACTGCCCTATTGGAACTGATTTGGTTCATCTCATTGTTGGAGAGGGCCGCATCCATCAGAATTGATCATCATATAATATTGTTGTTGAAGTATATAATGATCTCCTGGTCCTGCTCATTTCACTCAGCATCAGTTCATGTAAGTCTCTCCAGGCCTTTCTGAAATCATCCTGTTGGTCATTTCTTACAGAACAATAATATTCCATAATATTCATATACCACAATTTATTCAGCCATTTTCCAATTGATAGGCATCCACTCAGTTTACAGTTTCTGGCCACTATAAAGAGGGCTGCCACAAACATTTTGGCACATACAGGTCCCTTTCCCTTCTTTAAGATCTCTTTGGGATATAAGCCCAGTAGTAACACTGCTGGGTCAAAGGATACTTCATACCTCTTCTTAAGACTTCCAAGGGATACAATTGTCCTACTTCTTTCTGTCTACACTTTTGTTGAAAGGATGGATATAAGCAACCTTGATTTGCTAATTTTCTCCCTCTTCTCCTCCCCTCTTCCCTCCCCTCTCCTCCTCTCCCCTTCCTTCCTCTCTCTTCCCTCTCTTTCTCTATTTCTGTCTCTGTTTGTCTCTTTTACTTTGTTTCTCTCTCTCTGTGTGTGTGTGTGTGTGTGTGTGTGTGTGTGTGTGTGTGTGTGTGTTTCTCTCCCTATCTCTGAGAACATCATCTTGATTTGAATTACTATTGCTTGATAGTTTGCTTTCATTTCCTGCCTTTCATGCTCCATCTCCATTCACCAGTGACTAGTCTGTCAGGAAGGAGTTAACCATTAAAGAGCAACACATACCTTTAAAGCCAAGATTGAACAGAAATCCAGCCAAGCAGCTTAATGAAAATGAGCCAGATGTGAAACTGAATATCTACTTCGAGACAGCCCAGAGTGAAGTTATGTTGTGCTCTAAATTGAGTCTCTAGACAATATCTTCATAGAATACACAATTTGATTGTGCCCTTACTTAGACTGGGGAAGGCAATATTCTTTGTAGGTAAGCTACTTTATTTTTTTTTTAATGTTTTCATTATGAGCTTATTTTTGCTTTTAACAAACTTCAAATCAGACAAACATTTCCATATATGAAGCAGAACAGAAAAAGAATGGTGCATGAAGCTAAGACTCTCATAAATGGCTTGCTTTCCCGAAGTCCCTTTTTAAAGCTATCTACCTTTCCATTGTATTCTTTGGAATGCTTGCACCAGAGGCAAAAAACTTGCTTTCATTTGAAAGGTTTTCTTTCCCTCTCCTCTCACCTTCATTCACCCTTTGAGACCGATCTTCCTTTTGATGACACAGCTTCACTGACTATCATTTCTAGTGCTGCTACACTTTCACTCATATACCACAATTCACTTGTGATTGATTATAGGAGAGTTGGGATTCTCCTTGCTTCTCATTGAACTTCCCAGATTCTCCCTCTACCACCATCACACAGGAACTTCTCCTTTGAGGTTTTTTCAATCTGTATTTATCACAATCAAGATTCTAGTATAACCCCATTTTGATTTATAATTTTCCCTCCTCACCCCCAACCCCAATTCTCTAAAACACCCTGCTTCCTTCCACAATATGTTCACTACCTGGCTCATGGGCTTTTTCTCCTCTTCAATTCTTGGTCTCATCCCAGGGGACTTCAAAAACACATCGACACACTCAAATACCTTATTTTCCCAGTCCTTCAACTTACAACCTTTTCTTTTCTTTTCTTTTCTTTTCTTTTCTTTTCTTTTCTTTTCTTTTCTTTTCTTTTCTTTTCTTTTCTTTTCTTTTCTTTTCTTTTCTTTTCTTTTCTTTTCTTTCTCTCTCTCTTTCTTTCTTTCTCTCTCTCTCTTTCTTTCTTTCTCTCTTTCTCTTTTTCTTTCTCTCTTTCTCTTTCTTTCTTTCTTTTTCCTTCCTTCCTTCTTTCTTTCTCTCTTTCTCTTTCTTTCTCTCTTTTTCTTTCTTTCTTTTTCTTTCCTTCCTTCTTTCTTTCTCTCTTTCTCTTTCTTTCTCTCTTTTTCTTTCTTTCTTTCTCTCTTTCTCTTTCTTTCTTTCTTTTTCCTTCCTTCCTTCTTTCTTTCTCTCTTTCTTTCTTTCTCTCTTTCTCTCTCCCTTCCTTCCTTCCTTCCTTCCTTCCTTCCTTCCTTCCTTCCTTCCTTCCTTCCTTCCTTTCTTCCTTTCTTTCCTTTCTTTCTTTTCTTTCTTTCTTTCTTTCTTTCTTTCTTTCTTTCTTTTCTTTCTTTTCTTTCTTTCTTTCTTTCTTTCTTTCTTTCTTTCTTTCTTTCTTTCTTTCTTTCTTTCTTTCTCTCTTTCTCTCTTTCTCTCTCTTTCTTTCTCTCTTTCTCTCTTTCTTCCTTCCTTCCTTCCTTTCTTTCTTTCTTCCTTCCTTCCTTCCTTCCTTCCTTCCTTCCTTCCTTCCTTCCTTCCTTCCTTCCTTCCTTCCTTCCTTCCTTCCTTTCTTTCTTTCTTTCTTTCTTTCTTTCTTTCTTTCTTTCTTTCTTTCTTTCTTTCTTTCTTTCTTTCTTTCTTTCTTTCTTTCTTTCTTTCTTTCTTTCTTTCTTTCTTTCTTTCTTTCTTTCTTTCTTTCTTTCTTTCTCTTTCTTTCTTTCCTGAGGCAATTGGGGTTAAGTGACTTGCCCAGGTTCACACAGCTAGGAAGTATTAAGTGTCTGAGGCTGGATTTGAACTCAGGTTCTCCTGACTTCAGGACTGGTGTTCTATCCACTGTGTCATCTAGCTGTCCCTACAACATATTCTTTTGATCCATCTCAGCAGTACACAAAGATTTTTGATTCTGCCATCACCTCCAAGTCTTCCACTTTCAGATTCATGAATTCTGAAATTCCCTATCTTATCACAGTCTATTGACATTCCATGTGTCCCATCTGCCAATATCAAATCTTGCTCTTCCTCCATACCATGACTCCCAGTCCTTGATCCGTCGAGTTTCTCCCAGGCCATTTCCCCTGTACTAATAATACTCTCCTCCTTCCCCTCTGTCTTGAATCCTTGGAGGACAAGGTCAATTTTATACTCTCCTCTTCCCTTGAATAATTTGTTTCCTTATCATATAACAATCATGTCCTGCCAAATATCAGTCTTGTATCTTTCTCACCATCATCCACTTTCCTTTCAAAATCCTCTTTTCCCATTAACTTCCCTTTTATATCCAAAGCTTTACATACTCTTAGTCACCCAGGATCATATTGTAGATATAATCCTTAACTTCCCTTCTACCATCTAATCAACTTTTTTTTTTTTTCATCTAAGCCTCTTTGATTTTACCTTTGCAGTACCTCCTACATATTCCCTTCTTTTTTCTGATACTGTCTGATAAGGACTCTCATCACCTTATAATTGGAGATGAAAGTTATTTCAATAGGTTATTCTCCCTGCTTCAATTTCCCCCCATTCCAGCCCATGTTCCTCTTAGCTGTAAAATTGGTCTCCCTTAAATTCAGGTTTGACCACATCTGTCAACTTATTCAATAGACTCTACAGATTCCTTATTAGTTCCAGGATTAAATATTAAATATTCTGTTTGGCTTTCAAATCACTTTATAACTTAGTTTATTGTTACATTTCCAATGTTCTCACATTATACTCTCTTTCCCCTCATATTGTATAATCCAGCTTCCTTCCTCTTCCTTAAACAGGATACTCCATCTTCTATCACTAAGCATTTTCACTGGCTATCCTCCATGCCTGGAATTTTTTCCTTCATCTCTATTTCTTAGATTCCTGAATTTCTTCAAATCTCAGCCAAAATCTCACCTTCTGTCAGAAGTCTTTCCTAATTCCCCTTTATGCTAGTATTTTCTCCCTGAGACTTTTTCCAGTTTATCTTTATGTCTTGTTGGTACATAGTTTCATCTTTCTCCTCTCTATTAGATTATGAGCTCCCTGAAATCATGGATTGTTTTTGTCTTTTTTATTTTTTTGGTATTTTTCTTAATAGTTATATACTTCACAAACACTTCTTGACTTATCTTCTCTTTTTTAGAACATAATAAATTTAGCATATACCTTTCAAAGCCAACCTGCCTATTGTCTATGTCTCCTTCTAGTCCTCCTTCCTTCTGTTCACTTTTATGGTTTTAAAAATGCTCAATGACTCTTTTTTTCTTTAATTTTTTTTCTTTTTGACAATCCTATCATTACTCTCTTTCACCTTCCCCACCCCAGAAGCATATTTTGTCATCGTGATTTCTGGAATTGTGATTAGAAATTATTAAAATTTTTGAAGTCTTTAAAAGTTATTTTTGTAAAGTTTTTGTTATTTTCTAGATTATTTTCCTAGTTCTTCCAAGTTTCTCTAAGTCTATCCTTTTTATCATTTAATATAGCTCAATGGTTTTCCATTGCATCTCTATTTTTTCAATCATTTCCTAATTTGTGGGCATCCTTTTAATTTCTAGTTAATTTCTATAATATTCACAAACACACACATATGTATATGTTTATGCATATATGCACATATATACATATACGTGAGTAGGTATGGGTGGGTAACTCCTTTTCCTCTTTTTCCTCTTTCTTGGATCTCTTTGGGGATAAAGACCTGGACCAAAAAGCATATACAGCTCAGTGATTTTAGAAATAATTCCAAATTGATCCTCAGAAAATACTGGCCAATAAGGGGGATAATTTAAGCAGCATATGTTAGGAGATGGATCTTTTTTTCTCATAAATGCTACATGATTAATTGACTAGGTGGTGGTGCTGGTAGGGAATAAGATGAAAATCCATCCTTAATAGCCCTTGCATACGTTCTGTTTTTGTTGTATGATCCCTTACTTCAATTAAAATATGGGAAATAATATACAATAATTAATACTCATATTAGTTACATTCAATCAATCTTATGCATTTTCCCATCTGACCACTAGAGGGCAAAGCTTAAAATATTTGTGCTTCATGAGTGATTGCACTCAGCATATGGTACTCAGTTCACATTTAATGTAAAGGAATCAGTTTTTGAATATATTCCCCTTTCTTTAAAACAAATTCAAAAACATTAAAGTATATTATTTCATCTTTACTATTACCAAAGAGTCTAAATAAATGCTGACCAAGTTTAATTTGGCTATTTTAGTTAATCACTGAAACTTAAACCACAATTTAATCCTTCTCATTGTGATGTATGTGATGTTGTATCCTGACTAGTCGTACTGCCCTCTATTCACATTGGATGTTTTCATGCTCATTTAAATACAAAATCAATATAACTTTGCTCACACCATTACTACTTCATGAAGTGCCCACAAACCATAGGTATCTCGACTGCCACTCTAAGCCTGCACTTAATCTGCTAACATCAACCCTACTAGTTGAACTTGGTCTAAAAATAATAATGACTGACATTTATATAGATATGTAGATTTCCAAGATACCTGTTTGCCTCAGTTTCCTTTTTTGTAAAATGGAACTAATAATAACTATCTTTCAGATCATTGTGAAAATCAGATGAGATAATAATTATACAGTGCTTGGCACATAACAACTGATATATATGTATACATATAAATATTATTATTAATATCACAATAATCCTATATGGTAAGTACTATTGGTATTATTCTCCTCATCTTGCAGATGAGAAGCCCAAGAAGAGAGACTGACTTTCTATAGCTAGTCAGAGGTCTTTCTGACTTAATATGTATACTGAAAAGATTTAAAGTTCTTTACAACCTGACCTCTTCCTACCTTTTTAATCATCTTATATTTTACTATCTTCACTCATTCTAAAATCCAGCCAGGGTGGCCCATGCCCACCCCATTTCCACTCTCCATGTCTTTGTAATGGTTCTCTACCCATTCCTGGAATGTAGAATCCTAGTCCTGTCCACTACTAGAGTTTTCCTTTTTCAGGTTATATTCTAGTTACTCTATATGGATCCTGTATGTCCCTATATCATCTAGTTCCTTTAGTGTTACCTCAATAGAAGTAATAGTAGTTCATTCAATTTTGCTGTTTCAATTCAGTTCAACAAGTTCAATTCAATAAGAAATCTGTGTTTTTTTTTTCCTCTGGTACCACCAGGGTTTGATTCTCCATTTTGTGTTCTTCCGGCATATATTAGATAATTAGTGAATTTAAGAAACATCATTTGTTACTTCAGTGGGTTTACCCATCCCTGAAAAGTTCATCATCATTGGAATTATCGAATTTTTATTGTGGACATTTGTGTACTGTATAAAAGCACAGAGAAAACACTATCTCCAGCCCTAGGAAGTGCATGCAAATACTTATGAAGGAATAGAAATACAATCAGTCAAATAAGTCAATAAATACTTATTTAGCACCTACTGCATGCCAGACAGTGAGTGAAACATTTGGATACAAAGACAAAAGACAGCCTTTATTCTCAAGGAGGTCACAGTCCAATATGGGAGGTGACACACAAGCTAGAGCTGGGGGTGGAAAAAAGAAGGTTGGAGAACTAGAAAAGTTGGAGAGCCATAACACATTATTTCTTATTCTTTAATGGATGAAAAAAGCATGCTCATTTGTGTATTATATTTGAGATTCACCAACACAATTTGTATATAGAAAAAGTGTGACACGCTAATATCACATAGCAGAGTACCAAAAAGGGTATATACATATTAATGCTACTGTGATGGAATTGGGTATAGGCCAGAAATCAGCAGGCAGAAAGAGGACGAATATAGCTGTGCAAAGCAGGAAAAGTTTAAAATCAAATGCAAAAAGTTCTAAAGTTAGCACAGTGCAGATGTGCCAAAGGGAATGAAACCAAATTCTGACTTCTAATTTTCCTTCCAAGTCTCTCTCTCCCTCCCCCCTCTCTCTTCTTCCCTCCCTTTCTTCTCTCTCTGTCTCTGTCTCTATCTGTCTGTCTGTCTCCCTTTCTGTCTCTATCTCTCTTCTCTGTCTCTCTCTTATTCTCTGTATCTCTCCATTTCCCTCTCTTTCTGCCTCTATATCTCCATCTGTCTGTCTATGTCTCCCCCCCTCCTTTCCCTACCTCTCTGTCTCTGTCTCTCTCTTCCTTCCCCCTTCTCTCTGTCTTTCCTTCTCTGTCTCTGTCTCTGTCTCTATCTCTGTCTGCCTGTCTCTCATTACCTTCAGGGTCAACAATCATAGGAAGATAACAGTGAATATGGCTATAATGAGAGAAAGAGGAAAACAATAATTATTAGGGCTTTTATTTTCTGGCAGTGAATGTGGCTAAGGACATTTGGAAAGGCAGAAAGGAGAAAAAAGACTATTGGATTTGGATTCAAGCCATATTTATAATTCACACCTGTCAGTATTTTTGTGAGTATGAGTTATTTGCTATACCTTGCTGCCTCAATTGCTGCGTCTGTGAAATGACAGAGTTGAACTTGATAGCCTCTAAGATCCTTTTATCACTCTAAATGTATTTGCTGATGAACCTAAATGAATTTCTTTCACTATACTTCTGGTTAGTGCTTCCTACAATCACAGAACCTCAAATTTACAAATAAACTTAGACACCATCTTGTCCCTGATTATACAATATCCCTGATGTTGGAGGTAGAGGTTTCAAAGTTTAGAATCAATTTTGGGTTGAGATGAAGCATTCCCAAGTCACTGAACTTTGGGTTGACATCTAACTACTAATTGTAGATTTGGGGAGGTCTGATAATTCAATAAACTCCCATTCTCTATCTCAGATTCACCACCTTAGTTCAGCTCTTCATCAGCTCCTGCCTGGAATACTCAATGGTCTCTGAATGGAATCCCTGCTCTGGTCTCTTCCTTCCAATCTATCCTCCACATAGCCATGTAAATGATTTTCCTTAAATTGAGGCTTAACCCTGTTACTACCTTATTTTACAAATTTCAAAAGTTCCCTATTACTACTAGAATGAAATATAATTTTTTTCTGTTTAAATTCAGCACCCCTTCAAGGCTTGGTTCCGTTCATCTTGTCTACAAGGATACAATGATAGACTTATCAAATTTATTTAGAAATCTAAGCATAATGACTATAAGATTTCATGTATCCATCAATTTGCTTTTTAACCTGTTGTATAATTTTATTGATATAGGGAAACTTTAGGGAGGAAACTGCATTTCCTAAGTAGATTAGCTGCTTTTCAGCTAAAGCTCTAAGGATCATAATCCTGGCACTGGAAGGGATGTCAGAAGCTATCTATTCCAACTTTATCATTTGACATATTAGAAAACAGAAGACCAGAGAAATTAAAAAATTTGCCCCCAAAACAATTATTAAATAACTAAAAAAGGGGGGAAAGTATTTATCCAAAGATACACAGTAGCAAAATTTGTCAGGGTTAGAGGAAGAATTTGAATTAAAGACTTTTGTCCCGAGACCAAGGCTCTTTCCATTTATAGTGTTATTGTGTTAGTCTGAGACATTGACATGTTAAGATATTTGCCAAGGATCACATTGTTGGTATGAATAGCAGGACTTGGACCCAAGTCTTTGTGACTTTAAGACCAACTTCTTACTCCATTATATTTTGCAGCCTCTCTACCAATATAATAGCCCTACCAAAAATGTAAGTAAGATATGTTTGTTTCCTATGAACCTATACTGGCTTTCTTTTCTCAGTGTTTAAAAACCAGGGTTTTAATAACATATTTTAGAATCTTGCCTGGAATTGAAGATAATTTCACTGATCTATAGTTTGAAAAATACACCTTTTTTTAATGTTAAAATTTTCTCTTCTATTTTATTGTTCAGTTGTTTTTTAATTGTGTCCATCTCTTTGGGGTTTTTCTGGCAAAGATACTAAAATATTTCCTTCTCCATTTCCTTCTCCAGCTCATTTTGCACATGAGGAAACTGAGGCAAATGGGGTCTAGAGTAACACAGTTCATAAATGTCTGAGATTTGAACTCAGGAGCTCAAGTGTTCTTGATTCCAGGCCTGATGCTCTATCCACTCTTTCAACTTGCTGTCCCTCTTTTCTTTGGTTCACAACTGTTCAAAGGTTATGGATATGACGAAATAATTATCTCTTCCAATTCCTTCAGTAACCTGGGACCACATGATCACAGATTTGTAGCTATAAGTGATCTTATAATTGATCATGGCCAATGCCTTTATGTTACAGATGGAAATTAGAAAATTTAGTTTTTGGAAAACCAAACCCAGAGTAGATAAGTGAATTTTAGGTAGCAAGTAGATGAAACAGCTTGAATTCATTGAAGACACACTTATCTTATTATCACTCATCATGAATTTCAGTTCTCTGTTAAGAATTTTTGCTCTAATATCTCTAGTCTGAAGACTCCTTAGTTGGAGAAAACAAAAGTAAAATTAGAGCTGATATGTTCTGCTTTCCTTCCTGTATCATCATTGTTCCATCTGCTGTAAACTGTGATTTTATTCCTATCTATTCTTGGTATATTGTTTCTCTAAAACCTACCTCAGGATTATGGCCTGAAACTCAAATGTAGATGACCTTAGTGCAAGCCCCCAGAACCAGGGAGTGTAGAAAGGTTGCAATTGGATGATTTTCACCCAAGGAGTTATCAGACCATCAGATTGGCTCTAAGGTGATTTTTTTTTGTGTGTGTGTATGTTGCATGCCAAGGTAAGAAGCCATAGAGGAACGGTAGCATCCAAAATCAGGAGAAGAAATTAAAAAGAGTCAAACAGAATTTAAGATTTGAGTGAAGAAATATGGTTTTTGATGTAGGCTAAAGATGAAAGGCTAAGTTCGGCTATATTGCCGAAGATCTAGGTAATATGTTCTTAGTCTACATCACTAAGCATTGTTTTCTTTAAAAATTTTAATAGCTTTTTTACTTTCAAAATATATGCAAAGATAGTTTTCAACATTCATTCTTGCAAAATTTTGTGTTCCAAATTTTTCACCCTCCCTTCTCCCAACTCCTTCTCTGGACAAGCAAGTAATCCAATATATATATTAAATATGTGCACATCTATATGTATTTCCACATTATCATGCTGCACAAGAAAGATCAGATCAAAAAGGGGATGAGAAAAATGAGAAAGAACAAAAACAAGCAAACAACAAAAGTGAAAATATTATGTGGTGATCCACATTAAGTCCCCATAATCCTCTTTCTGGAGGCAGATGGTTCTCTCTATTACAAGTCTATTGAAATTGGTCTGAATCACCTCATTGTTGAAAAGAGCCAAATCTATCATAGTTTATGATCACCTAATCTTGCTGTTGTGTACAGTGTTCTCTTGATTCTACTCACTTCACTTAGCATCAGTTCATGTAAGTCTCTCCAGAAGGCATTGATTTCTAATCAGTGGGCTAGAGATTTGAGTTTCTTGTTCTTTTGATCCACAAATCACTAACCCGGGGCTCCCTGTAGAAGAAGTAGAAAAATGATTGAACTCTTTCAACCTACTTTTCCTTCAGGAGCTCCTAGAGTGCTTCTTTCCATCAATAAATTTAATAAGAAAAGGGACATAATGATAGAAGACTTGGGCTTCTTGCCTAGCTTCTTACTGATTTCAAGATTTTGGGCAAATTACTTTAGCTCCAGTATCCTTATCTGTTAAAAAAAAAAAAAAAGAGGGGGGGTGATGATGGAGAAGAGATGACTATGTAGTCTCAAAAGTCTCTTCTACCATTTAAATTCTGTAATTTTTGTGAATAAAGTTAATCTTACTCTTCAGTGATGTGTGCTCCAGTGCCATAACTCCAGCTTCCTACTCAACATCTCCACTTAGGTCTTTGGCATCTCAAACTTAACACATTCAAGACAGAACTAGACTTGTTTTTCCACAAACCCCTTCCTCCCCCAAACTTTCCTGTCTTCATCAAGAACATCACTATTCTTCCAGTAACTGAGGTTTGCAATCTAGGAGTCATTCTTGATTCTTCACTCTCATTTAATGCTCTCTCTATAATTGACAATATGTTCTCTTCAATATGCCTCTCATCTGCCCCTCTTCTCACTACTCATGTTACAACCACCCTAATCCAGGCCCAAATAACTTCTCTCCTAGACTATTGAAATAGTTTCATAATTTCTCTCATTGCATCCAATTTCCCATCTCGAATTGAGATATCGAAGTCCAAGCCTGACTATAACATTTCTGCTCAAGAAGATTAAAGTGCTCCCCATTGTCCTAGTACAGAATACAAGCTGATTGAGTTTTTTTTTTTTTTTTTCCTCCAGGTTGATTGTAAACTGTCTTGCTTCCACACTATATGCTCCAACCAAATGGATTTCTTTGTTATTCTCCATGTAGGAAAGTTCCATTACTTCTCCTCCCTGCATCCTTATTTGTCCCCGTCTTAAAGGTATCTTCCACAATAATGCAGGCTGTGTCTCATTCCTGGTATGCTCTCCCTTCTGACTATGTTTTTTAAAATCCACAGCTCTCTTTAAAATGTAGCTTGAGTCACTTTCTTCAAATGACCTCTCTTGATTTCTCCTAGTCATTATATCACCAAATGACTGTTCATGTCCTGTAATGATCTATAAACCTGTATCCCTACATTATTATCTCCTGGAAAACAGAAATATCTCATTTTTAATAGTTGTATCCTAGGTGCTTAGAATAGACCCAGCACATAGTAAATGCTTGTTGATTGATTTGTTGATTGATTTACTGATCCCTTCTCCTGCAATTCTGGCTGTAGTAATTGGACCTTAACATGATTGCCCTGAAATCCCAGTTTACATATAGGTCAGCCACACAAATTTGAAAGCAATCAGAAACACCAGTTTCGTGGACAAGGTCAATGGCTATTATTGGGTTTACTCAGAATTTCAGAAATATTTGCTCTTTTTAAAGACATTTTTATGTGTACATATGGTATTAAGGTTCCCTTTGAGCCTTTCTTAAATTCGTTAACTCCTTACCAAAAGGTAATAAGAATAAACCTTTTGTTCTGTCATTAATGAGATCTCCTTAATAAGATGTGAGCTCTTTTGGTCCTGGATGCTTCTTGGCCCACTGATAATGCCTTAATGATGACTGATTGATTCCCATTATACATCACTAGGCATGGCCTTTAAAAGAAGGGCTATAGAACTAAGTGGCCAGTGAGAAACCAAGGGAGCATTGTGTTCTCTGGAAGGAAATTAAGATGGCCTCACATCTTTGTGGCCATTTGTCTAAGGACTCATTTGTCAGGGAACCACATTATCCAAAAGAGAAGGTAAAGAGAGCCATGTAACCCCAGAAAAGGCATTGGACAGAGGCAATAGCATTAGATTGAGAAATTCCTGAACCAAGCCAGAAGCTCTCAGAATAAGATCCAGGGACAGTGGAATATCCTTGAACATCAAGGGAGTTTCTGGACCATACCTCCAAATGCAAAGGTGAGTCTCAGAACTCTGCTGAGCTCTCATCTTCTGGATATAGCATCACAAAAAAGTAGCACATGGGTGTAACAGTGTAGACTGCACAAAATAATGTGTATGATCTTATAAGGACTATATTAAATGCAAATTAGGAAGACCTGTGTTTAAATTTTCCCTCAGACATTCATCAGCTATGTGATCCTGGGCAAGCCAGGGTGTAGAAAGTCTGGTGTAAGGGCTTGCCAAGGTTTCAGGGCTGCTCATCCATCTTTGATGTCTATCTTCATGCAACGTTCACTTGTAACTCCAAGAAGCTATAGGTTACACCATGGTCATACTCTGATAAAACTATCTCAGCAGATGGGCTAAACCAGGTTGAGGGTAACAGACTTGAAACCTCTTGTTGAGATAAAGGGCTATCTATCCATGAGCTTGGGCACTAGAAGAATTTGTTCCATCATCCACCAAGGCAGGTAAAGCCTTCAGTGACACAAATCATTCACTGCGTCTCCCAAAGTCATCCACTGCATCTTAGGCTATCGCCAATCATCTAGGCTTTTGGGTAGCCACCAGACATTGCTAACTCTCAAGGACAAGCTGATGACTATGCAGCTCTGCCCTACTTAAATCCAATTTACTCACAAGTCAAGACATCACCTCGTGATGTTATTGTTCTTTTTCCAGCAATGACAATGGACAAGCCATTTAATTACTCTGTGCCTCAATGTTTTTCATCTGTAAAATGGGGAAGTTGGATTCAGTGTTCTATAAGATTCCTTCCTTCTAAAAAATGATGGTGCTGTGACCTCTTATATCCTATATTAGAGAGGTGATAAATATTTTTCTTCTATTGAGATATTTGTACAACACATCTTATTTATTTGTTATTTAATTTTAATTATATTTTATTTGTTTCAATCAGCAAAACTCCCACCTTCTTACTCTCCCACCTCTACTCCAAAATGAGAAGAAAAATAAAACTCATTTTAAATATATACTCAGTCAATAAAAACAAATTTCCACAGTGATAGATCCAAAATGTTTTGGACAACATATTTTATAAAAGGATATTAATAATATGAAAGCACCCAGAGCAAGGCAAACAGGTTAGAGCGGTTTTTTTTTAAATCATGAGGATAGGGTGAAGGAATTAGGAGTATTTATTCTGGAAAAGGGAAATTATGACAGTTGTCTTCAGCTGTCTAACTAGAACAGAGAACCAAGAATATTCATGTAAATTCCCTACCCCCTCCCACCTCCAGCCTAGCTTTAAAGGCTCACATGATATGCTTGGAGCTGAACTTCTAGAGGCAGATGTCCCTAAACAGCTTAACTTAGGTAGTGGACCCAGGGAGGTCAGCAGATATCCCTTAGAACACCCCAGAGTATTTATGAACTACCACAGTCACCCAGTTGGGAAATTTTCTCAAGGCACTAAGTTGACAACCCCCTCCCCCAAAACATTCATCTGGGCTCTCAGGCTGGCATTGTGTTGGTGAAAGATGACCACTTTGCCCTAAAGGATCATGACCTTGGGCTGCTTCCTAGACTTGCTCCCGCTAGAATGGGTATTGTGGTCCATAGTTCTGATAACTGCTGCTAGCAGAGAGGGACTGACATGGTTGCCAGATCCCTCATAAGTGGGGGGACTCTCTGGGAATAGAACAAGAGGAAAACATTTCTCCTGGACCTAAGGGCAATGCATTCTGCATAGTGCAAACTGAGGTCTTTCAAATTGGCAAAAAAAAAACAAAACATGTTTATAGAGGATCTTATTTAGAAAGAAGAACATTATGGTGCTAGCCCAGTGGACCAGAGGTCAATTACTAAAAACTTAGAATGCAAAACAGAAATGAGATAGGAAAATCTGGATTTGATCATGGTTCATAGACTTAGAGTGGAAGTCCCCTAATTTTTGGATAAGTGACTTGTACAGTACAGTCATCCCAATATTAAGTAACAAAGGTAGAGTTTGAACCCAGGTACTCTCACTTCAAAGCCCATTGAGGGTGCTCCCACTGAGATCATGGACTTTTAAGATTACTGACACACTAAGGAAACAGATACAGGGAAAGCTCTAGTCTCATTTCAGTAAACATTTAATAAAGCATCTAATTAAGGAAGAGAAATGTAGACTGTCTAAATTTGGCTAGAAAGCAGTGAAAAGGGAAGGGTTAAGCTGGCCAGTAAATTTGCAGGGAAGCTGAGTCTGGGCAGAAAAGGAGCCACAATAAGTCATTAATCAAGGTCAACTGGGGTATAAGCCAAAGCAGCCAAAGGAAGCAAGTTTTCACTGACTGTCTTTAGGAGCAGGAAGTCTGGCTATTTGCAAGGGGAAAATGGGAAACTAAGGTAGCCAGTCTCAAAGATGCTAGTCTTGCCAGTTCCAAGTGCATGCTGAGTCAGCTGAAATATGATGCCAAGAGAAGAGCATGACACTGATGGAGAGAGACAGAAGGGGAAACCAAAATCACAAGCAGTACCTATGCCATACTGCACTGCAGAGACAAGTGGTTATAGATATGTTGGGACAAGATGACAAGGTACAGTGACCCAACTACCCTGTACCTCTCAACATGTTATTGGAGTTAAGATTCAGGGAGCGAGGATTAGATGTGAATGGTTTTCCCCTGGACTGGGGCCTGGATCTAGGGTGTGGATTTTGTGGAGTAACAGCACTGGAATTCCTTTACAAGTACAGGTCATGGAAGCTGACCCAAGCCACAAGCCCCACGCCCTTCTGCTCCCAGGGAAATCTCCGTTTCTATCTGTGTTGCTGGCCATAGTCCAGTGTAACTGGCATCCGGCTTCTATGAGAGCTATTTGAGAATGACCTTGCAAGTAAATGTCCTCCTAATCCCCCACCTGACAAGGCTTGTGTGTGTGTGTGTGTGTGTGTGTGCGTGTGTGTGTGTGTGTGTGTGAGATGCCAGGTGGCAAATAGCTTATAGGGTACCTTAATTTCTTGGAAAGTGACTTGGAAATCAACTTGGGTGGCTTTCAGTTTCCCTGGAAAATCATGTATAGTTGGGACTGCTTTCCTAAGGTAAAGGGTAAGAAAAACAAGGGGCAAAAATGTGGTCTTGTGAAGAGTAGTATTCTGGATAACGACATCTATCTGATGCTGCAGTGCAACTGCAGAAAATACAGTTGTCCTCATGGTCTGGATTGGAGGTAACAGAGGTATAATTAGTTTGTCTCAGTACCCTCACCTTCTCCTTTTCTTCTTCTTTCAGGATTTAGCTCAAAATCTACTTTCTATGGGAGGCTTTTTTTACTCATGCATCCAATGCTAATGCCTCATTTCTGAAATTATCTATCATAGGTATAGATATATTATTATTCACATGTTGTCTCCCTCAGCAGAATGCAAGCTTCTTGAGCTCAGAAATTGTATTTTTGCCTTTCTCTGTATCCCCAATATTTAGCACAATGTCTGCTACACAGTATGCATTTAATAAAGTTTATCGATTGACTTAACTGACTACTTGACTAGGAGTGGCAAGCAGAAAAGAGATGGCTTCTGACCTGTAGTATCATGAATGGGATGTTAACTAGGGCCTGCAAATAGGAGAGGAAGCATGTGAACCTTATTCTAGGGTTCTTGTTATAGGCAGAGACTCTACATGTACTCATGTAGCAGTGGACATCATAATAGATGTAGAATCTCCAGTAGTCTCAGGTGGTGAATCTTAAAAACAAAACTCCTATTGTTGATTAGCTGAATATTGTAACACAATCAAAGAACTTGGGTGTAGACTTCCTTTACAGCAAGAGTTTTTAACCTGTAGTCTAGTTACTCCATAGATAGAATTCCTTCCTTCCTTCCTTCCTTCCTTTCTTCCCTCTTCCTCTCTTTCCCTCCTTTTCCTCCTTCTTTCCTCCTTCTGTTCACATAGGGTACCACACCCTTACCACAGATGCTCTTAAAAGTATTTTTTCCTCTTTTGCATCTCTGAACCCTCCTAAAATATTTTAGAATCCAAAAATTTGGATAGGAAGATATTACATCTTTATTTAGATTAACCTACAGATTCAATATTCCCTTCATTTATTTAAATGGTCCAAGAGACAAGTGATATAAAAAAATTTAAGAACTCTTGCTATACAGTGTTGTAGACCTGAGAATGTAGCTGTAGATGAAAACAAACCTAGTGTTCTTATGACCTAGGATTATTGATGAAGGAAACACATTTTGATAGATTGGACCCTAATGAATCAGACAAAGCAAACTTTTTCCTAGGGTGAAAATGTTTAGCAAACACACAGAAAAAGACACATTGAATAATCTAGAGAAATTTTAGTTTGAAAACAAATGTTCCCATCCTCCAAAATAACTAATATGCAAGAAGATATTATCCAAATATAAAAGCCTAGAATACTTTCTTATAAAATATTCAAGAAGAAAACAGGGAGCTCTTCCTTTTCTCCATCTTCCTGCTGTTTGCACCATGAAATTCGAACTGTGTGGCTTCAGCAGGTACAAGATCTAGCCTGGGCATGAAAATTGCTACATGGCACAGATTGGAAGTTTTCTAATTTTTGAATGGAAAGTGCAAGTCTGCATTCCTTTTAATCAGCAGATCAATTGGGCTGGTCTTTATAGAAGAAAGCACAAAAAAGAGACAGTGGGAAGAGATTCAAAAGAAATGAACTTGCCAGGCTGTTAAATTTGAGAGGGCCGACACTGCAGCTTCTGTTGCTGATATAATGGCCAACAGAAACCAGAAACCAGAAGTGTAAATGGCCCAATGAGAATAAGCCATCAAAGCTGTCAAGGAAGCAAAAAAGGCCAAGCAAGCAACTAAACACCTGCATCCATTGCTAAGACTGATACAAAGACAACACCTAAACTAAAATTGTGAAGCCTGTGAAAGTTTCTGCACCTTAGTTGGTGGAAAATGTTGATTGTTTATTTAATTCAAGTAAGTAGAGTAAACTTTAAAGCAACTTAAAAAAAATAGGGGCAGGTAGGTGGTGCAGTTTATAGAGCATTAGCTCTGAAGTTAGAAAGACCTGACTTTAAATGCCTAAGATATTTTCTAGCTATGTGACTCTGGGCAAGTCAATTAACTCCAATTGTCTCTCCACCCCAAAATGATTAAAGAAAATAACTTCCTTCAAAACCCTATTTTCCCCCAATTAAAAAAATATTTAAAGTTTTGAGTTCTGTATTCTATTTCTTCTTCCCTTTCTACTCTTCCCTCTCCCTGAGATGATAAGCAGACATAGGTTATACACATGCAATCATGTAAAACATTTACAAAAAGACTCAAATAAAAGAAAAAGAAAGAAAGAAAGTGAAAAATAGCATGCTCCAGTCTGTATTCAATCAATATAAACTCTTTCTCTGGAGGTGGACAGTATATTTCATTATTAGTCTTTTGTGATTGTCTTGGATCAGTGTATTACTGAGAATAGCTAAATTCTTTATTGAACAATATTGCTGTCACTATGTACAACATTCTCCTGGTTCTATTCACTTCATTAGACTTCAACTGACTTATCTGTAGCATTGCTGGATCAAAGGGTATGCATAGTTTCATAATCCTTTGACATAGATTCAAATTGCTCTCCAGAAGGATTAGATCAGTTCACAATTCTACCAATAATGCAGTAATGTCTCAGTTTTCCCACATCTCCTCCAACATTTATCATTTTCCTTTTTTTGCATTGCTAATTGGATTGATATGAGGTGGTACTTCAGAACAGTTTAATTGGCATGTCTCTAATCAATAGTGATTTAGAGCTTTTTTTTTTTTTTTTTTAATAAGACTATAGACTGCTTTGACTTCTTGTCTGAAAACTGCCTGTTCATATCCCTTGAACATTTTTCATTTGGGGGAATGACTTGTACTTTTTTATAAATTTGACTCAGTTTTCTATGTATATGAGAAATGCAGTCTTTATCAGAAATATTTGTTGCAAAATTCCATTCCCCCCCCCCCCAGTTTTCTGCTTTTCTTTTAATTTGGTTGCAATGAATTTGTTTGTGGAACAAACTTTAAAATTTTATATATTTGAAATTATTTTTTGTAATGCTCTTTATATATTCTTTGCTCAGAAATTCTTCTCTTACACATATTTCTGTCAGATAAACTGTTCCATGATCTCTTAATTGACTTATGGTATCACCCTTTATGTGTAAATCCATTTTGACCTTAGCTTGGTATACAGTGTGAGTTGTTGGTTACAGTGAGTAGTTTCTGCCATACTGTTTTCTATTTTTCTTTTCAGTTTTTGTCAAAATAAGTTTTGTTTTTTTCTCCAAAAGCTTGAAACTTCAGATTTATCATATCCTAAATTATCATGGTCATTTGTTATAATGTAATTTGTACCTGATCTATTCCATTGATCCATGACTCAATTTCCTAGCCAATACCAGATTATTATTTTTTTAATTTTTATTAAAGCTTTTTATTTACAAAACATATGCATAGGTAATTTTTCAACACTGACTCTTGCAAAACTTTCTGTTCCAAATTTTTTCCTCCTTCCCCCCCACCTTATCCCCAGATTGTAGATAGTCCAATACATGTTAAATATGTTAAATTATATGTTAAATCCAATATATATATATATGTGTGTGTGTATATATATATATATGCATATATATACATATATTCATACAGTTATCTTGCTGCACAAGAAAAATGGATCTAGAAAGAAAAAAACAAACCTGAGAAGGAAAACAAAATGCAAGCAAGCATCAATAGAAAGAGTGAAAATGCTATGTTGTGGTCCATACTCAGTTTCCACAGGCCTTTTTCTGGGTGTATATGGCTTTCTTCATCACTGAACAATTGGAACTGGTTTAAATCATCTCATTGTTGAAGAGAGCTATGTCCATCAGAACTGATCATCATATAGTCTTGTTATTGCCATGTATAATGTTCATTTCTGCTCATTTCACTCAGCATTAGTTCATGTAAGTCTCTCCAGGCCTCTCTGGAATAACCCTCTTGGTCATTTCTTACAGAACAATACTATTCCATAACATTCATATACCATGATTTATTTAGTCATTCTCCAATTTATGGGTATCCACTTCTTGCCACTACAAAAAGGGCTACCACAAACATTTTTGCACCTGGAGGTCCCTTTCCCTCCTTTAAGATCTCTTTGGGATATAATCCCAGTAGAAATACTGCTGGGTCAAAGGGTATGAACAGTTTGATAACTTTTTGCGCATAGTTCCAAGTTGTTTTCCAGAATGGTTGGATCTGTTCATAGTTCCACCAACAATATATCAGTATCCCAGTGTTCCCACATGCCCTCCAACATTCGTTATTATCTTTTCCTGTCATCTTAGCCAATCTGACTGGTGTGGAGTGGAATCTCAGAGTTGTCTTAATTTGCATTTTTCTGATCAGTAGTGATTTGGAGAACCTTTTCATATGAATAGTTTGAATTTCTTCATCTGAAGATTGTCTGTTCATATCCTTTGACCATTTATCAATTGGAAAATGGCTTGAATTCTTATAAAGTTGAGCTCATTCTCTATATATTTTAGAATTGAGGCCTTTATCAGAACCTTTGAATGTAAAAATGTTTTCCCAATTTACTGCTTCCCTTCTAATCTTGTCTGCAGTAGTTTTGTTTGTACAAAACCTTTTAAACTTAATGTAATCAAAATTATGTATTTTGTGATCAATAATGATCTCTAATTCTTCTTTGGTCACACAGATCTGAGAGGTAAACTATCTTATGTTCTTCTAATTTGTGTATAATATCATTTTTATGTCTAAATCATTTACCCATTTTGACCTTATCTTGGTATATGGTGTTAGGTGTGGATCAATTCCTAGTTTCTGCCACACTAGTTTCCAAATTTCCCAGTAATTGTTGTCAAATTGTGAATTCTTATCCCAAAAGCAAGGGTCTTTGGGTTTGTCAAGCACTAGATTACTATAGTCATTTATTATTTTGTCCTGTGAACCTAACTTATTCCACTGATGAACTACTCTGTTTCTTAGCCAGTACTAAATGGCTTTAATAACCACTGCTTTATAATATAGTTTTAGATCTGGTACAACTAGGCCACCTTCATTTGCTTTTTTTCCCCATTAATTCCCTTGAAATTCTTGACCTTTTGTTCCTTCAGATGAATTTTGTTTTTATTTTTGCAAGGTCAGTAAAATAGTTTCTTGTGAGTTTGATTGAATACCAGATTAGTTTGATTATTACCTCTTTATAATACAGCTTGAGATCTGGTATGGCTAGACCTCTTCTAAGCCACCTTCTGTAGCATTTTGTTTTCATTAATGCCTTTGTTATCCTTGAATTTTTGTTCTTCCAGATAAAATTTGTTAAGTTTTTTTTTTAGCTCTAAACAATAATTTTTATGATAGTTTCATTTATATGGCACTGAAATAAAATAGATTAATTTAGGTAATATTATAATTTTTTTATATTGGCTCTGCCAATTGCACGAGCAATTAATATTTTTTCCAGTTGTTTAGATCTGATTTTATTTATGTGAAAAATGTTTTATAGTTGTGTTCATTAAGCTCCTAGATTTGTCTTGGAAGCTAGACTCCCAGGTATTTTATATTGTCTATATTTGTCTTATTTTTTAAATTAATTTTTTTGTCATTTAAAATTTTATTTATTAGTTTTTAACATTTCTTTATGTAATATTTTGATTTCCATTTTTTTTATCTTCCCTCAACTCTTTCCTCTCCAAGATGGTAATTAATCGTATAGGTATTATAGATATACAAACATATTAAACATATTTCCACATTAGTCATGTTATAAAAGAAGAATCAGAAAAAAACATAAAACAACAAACAGATCATGCTTCAATCTGCATTTAGACTGAATAGTTCTTTTTCTGGATGTGGATAGCATTTTCTATTATGAGTATTTTAAAATTATCATAGATCATTGTAATGCTGAGAAGAGCAAAGTCTATCAAAGTCGATCATCTGCATAATGTTTCTGTTATTGTTTACAATGTTCTTTTGGTTCTACTCACTTCACTCATCATGGAAGTATTTCTAGATTTTTCTGAAATCTTGTTCATCATTTCTTACAGCATAATAGTATTCTACTACATTCATATATCACAACTTGTTCCGCCATTTCCCAATTGATGGTCATCTCCTTAATTTCTAATTCTTTGACACCATAAAGAAAGCTGCTACAAACATTTTTGTACATTTTCATTTTTTATGCCTTCTTTGGGATACAGACCTTGTTGTGGTATTGCTGGGATCAAAGGGTTTTTGAAATTTTCATTTGAAATTTTCAGTTACAAAGTCCTTTGGGCATAGTGCCAAATTTCTCTTCAGAATGGTTGGGTCAGATCACGACTCCACCTATAACGCATGTTTTATCACATCCTCTCCAACATTTATCATTTTTCTTTTCTGTCTTATTAGCCAATCTGATAGGTATGATTAGAACATTTATTTCATATGATTACAAATGGCTTTAATTTCTTCATCTGAAAACTACATGCTGATATCTTTGGACTATTTATCAATTAAAGAATGACTCATTTTCTTATAAATTTTACTCAGTTTTCTATGTTTTTAGAAATGAGGCCTTTACCAGAAACATTGGCTATAAAATTGTTTCTCAGACTTCTGCTTTATTTATTCTAATCTTGGTTGTGTTGGCTTTATTTGTGCAAAACCTTTTTTACATTAATGTAATAAAAATTAACCATCCTGCATTTCATAATGTTCTCTATCTCCTTTTTGGTCATAATTTCTTCTCATTTCCACAGATCTGACAAGCAAACTTCTTTGCTCTCCTAATTTTTGGTGGAATTACCTTTTATGTCTATATCATGTGCCCATTAATTTCTGGCAGTTTTTTAGTTGATTCTAGGATTTTTTATATATAATATCATGTCATTTGAAAAGAATGACAGTTTTGTTTCCTCACTGTCTATTTTAATTTTTACTTTCTTTCCCTTTTCTCATTGCTATAGCTAATATTTTTAATATAATATTAAACAATAAAAATGATATGGGCATCTTTGTTTCACCCCTGATTGTTTTGGGAAGATTTCTAACTTATCCCCATTCAGATTATGCTTGCAAATGTCTGAAAGGTGGGCAGAATTGCTATGGTTACAATCTTTCTGGTAGCCATTCTTGGAGGAGGGAATCTTGTTGCTGGTCTGCCCCAAGAGGGGGGCTTGCTGCTGGGTTGCTAGGGAAACAAGGCCTCTCTGCTTGCAAATTCTGGCCAGATCCCTATTGATGGACATTAGGTTTCTGAAAAACTTTCAAGGTCACTAGACCAAAAATCTTTTTCTTTTATTAACTTCTTATTGATCATGTAGTGATCATCTACAGTGACCTTCCTCTTTCTACCAACTTAAAGATCAGAACTTTACAGCTGAAAGGTTTTATTCCCTTCACTTTTTTGTTGTTGTTTACTTGCATTTTGTTTTATTACTCATTTTTTCTTATTTGGTCTGATTTTTCTTGTGCAGAATGATAATTATGGAAATATGTATGGAAGAATTGTACATGTTTAACAAATACTGGCTTATTTGCCATCTAGGTGAGGAGAAGGGAGGGAGAAAAACATTTGGAGCAAAAAAGTTTTACAAGGGTGAATGTTGAAAATTTTGAAAATATGTTTTGAAAATAAAAAGCCTTAAAAATTTTTAAAAATAATAAAGGAAAAAATTAATTCTTGCAAAAATTGTGTTCTGAGTTTTTTCTCCTTCCCTTTCCACCTACTCCCCTCCCTAAATAACAAGTAATCCAATATAGGTTAAACATGTGCAATTCTTCTAAACATATTTCCATATTTATTATGTTGCACAAAAAATCAGGTCAAAAGGGGAGGAAATAAGAAATAAAAAAAATAAGCAAGCAAACAACACCAAAAAACAAAAAATGAAAATATTATGATGTGATCCACATTCAGTCCCCATAGTCCTTTCTCTGGATGCAGATGTCTCTCTCTCTCACAAGACTTTTGGAATTGCGCTGAATCACTTCATTGCTGAAAAGAGCCAAGTCCATCACAGTTGATCAAAACACAATCCTGTTGGAACGCAAGGTTTTGCAAGGGTAAATATTGAAAACTATCTGTGCATGTATTTTGAAAAATCATGTCAAATTAGCGAAGATGACAAAAAACAGAAAATGCTAAATGTCAAAAGGACTATGAGAAACCAGGTGCATTGATATACAATTGGTGGATTTGTAAATAGGTATGATCATTCTGGACATCTATTTTCTCATCTCTAAAATGAGTTAGAAAAGGAAATGGCAAACATTCCAATATCTTTGCCAAGAAAACTTCAAATAGGGTCATGAAGAGTTGGACAGAACTGAAAACAACAAATTCCAGAAAGCAATCTGGAATTATATACAGCAAGTTACTAAACTGTGAGTCAGTTGACCCACTGTTAACCCACTGCTAAGCATATACAAAAAAAGAGATCAAAGGAAATAGAAACAATCTTTAATGCATAAAATATTTGTAGATAAATTCAGGCCCCAAAGTGGAAACTAACAGTATGTTTCTTAATTGAGGAATAGCTAAATAAATTGTTGTATATAAATATGATGAATATATGAATATGACATATATGAATATATGCTATAAAGAGCAATTCACATTTTAACATCGGTATTATATAAATGAATAATTTTGAGAAAGTTTGTAAATTGAGAAAGAATGAAACGAGCAGAGCTAGAACAATTTATACTAATAACATTGTAAAAGCAAACGACTTTCAAAGCAAAAAATTCAATATAATGGTCATTTGTTATTTCAAAGGATCAATGATAAAACATTTTATTTTTTAAGGATAGGAAATGGATCTACAATGCAAACTGAGACTTTTTTTTTGTCCAGAGGATTAGAGGGAGAGAAAACAGGTTTCTGTTAATAAGAAAACAGAGAGGTGGGGAGTGTATAGGGGTGGAATGTTGTGTGCACATTCAAATGAGGATATTAGATTAATAGTTTTACTGAGATATTTTGCTTCATTACAGGTGGGAAATAATTTGATAGTAGCAATAATTTATAAATGTAATGAAAAAGCAAATACATTAATGGAACTTGAAAAAAAACAACAACCTGATATCATAGAGAAGATGATAGAAATTAGTTAGGGCCCCTGCTATAGAGACACACACACACAAAATACACACATTACACCATAGTTCAAGAAAAAGGCCAAGTATTGTCTAAAGGGTAGGTAGTTTGTTAGCACAAGTGTCTTATGCATTTCTAAGAGATTCCTCTCAAACTAGAAGCTTGCTTGTTGTTGCCTTATTTGACATAGGAATCTGTTATAAATTCAATCACACTTTCCAATGTAGTAATCCTGTTCCGAGAATTCTAGCTTGGCAAAGACCATTTTCCACAGGAATTATTTTATTTTGTTGGAATGTAATAAGTTTCAATGCTGGTCATTTTGATATCTAGCTGCCAATGCAGCTGGAGCAACTTCTTTAAAACAGAACCCCTTTCTGGAGCCAGGAAAGGGCCTTGGAGAGGGCAAATCAATTGGACTTTGGTGTAACGATCCCCTTGTTGGTTGATTGAATGGATAATATCATATCTGGTTAAGGTTGGGTAATTATGAAGCTTTTAAAACATAGGAAACTCTATAAAGGATAGTCAATTACTGCTTCTCAATATTTGGATTTCTGAAATAATGCATTTAATATTCAAGGGGATAGGTAGTATCAAAGTCAAATTAGTTGAACATTAGGTACCTACCAATACTTAGTAATTTAGCTCTTGAGATGTCTGAAGGTACTCTAGATTCCAATGGTCAGTCAATATTGTTAGCTCTTGAATAATATAATGTTTTGTTGTCCATAAACTATGATGTATTTATGGATAAGAGCCATCTGATAACAAAAAAGTCAGAGGTTTTAGCAAAGCCTCCTGAGACTAGATGGAGAATCTAGAAGTCAAATAATTGTAGTAAGCAAAATCAGGTGTGGTAATCAGTCAATTAATCTATTAATAAACATTAAGTAAGTACCTGCTATGTGCCAGGTATTATGCTACACTATGGGAATACAAATACAAAGAATGAAACAATCTCTGTTCTCAAGAAAGTTAGATTCAAATGAGCAGGGGAGGGAGCAAGAGCAGGAACGCCAATTCAACCATCCTGCATTTTCAGTATTGAAAGAGGAAAAACAGAAACAATTCCCCATGAATTGAAAACAAGCTGAAATGATTTGGTTAGAATCAAATATATTAGAAAGACAAAGCAAAGCAATGAATTGAGAATGCAATTGAAAATCTAAATATAAAAACCTTAAAAAAAACTTTAGCTAAACACCAAAGTAGAAATTCTGAAAATCAGAGAAAATATTAACAAAATTGTAAGCCAAACAGCTCTTTTTGTTGTAGCTAGAAACTGGAAGTTGAATGGATGCCCATCAATTGGAGAATGGTTGGGTAAATTATGGTATATGAAGGTTATGGAATATTATTGCTCTGTAAGAAATTACCAGCAGGAGGAATACAGAGAGGCTTGGAGAGACTTAAATCAACTGATGCTGAGTGAAATCAGCAGAACCAGAAGATCGTTGTACACTTCAATGCTGTATGAAGAGGTATTCTGATGGAAGTGGATATCTTCAACATAAAGAAGATGCAACTCACTTCCAGTTGATCAATGATGGACAGAAATAACTACACTCAGAGAAGGAACACTGGGAAGTGAATGTAAATTGTTAGCACTACTATCTATCTACCCAGGTTACTTATACCTTCGGAAGCTAATACTTAATGTGCAACAAGAAAATGGTATTTACACACATATATTGTATCTAGGTTATATTGTAACACATGTACAATGTATGGGATTACCTGTCATTGGGGGGAGGGAGTGGAGGGAGGGAGGGGATAATTTGGAAAAATGAATACAAGGGATAATATTATAAATAAATAAATAATTATAAAAAAATTTTGTAAGCTAAAACAACAACAATAAAAATCAACCACTAAAATGATAAATAAAATCTTTCTGCAGAAACTTCCTCTCATGGCTGAAGAAAGATTGAATAAGAAAGAAAAAAGAGGATGAAGAGAACTTCTTTTCGGAGAAAACCGTTTTTACTTTTATTTTGTGAATAAACATTATAAAATCAATTTTTAAAATACTTTAGTTATTCTGTGAAGAATTCTGAGAGGGTGGAACTATTTCCCAAACTGAGGAGAAATCAGTAGTTATAGAGATTTTGCCTCTGATGTTTCACATAGCTCATAAATATTCATTCATTAATAAAATTAATGAATTGTAATTTATTTGATAAAATTGCAATTTGCCTATGATCTTTCCCATAACTATTAAGTAATTATTTATATCTGCATTTTATAATTTATTATACACTGTTAATAAATGCTACGACTAGTAACCTTAATATTAAACTTGTGGCATTTAGTATACTAAGGAATTTGAGATGCATATAGTTATATATGTATCTGTGTCTATATATGTTTGGAGAAAGAGAGAGAGAGAAGGAGAGAGAGAGAGAAAGAGAGGAGAGAGAGAGAGAGAGAGAGAGAGAGAGAGAGAGAGAGAGAGAGAGAGAGAGAGAGAGAGAAGGAGAGAGAGAGAGAGAAGGAGAGAGAGAGAGAGGAGAGAGAGAGAAGAGAGAGAGAGAAAAGGAGAGAGAGAGAGAGAGAAGGAGAGAGAGAGAGGAGAGAGAGAGAGAGAGGAGAGAGAGAGAGAGAGAGAGAGAGAGAGAGAAGGAGAGAGAGAGAGAGAAGGAGAGAGAGAGAGAGGAGAGAGAGAGAAGAGAGAGAGAGAGAGAGAGAGAAAAGGAGAGAGAGAGAAAAAAAGGAGAGAGAGACAAAGAGACAGATATCAAGAGAAAGAGAGATACTTATAGGAAGATAAGAGTTTTCCAATTTATAAAATAAATAATATTTAGTAAATTGAGTGGGAACTCAAAGCTAATTATTAGATTATTGAGAGATGCTGCAAATTTTGGAATTAATGTGTAAATATCAGAACGTGATTCTTGATTGCCTTAGAGCCTTAGATGGGAATGAATAAGAAAAAATGGCCAACAGCAAGAAGAGAAAGGGATGATCACCTTAATTAGGTTATACAAAGAGTGGTCAACTCTAAATCTCTAATCCTATAAACCTCTGTGGCAACTCCTAGAAGTCATCTAGGTGGTACAGTGAATAGATTGTCAGAGTCAGAGAAGATCTGAGTTCAAAGCTAGTCTCAGCTACTTATTGACTGGTGATCCTAAGCATATTACTCAATCTCTGCCTTTCTCAATTTCCTCAGTTATAAACATGTATCCACTGTAAAATGGGGATCATAATAGCAGATACCTCACAGCACTATTTTGAGGATAAAATGAGACAGTATTTGTAAAGTGTTTAGTAAATCACTAGCACATAGTGGGTACTTAAATTCTTGTTCCTTTCCCCTAGAACTAAGAGGTAAATTGACTCTGAAACTCTATTGCCCCATCCAGAAATGATTTCTTTTCAAGGTTTATCTCTTGTCAGTTTGAAATCTTCTTAAATGTACATAAGAGGGAGTGTGGTATCTTACATTGTAGTATAATGAATAATTACTTCATCTTGATCAGGAAGACTTGGGATGAAACATTATCTCTGAGCTTTATTAGTTGCATGACTCTAGGCAGGCCATTTCCCCATGTGAAAAATGGATTAGAATAGATACTCTTTAACTTGATGCTTTTGTGATCTTCTCAGGGATTTCAGCTCCAAAGTCCTACCCTCAGATCATGCTTCTTCTGTCTTACCTCTTTTGTAGCTGCCTTACTTTCCAAAATAAACATCTAGAGCCCATGATAAGAAAGGGATAAGTTTTGAGGCTCTTTCCCAAAATCATTATTTTTCACCTTCCCCAATATGTTTTCTTTCCTCTTATTAGCTCATAAGATCCTTAATTTCAGGGAATATCTTTCTTTTCTATTTGTATCTCCACTGCTTGGGCACATACATAGTAAGCCCTTTTATATTCATTGGCATATTCTAATTTTCACTAAAGTAATTTTTGTATCTGGCTTAGCTCTCCCAATAGAATTGAATTACAATTATAATTGTATCTTTCAGGACAGAGATTATGGTGTATTTTTCTGTATTCTCTTAGAGCATCTAACACAATGCTTTATATGTAGTAGACACTAAGGAACAGTTTGTTGAATTTACCAAATGATACACTCACATGTTCACCGATTTGCTCTCCAGCAGGATCTGGATGAATGGAAAGTCCTTGCAGTTCCAACTGATGAAAAACATTAGTTTCACATGATGATCAGACTTGGCTTTGGAAAAACAAGAATAAATTCAAGTTAATTACCATTCAGAGTTACTCAGCTTGAATTCCACGGGACCCCTCACTCTACATATTTACTGAGAAACCCATCAGCCATCATTTTTCTAGACAGTGCAGTTTCAGACACTTCCTGTCTCCAGCAAGTCATTGCTAATATTGAATTCCAATAGTATGTGAGACAGTGGCTGGCAGCCAATAAGAGATGCTTTAAAATCCAACCCTCCCTTGATAGCCCAGCAATTTTTCAGTAACCTACCAGGCAGTGAGATTCATTAGACTCTGAAGTCTAATCATTTCCTCTTGGTGACAGAGCCAAAGATAGATTTGGTGCCTCCAAAGGAACCAGCTTTCTGAAACGAAAGGCTGCATGCTCCCTTGCCCCATCTTGAGCCAACTCATCCTGCCCCAAGGTGGCAAAGGGAAAACCTGAAGTCCATTTGTTTTTTCTGGCTGGACAGCAGGTGCCTTTTTTAGGACTGACACCATCATGGCAGATGGGGGTAGATGCCAGCTCCTTCCGACTCCCTGCCTGGTTTCCAGACCTTAGGGCATCACAGTAAACGAAAGAGCCCATCTGCTTACACAGCACGTTCTTGCTGTAACATGTACAGCAGAAAAGTTGCCTTTCCTCACTGTGGGAGATTTGTAATATCTGTAGAATGCCATCAAAATCTCAAAGGCTTCTCCCTTTTTTTCTGGAGATTGATCCTCAGGGAAGGAAGGAAGGAAGAGACTTAGACATCAAACAGCAACTTGGGGAAACATTGCATTTTTTGGCTTCCAGAAGAACTGTCCCTATAGCCTAAGGAAGAACAAATCACTGCAGTATTTCAACATAATGCACAGTTGCAAAGGTCATACTCTATAAATATGAATAATTATACATACATATGTGAATATATACATTTATGTATATATATGTATATAGTATATATGTATATGTGTGTGTATAGATATGTGTATGTGTGTATATATATGTATATGTGTGTGTATAGATATGTGTGTGTGTGTGTGTGTGTGTGTGTGTGTGTGTGTATATATATATAAAATCACAGGCTTTTATTAGTGCAATAGAAAGATGTAAGTCATTATTAGGAACAGGAAGTAAAAGAAATGATATTCTACTTCCTTCCTAGCTGGGAATGTATCAAGTGTTACTGGACAATACATGGACCTATAGAATTAGGTAATTCATTGCATAATCATTAGAGAGCTCTAGACTTATCAGGAAAACCTGATTTTTTCATTCTGTCTTAGATACTGATTAGTTGTATGAGCCTGGGTAAGTTATTTATTCTTAGCCTGTTACTCATCTGCAGAATAATATTAATAGCCACACCCATTTCACAAGGTAGTTGGAAGTTGAAATGAGATAAGATAATATCTATAAGTCATTTTGTAAATCTTAAGGTACAATATACATATGTTCTTTTTCTTCTTATTATTATTATCATCATTATCATCATTAATAAATTAAGCCCATAATATAAGCGCTAACCCATTTCATACTAGGTCTCCTGAAAATAAATATATCCTGGTCACAGACAAAAACATATTGAAGATTTGAAACAATAAATCAACAGAAGTGTCTTCTTCAAGTCTGTAAATTATGCTATTTCTTCTTTTCTACCTATCTTTCATTTTAAGGCTTTAAAACTTCTTATTTGGGGAGGCAGAACACATTATAATTTCAGCAGTGTAGGGAGCTCTCTGGTATAGGAACTCACTCCCTCATGCAGATCTGCATCATCTGTAAATTACAGTTTTAGAGACTGTATTCCAGTCTGGGGTACTAAGGAGTTAAGTGATTTGTTGAAGAACATAGATAACTTTTCCCACAGGCTGAACTTGAACCCATGTCTATTTGACTCCAAGACCAGACTGTATCCATTCTATCACAATGTCTTTGCAGAATCTTGTATATATAGTGGAAGGAAGGAAAGAAGGAAGGGAGAGAAAGAAGGGGGGAGGGAAGGAGGGAGGGAGGAAAAAAAGGAAGGAAATAAAGTGAGGGAGGGAGAGAGTCAATGAGGGAGGAAGGAAGGAGAGAAAGAGGGAAGGCAGGAAGGAAAAGAGGGAGGGAAGAAGAAAAAAAAAAAAAGCAAGCATTTATTAAGGACTTCCTAAGGGCTAGGCACTATACTAAATGCTTACAAATATTATCTTATTTGATCTTCACAACAGCCCTGGAAGGTAAGTACTGCTATTATCTTCATTTGACATTAGGGAAACCAAAGCAGACAGATATTAAGTGACTTACCCAGAGTCTGGCTTTGAACTCAGGTGTTCCTGATTTGAGACAAAGCATTCAATCCACCACTAATAATAAGAAAGCAAATAACATTTATTTAACTCTTTAAAAAATTTCATTTGATGCTTCCAACAATCCCAGTGGAGATACTTCCTGCTCAAAAATTATGTAGGGTATGTCCCATCCTACTGACTGGCTCACTGTCAAATTAAATGAATTCAAGAACTATTTGATTAACAAGCTCCCAAGGTTCTTCTTAACTTTCTGCTTATATTCAGAGTTGGATAGGCACCATACTAAAGGAGATACTCTTTCAATTGCTGCAATGTCCTGGCCATGTTTACTTCCTCACTCTGTCCCATCTTCCTATGTGACTTTGGGCAAGACTGTTTTTTTTTTTCTTTAAAATGACAATTTCCTTTAACTCTGATTTTATTGACTTATGATTTATGTAACTGATTTTATCTAAATATCTGGAAGTACTTTAGAATTTTTTTTAAGGAAGGGTAGGTATTATCTTGAGGATTTGATTTCTTGTGTTGTAACTCACTTTCAATGTGCCTTCCTATTCCAGTATGATGGCGAGGGATGTAAGGGAATCACTCAGTTGTGACTGCTTCTAACTTTATCATCATCAAGAAAATCCCATTTTAGAAACAGATTGTTTCTAGGAATGAGGACTTTAAAATGGGACATAACGAGACAGGGAACAAGTTGTTTGGGAAACTATTTGACCCTGGGAAACCTAAGACCTTAAGTATTGAAAAGTTTCTCTATTTTCTAGGTGAACATAATGGAACCAAGAAGACTAGTTCTGTCATCCCTCCAGGAGCAAGGATGGGAATTCACTTCCTCTACTTCCAAAATTGGGGTGGGGGGAAAGATGCTAAAAGGTTGCTAGGATGGTCCAAGTGTAGAATGTATCTCAATAGCACAAAACCTCAAACAAGACATCCAGGGAAGTGTTTCTCAACATTCTTACTCAAGCCAGTTTTCTAAGGCAATAACAAAGAAGCATTTACTCTAGCATGTTATTTTGCTCATGCTGGTTTGCTTCCTATGTGTCAAAATTGGTGTTTGGGATGTGAATTATGTCAAAGGGCTCAAGGGGATGAACCTTTTGCTAGTGGGTGGAGAAAGTGTCAGGCATCTCCAGAGAACATAGATCTGATGAAATTACAGGAAAAAAAGAGACAATACAGCCTGCAAGTCTCCATCATTAGATAAATGATCAATATCCGCATTGCTGTTCCCTGCCTCGAGCCAGCATATGGCACATTTATTTCTAGAGTTATTTAATGAGTAAATTCCCAAGTAATTAAAAAATCATTTTTGATCTTAGAATTGGGAGCATCAACATGTTGGAGGTGGCTTAGTGCCATGGCTGCTTTCTAGCTCCTGGGCTAGATTTCTGTTCTGTATAGGAGTATGGTCATTCTAATGCTTTTAGTTTTCTAGAAGTAAAACAGCAATTCCTATTGTAGTCCCTAAGCTTATTTATTATGATGACAGTCATTAAAACAGGCTTCTAGTAATAGAGGAAAGTTCACACTAAACCAGTGAATAGACTCAGGATCCATCAATACCAATTCCTTTGCCACCTGACATTAAATATAGATTATAGATTGTAGCAATGGGAGAGGAAGGAGATTATTTATGTTACTCTTTTTTCTACTAAGATAGGGAAAAGATTGTAATTTTTTTACAAAGAAGAAGCAAGGGAAGGTTTGCCACTAATATTGTTGAGTTTTTAGCTTCCCTTAGAAAGTTTGCCTCAATTTCTTAAATTTTAGGTCTGACCATATCACACCCTCTACTCAATAAACTCCAGTGGTTATCTCTAAGTCCCAGGATCAAATAGAATTCCTCTTTTTTTGAATCTAAAGTACTTTACAATCTGATCCAAATGTATCTTTCCATCTTTATTATACATTACTATACATACTCTAGAATTCAGTCAACTTGACCTTCATGCCTCACATACAACACTTGATCTCTTATATTTATGCCCTTTTCTAAGCTATTCTCTATGCATGGAATGCATTCTGCTCCTATCTTTCCAAGGGTTAGTTTGTATGTTTTTTTGTATATATTTTGCATATTGACTTCTGAAATAGAACATATCTTGCTTTTGTCTTTGTATCCCCAGTGCCCAGCACAGAACAGAGCATTTAGTAATTAATTGATGCTTATTGAAGGATTGATTGATTTTGTTGGATACAATAGAAGTAAATTCCTTATTCAAATCAGTGTGGTGGTAAAAATAAATTACTACAAAGCTTATTCACAAAGATGACATAGAGTTAGTGTCAGAATGAGGAATATCTTTCATTGCTAAATATCATGTCTAATTTGTCCATAGAGGTCTATTTAGCCAAGAGTTTGATATAATACATCTATTTAAAAGGCATACTTTGAGAATAAAAACAAGAATAATACTATTATATATCAATAGATGTTTAAAAAGTTTTTGACAAAATATAATATGTATTTGGTTAAAAATAATATCAAGAATAGGAGTAAATGAACCTTTCCTTAATATAGTAAATAGTATGTATTTAAAACCCAAAATCAACAATGTCTACTATGGAGAAATGCTAACGACTTTTCTAATAATATGAGGGGCAAAGCAAGGTGTCCATTATTACCACTATTATTTTTTACAGTATGAGAAATGCTAACCATAGTAACAAGAAATCGAAGTGGTTAGAATGTGTTTAGACAAAGAAAAAAGAAAATTACTATTTCTTGCAAAATGCATGATGATTTACAAAAAGAACCCTAGAGATTCAACTTAAAAATTGAAATCATTAATAACTTCAACAAAATAGCAGCATATAAAATTAACTCACAAAAGCCATCAGCTTTTCTGCATATCACTAACAAAACCCAGCAGGAAGTTATTGAAAAAGAAATTCCATTAACAATAACTACAGAATGCATAAAACATGTGGTAGTCCACTTACAGAGACACATTGGATTAATATGAACACAATTGTAATATATTCTTTACAAAAACAAAGGAAGACAAATAATTATAGAACTACTGTCAACATTGAGCTGTGCCAATATAATAAAAATGATAATATTATCTAAATTAATTGACATATTCTGTGTCATAACACTCACACTACCAAAAGATTACTTTTTTTAGAACTAAGAAAAATGATGACATAGTTAATCTGAAAGATTTCTCAAAACACTAATAAATCTCAAGAGTATTTTTTTTAAAAAGTGGGAAGAAAGGGGACTTAATAATATCATATCTTAAGGTATACTACAAAATAGTAATCACTTAAAAATAGGCACTGATTAAAAAATAGAAAAGTTGAGCAGGGAACACATTTGGTACATAAGATACAGATACAGCCAAATACAGTAGAATACTGTTTGATAAGCCCTAGAAAACCAACTACTAGGATAAGGAGTTCACAAAAATGGCTCTGAATACCACCAAATAACTTCTAAATAGATGCATGATCTGAATATCAAAGAATATACTATAAATTAATTGAAGAGAAGAGAAAGCAATATCTTTCTCAGCTATGAATAAAATCAGAGATCTTGACCAGATAATAATAAAATGAACAATTTTTATCACATAAAATTGAGATGGCTTTTGCACAAAATTGATGCTATTAGAATCAAAAGTCAAGATATTTCCTAATTAACTGAGAAAAAAACTGAATAATTTTTTCTTATCAAGATTTGTTTTCCAAATATATAGACAATGAAAGAGCCATTCCCCAAGAGATAAATGATCAAAGAATATGAAAGATAATTTTCAATGAATAAATGGAAGTCATCAACCATATGAAAAATGCCTCAATCACTAATTATAGAAGAAATTAACATTAAAATTCTAAAGTTCTACCTAATATCATAAGATTGTAGAAATGATTTTTAAAAAGGAAAATGACAATTTTTAGATGGGCTGTAGCAGGATAGACTAAAGTACTGTTGATGGAACTGAAATAGTTTAATAATTCTGGAAGGTAATTTTTCAGTTATGCTCCAAAAGTCACTAAGCATTAGGCAACCTTTCACCTAGTGATACCATTACTTTTCTAATAAGAGAACTATTTTTGTTTTCAGGGGTATAGGCACTGAGTTTTCTTCCTTTCCAGTAAGAGGCCTTTTTACTCTGATCCCCCCCTTAACTGATCTGTACTGTGTTCACTGCTATAAAGTCTGATTGCTTAGAAATATATAACTTCTTTTCTTGTATTCTTTGGCTATTTATATTCTTCATCCTATGGTCTAGAGGAAATATATTTAAAGCATGATTCATTTCCAAGGATTCCCCAACAGAGTCAGTGGAAGATAATTTATGTAAAAAGGAAGGAGGTATGGAAAAGTTATTTATTTTCTATACTTAAAAGAATCTTAACTATAAAACACTAGTGTGCATTGATAGACAGGAAGGAGAAACTTAAATTTTTTACATTATTATTTTTATTGCACTTTTCTGCAAAATTGAAACTTAGATCTCACCAGAACATAAGATAGTTTATAGGACTGCTTATCATAGTTCTCTTGGCTCTGTAACATTCCCTTTAAGTCCATACCTTGTGGCTGGCCATGCCAGGAGTTGCTTTCTTTTTTTGTAGCCTGCAAGCTGGTCCAGTTCAACTATAACTTAGGATTTGTTAAATTCACAGTTACCTTCAAGCTTTGACCCATTCTTATTAAAATCAATATACTCAGGAAATCACTTATATTCAGGAAAGAAATGCAAAACTGAAAAGGACTATGAGATTTAACTCAGGCTCCCCAAACAGCTTTAGCTGCCATAATCTCATTGTTGTATTGCAACTGGACTGAATAAAAGGGGAAGCTATCCTTCATATCCATACCCATCCTTCATGGGATATAATGTCACCTGTGTAATTGAGTGAAAAGATATGATGATGACAAAGCAGTGAAAGAACACAATTTTTATGGAAAGTGCCATCCCTATCCAGAAAGATAACTATGGAGACTGAATGTGGATCAAAGCATATTTTTACTTTTTTGTTGTTAATTGTTTGTTGCTTATATTTTTTTCTTTCTCGTGTTTCCCTCTTTTGATCAGATTTTTTTGTCAATCCTGATGAAAATGAAAATATATTTAGAAGAATTATACATATTTAACCTTTACAGGATTGCTTACTATCTAAGGGAGGTGTATGGGAAGAGGAGAAAAATTTGGAACACAAGTTTTTGTGAAAGTGAATTTGAAAACTATCTTTGCTTGTATTTGGAAAAATAAAATATTACTTAAAAACAAAATTCATCAATAAAAACTTAACTGATAATAAAAAAGAAAGTACATATTTTTTAATGTATTAAGAACTACAACTAAGGCACTGATTAATCAGAGGAGAAGACTTATTTGATTGCCATCTCTTAGAATAGAGTGATGGACAATTAGAGAATGGTTGGGTAAATTATGGTATATGAATGCTATGGAATATTATTGTTCTGTAAGAAAAGACCAGCAGGATGAATACAGAGAGGATTGGAGAGACTTACATGAACTGATGCTGAGTGAAATGAGCAGAACCAGGAGATCATTACACACTTCAACAATGATACTGTATGAGGATGTATTCTGATGGAAGTGGATATCTTCAACAAAGAGAAGATCTAATTCAGTTCCAATTGATGGACAGAATCAGCTACACCCAGAGAAGGAACACTGGGAAATGAGTGTAAACTGTTTGCATTTTTTGTTTTTTTTTCCCCTGGTTATTTTTACTTTCTGAATCCAATTCTTCCTGTGCAACAAGAAATTTGGTTCTGCACACATATATTGTATCTAGGATATACTATAAGACATTTAACATGTATGGGACTGCCTGCCATCTAGGGGAGGAGATAAAAGGAAGGAGGAAAAATTTAGAATAGAAGTGAGTGCAAGGAATAATGTTGTAAAAAATTGCCCTTGCATATGTACTGTCAAAAAAAGTTATAATCATAAAATTAATTTTTAAAATGTAAAAAAAAAGAATAGAGTGATGGAATAGAGCTGCAGAATGACATATAATAATTATAACAACAATAACAAATATAATGACCTGCATTCATATTGTGCTTTAAGGTTTGCAAAATACTTTAATGTATTTTCTTAAATGTTTCATATATTTTTTCAGGCAAAGTCTACATGTGAATTAGCTTTACTTAATTTTATTATTTGTTAAAAAGAGGATTTTTATTTTTTCATGGAGGAGATATTTCTAGGGGATAATGAGTAATGCAAAAAATATTTAATAAAAGGAAAACAATATCAGTAGAAATTTTATTGTTTTTTTTTCCAGAGAAGTGCAACAGGAAATTCAAAGTGGGACACATATAATCAAGGTGATACTAATGCTGTCATGTAAAATTTAATATATACTCAAAAACCAAGTTGTGTACAATAGATTTATGATTTTATATATAATTCTCCTTTCCCAGTTTTTTAAACATGGAACTATCCATGTTTATTGAAGTTAGTCAAGGTTACAATTAAAAGTGAAAATTTAAAATTTAACAAAGCATTTTTTGAAGGATCTATAACACCTCTGATTTGGGTGTTCCCTCCTAGAATGCAGTTCATAGCCTGCCTAGGCCTATCCAGATTGCATAATTCATCTCTAAATTCTCACAGATCTGTCCCAGAGAGTCCCCTCAGTGCATTGTAATCTTTCTTCAAGATCTTTTGACATGGAATGGGCACCAAAGGAGGACAAAGGGCTGCACATCAATTATCCCTTTGTCACCCCATGACTGGCCTATCTGTTTCTAGTCATACATTTCTCTGATGACATCCATTATCCCACTTCTCTGGCTCAGTGTCTTGTTTGTGATGTGTTGCTGTCTGCTCACACATGTCATGCATCTCTTTGTTCTTTGGGCTACTTTCAATTTTGCCTCTTCAGAGACTATAATATTCCATGACTCTAAGTCATACAACATCACAACATCCATAACTTTGCTTTTAAAAAGATGCTTTAAAAAGATTCAGAGAGAAATTTTGGGTGACTAAAAGCACTGCACAATTTGCCAAAGGAAATGTAGCCATCTTTTTTTTTTCTCTTGTTCATTTTCTATCCAGTTTCCTGTCCAAGATCTATTTATCTGTGTATCTATCTTTCCATTTATCTATTGATTTTTATCCAATTCCCTGCTCAATTTCTCATCTAAGATCTATCCATCTATCTATCTACCAAACATCCTGGATATAACTGTGTGTGTATGTGTGTGCATTATATACGCCACACACATACATGTATGAGTAATTACACATGTGTATATACATATGTACATATGCATACACATGTATATGTATAGTTACATATGCAGCTGGTGGCTGGATCTGGAAGTCAAGAAAACCTGAGTTCATATCCAGCATCAGATACTGTGATCAAGTACAAGTACAAGATCACAAGCTGTGATCAAAGACAAGTCACTTAATCTCTATTTGCCTCAGTTTCCTAATTGCAAAATGGGGATAATAATAGCATCTACCTCTTATGATTTTTGTGAGGATAAAATGATATAAAGTTGTTTTTTAAAAATACTTAGCACAGTATCTGTCACATAGTAAATGTTTATTCCTTTCCCTTCCCATACATATTTATTGATTTATATAAATGTGATATAAAATATCACATATTATATATATATGTATAATCTTTATGTATATATATATATACATATATATATATATATATACACACTGATAGACTGACAGACTAGGAATTGTATATTCAACTTCATATCATAGTCAACAATAAGTATTTTTGATACATTTAATTTTTCTAGTGTGGTTAGTCTAAATTGTTTTGATTAATCACAGATCTCATTTAGGAATTGTTTTGCATTTGTTTGTTTTGTTTTTGTTTTTTAGTGTTCTGTGTTTTGATTCTATCAGCACAATATCATTTGTAAAGAGGAGTCTCTGAAGGATGTCTTTTACTTGGATTCTGTCTTAGATCCTTTCTAAAATGATAGCAACAAGATTAGTATTGGCTTACATTAATAGAAATATTGTCCAGATCAAGAGACAGAATAGTCCCATTATACTCTATATTGCACAGACCAAATCTAAAGAACTGTGTTCAGTTGCAAGCAACCCACATAAAGAAGGCATTTATCATACTATAAAGTTATCTCTAATGAGTTATCTCTGTAATCTTAGCAAAGTCTCAAGTTTCTGTTGCCTCAGATATTTCATCTATAGAATGGAGGGACTGGATTAGTGATTTTCTTTCATACCTAGATCTCTAATCCTGTGATTCTTCACAAGGCCAAAGAAACTGGGACTCTTTTACATGGAGAAGATTTAGATAGATATTGTCAAAAATGAAAAGAATTGCCATTTTGTATATCTGTCTTAGAAGCCACTGAATAAAAACAAAAAGTTCTGAAGAGAAAAATAGAAAATTTGAATAATCAAAGAAGGATTGTTCCAACTAATTAATATGAAAAATAAAAACTAAAAGAACCTGAGAGTTTCACCTCATACTCAGCAATTTGTCAATGGCAGTAAAAGATTGGAGTGATAGTTTTGGATGGAATGTGTGAAATTGAGTATTCTAGTACTCATTGTTGGTGGAGATGTGGATTGGACCAAATATTCTGGAAAACTATTTGGAACTATGTTAATTAGGGGTCTAAAAGGGTCTTAACTGTTTAACCTAGAGATTCCTCTGCAAGTCATAACCAAAATATTCACTAAAGTATTTATAATAGAACTTTTTGTGATAGCAAAGAGCTATAAAGAAAATTGATAACTTAACTCATCAACTGGGGAATGGCTAAACAATCATGGTATATGAATTTACTGGAATATTACTGCAAGGAGAAAACAAACAAATCATAAATAGGCATATCTAGGTAGCTCAGTAAACATGGGGTAGTAAGCCTAGAGTCAGGAAGACTTTCTTGAATTCAAATCTGATCTCAGACAGTTTACACTGGGCAAGTCACAACCCTGTTTGCCTCTATTTCTTTATGTACGAAATGAACTAGAGAAGAAAGCAGCAAACCATTCTAGTATCTTTGTTAAGAAAACCTCAAATGGGATCAGAATCATACTTGACTGAAATGACTGAATAACAACAAAACTATGAATATGATGAAGAGAAATCTAGAAAGACTTGTGTGAGCTATTGCAAAATACAGTAATCAGGATGAGGAAAACAATATCCATTAATGGGTATAAAAATGTCATCAGAAATAGCAATAATAACAAAGTAATAAAAATTGAAAGTTGCAAAATTATAATGACAACACTGTATCCAAAAGAAGAGCTATGAGAATGCCACCCCCATTCCTCTCTGTAGAGGAGAATATTTATTGGGATAGAATGCTGCTTATAATGTATGAACTTAGTTGCTAGATATGTAGATTAGTTTTGCTGGCCTATATATTTTTTCTTTCTTTTTAAAAAATTCTGTGCTATAAGGAATGTCTCCCTGGAAGACAGAAGCAGGACAGATGTCTTAACAAATGGAGGTGACTTAAAAATAAAATATGCCAATAAAGTTTTTGAAAGTTAATTTTTATTTTAAACTCTTGTTTTTATATAACTTTCAGTTTGACTATGTTCCTTTACTCTTAGCTTTCCAGTGAACTATTCTTTGTAACAAAGGAAAAAAAGAAAGAAAAATAGTTCTGCAAAATTTACCAACATATTGATTGAGTTTGAAAATATATACAATATTTCAAACCTATAGTCTCCCCATTTTAAAAGAAGTATCACAGTGGTGTTTTTTCAAATTTTCTAAGGCAATTAGTCATTATAATTATATGACACTGTTTTTTTTTTAAGTTACATTGTAGTGGTTATTATGTATGTTGTTTTCCTGGTTCTATTTATTTCATTTTGATAAATTGATGTCTTTCATATTCATTATTTCTTATAACATTGTAAGAAATTATGTTCATGGGCTAATTATTTGTTTAGTCCTTTTCCAGGTGATGGCCATCTGCTTTGTGTGCTGTTATTTGATACATCATTTTCAAGTCATATCCTTGGAGTGTTTTTTCCAATTGTGATATTGTACTTTTCCTCAAACTTCCTACTCCTTCCTACTCCAAAATGTGCTTAATTCTGAATATTTGTACCTCTCCAGTTAAAGGTAAGCTTTTGAAGGCTGGGAATGTCTTACTTTTGTATTTGTATTCCCAGTGACTAGAAATAAAAAAAAAATAATAAATGTTTGTTGATTGATTAAGAGATGTGAGATGGTGGTCCATGGTTAGATGCACACTTTGTGACTATGAAGAAGGACTAAGGTACCTGGTCAGCTTAGTAGTAAAATGTAGGACCATACATCAATCAACTTATTTATTTCCCTACATGTCAGCTAAGATGTTCCATGTTCTAATAGTTGTTCAATAATACCACCCACCCACCAAAATAAAAGATCCCATGGACTTAAACAGGGTTTAGTTTTCAATATGTTTATACAGAGCCAGTGAATTTGTAGAGGAAATCGCTCTTTTTTGTGACCATAGTTATTCGCTTTCTGTATAAAATTTTTGAAATCATGAATTTAACAGAAAGTTTTGGATTCCCTTGTGACACTGTTTTGTCTGTGAGTATTTTTATAGTTTCCTGACATACAGTCTGAGATGTTGAAATAGAACAGTGATATCTCCCAAGTCTCCAATGCTGGCATTTTGTTAAATTAAATCTCTCTGGTAAGGTTGAGGAGAAGGGGATATAGAAGTCCTTAGTGCTCTTTTCATGACATTGATATAAAATACTTTGGAAATGGAAGATTGGACAAGCCACCTTACCTCTGTGTTGTTCAATTTCTTCATTTGCAAAATGAGGGAGTTAATTTATCTGACTTCTAAAACCTTTTTGAGCTCTTAACATTCTTATAATCTTCTGATCTTAATTTAGGACATAGCATATTTTGATGGTCCCAATATGTCTTTTTCTTAAGTGCATTCCATAAAAAAAGAATTATAGTAATGGTAATTTTTGATTCTTAGTCTACTTGCCTCAGCTGATCAAAACTTGACTCATGGAATAATAATGTTAAAGGAAAGTCAGGGATGTTTCTTCTAGTGATGAGGTTGTTGAGTTTCCTACAACACATCTCAACATAGCAAGGGATATGAAAATTTTCTTAAGTTCTTAAATAATTTTTAGATAAGATAGTATTCTTTAGATAAAGAATACTCTTTAGATAAGAATATTCCTTAGGGGATGTATGATTATGACTATATTTAACCAAATTTGCTCAACTTTTATGACATTGAAAAAAAGTATGACATTACAGATTTATCTTCTCATTAGCTTTTATGAAATAAGAGGAATGTACAAGATTGAAATATGTAAAAGAATTATTACTTTGTCACTCTAACATTATTTCACCTAGAAGAGGATTTGTGAGGATCCTAATGAAGGTCTGGTTTTTTCCTAAGGCCTGAACCTATGTTTTTGCATAATAATAAATCCTAGGATTTTACCTCTATAATTTCTGCATTGCAGTAAATATATGTTGCCAGTAGTTAACTACCATATGAGCTCAGAGAGGAATATTTCTTGCATAACACTTTGAAGTAAATGTTTATAAAATGAATACATTTTTCTATTGTCTGATACTCTAAAGCTGGAGAATAGAGGAAAATTCCCAAATAGATTGAATTGAGTGCTTTTTGTGGAGAAAGGTTAAGATGATGCCCTACACACCTAATGTGAGAGCTGTATTCTCAAAGAAGAGCCTATTTAGCCTCATCTGTAACTATGAGAATTCAGCAGTTGCCACAGACTTACATTTAAACTCTCTCTCAGGTGCATACCATGCCAGAGTATTTCATCATCTCATTAAGAATTTGGCCTAATTTTCATTTTTATACATCACCAACAAAATGCAACAGCAAGAGATACAAAGAGAAATTCCATTCCAAACAAATGTCGAGAGTATAAAATATTTGGGAATCCACCCACCAAAGAAAAGTCAGGAATTATATGAGCAAAATTACAAAACACTTGCCACAAAAATAAAGTCAGATTTAAATAATTGGAAAGACATTCAGTGCTCTTGGATAGGCCGAACGAATATAATAAAGATGACAATACTCCCCAAACTAATCTATTTATTTAGTACTATACCAATCAGACTCCCAAGAAACTATTTTAATAACCTAGAAAAAATAACAACAAAATTCATATGGAAGAATAAAAGGTCGAGAATTTCAAGGGAATTAATGAAAAAAAAAGTCAGATGAAGGTGGTCTAAGTGTACCTGATCTAAAGCTATATTATATAGCAGCAGTCACCAAAACCATTTGTACTGGCTAAGAAATAGACAAGTCGATCATTGGAACAGATTAGGTACAAAGGACAAAAAAGGGTACAACTATAGCAATCTAGTGTTTGATAAATCCAAAGATACCAACATTTGGGATAAAAATTCATTATTTGAAAAAAAACTGTTGGGAAAACTGGAAATTAGTATGGTAGAAATTAGATATGGACCCACGATTAACACCATATACCAAGATAAGATCAAAATGGGTCCATGATTTAGGCATAAAGAATGAGATCATAAATAGATTAGAGGAACAGAGGATAATCTACCTCTCAGACTTGTGGAGGAGGAAGGAATTTATGACCACAGGAGAACAAGAGATCATTATTGATCACAAAATAGAAGATTTTGATTACATCAAACTAAAAAGTTTCTATACAAACAATACTAATGCAAACAAGATTAGAAGGGAAGTAACAAATTGGGAAAATATTTTTACAGTTAAAGGTTCTGATAAAGGTCTCATTTCCAAAATATATAGAGAACTGACCCTTATTTATAAGAAATCAAACCATTCTCCAATTGATAAATGGTCAAAGGATATGAACAGACAATTCTCAGATGCTGAAATTGAAACTATATCCACTCATATGAAAGAGTGTTCCAAATCACTACTGATCAGAGAAATGCAAATTAAGACAACTCTGAGATACCACTACACACCTGTCAGATTGGCTAAGATGACAGGAACAAATAATGATGAATGTTGGAGGGGATGTGGGAAAACTGGGACACTAATACATTGCTGGTGGAGTTGTGAAAGAATCTGGCCATTCTGAAGAGCAATTTGGAACTATGCCCAAAAAGTTATCAAACTGTGCATACCCTTTGACCCAGCAGTGCTACTACTAGGCTTATATCCCAAAGAGATACTAAAGAGGGGAAAGGGACCTGTATGTGCCAAAATGTTTGTGGCAGCTCTTTTCTTAGTGGCTAGAAACTGGCAGATGAACAGATGTCCATCAATTGGAGAATGGTTGGGTAAATTGTGGTATATGAAGGTTATGGAATATTATTGCTCTGTAAGAAATGACCAGCAGGATGAATACAGAGAGGTTTGGAGAGACTTAAATCAACTGATGCTGAGTGAAATGAGCAGAACCAGAAGATCACTACACACTTCAACAACAATATTGTATGAAGATATATTCTGATGGAAGTGGATAGCTTCAACATAAAGAAGATCCAATTCGCTTCCAGTTGTTCAATGATGGACAGAAACAGCTACACCCAGAGAAGGAACACTGGGAATTGAATGTAAATTGTTAGCACTACTGTCTATCTACCCAGGTTACTTATACCTTCGTAATCCAATTCTTAACATGCAACAAGAAAATTGTATTTACACACATATATTATATCTAGGTTATATTGTGACACATGTAAAATGTATGGGATTGCCTGTCATCTAGGAGAGAGAGTAGAGGGAGGGAGGGGAAATTTTGGAAAAATGAATATAAGGGATAATGTTACAAAAAAAATTACTCATGCACATATACTGTCAAAAATTTTTATAATTATAAAATTAATAAAAAAAAGAAAGTTAAAAAAAATAAAAAATAAACCTGAGAAATTAAAAAATCTTCAAAATGCTTTTTCAACTACCAGTCAACAAGTATTTGTTATCTCATCCAAATTGGAGGTGAGAGAGAATACAAAATTAGTATTAAAAAATTATCCCTGCCTTCAAAAAATTGAAAATCTACCTGAGAACCGAAGACTGTGAAATGTTTTAAACAATAATAAACAACAAAATACAAAAAAAAATTGGCCTAATTTTTTAAAAATTATTTTTTTAATGTTCACTTTTTAAAAATTCTGAGTTCCTAATTCTCTCTCTCCCACCTCTACCCCATCCATTGAAAAGGAAAGAAATACAATATCAATCAACACATGTAATCATACAAAATATATTTTCATATTAGCCATGTTTTGGCCTCACTTAAAAAAAAGGTGCATTAAAAGAAATGTTGTCCAGATCAAGGAATACTAGCTTTACTGTATTTGTAACTCTTAATGTAATCAGGCTGCAATGTCATAATTCCTCAGTAGATACAACCATTTAGTGTGATGTATTTTAGCCAGAAAGTCCCTAAAGCTTAAATGGGAAATTCAACAAAATGAGTTCCTTTAAGATAAGGAATGCAAGACCTGCATTGAAAGTCTGATTACAGATATGTGTTTTGAATTTTCTTATGAATCTTTTGAAAGCACCACTGAGCTGGACATCTGATACTAGAGAACTCCATGTAATCTTGGCTAAGTTGACTTTTCCTCTGTAGAGAATATTATACAAGGCAGAGTAAATGACAGCTCCTTAAATATCAAAGGTCTGTCTCCTTCCAGGCTTTGAAGATGAAGGCAAGCTGTACTGTGCTCTCCTGGCAGTTACAATTACTAGTCTGTCCTAGGCCCAACAGAGCACCTTTGACCACTGACCTTTGCAGTGTGAACTCTACCCGGCTCGCCTCCTCTGAGGCCTTCAAAGGTCTCTGGCCACAATCTCTTGAATCTATAGCTTAATAACCGGTAGCGCACTCAAGAACAGCCACGTGTAATCTTAAAATCCTTTATTATACCTACTCACATAATGCCTGACTTGATGGTTTCTGAGTGAACACCTGGTCAGAAGACCCACGTGTTCACTCCCAAAATCCTTACCTCTTTTGGCTATCCATCTAGGCTTGGCCACCCAGGCTAGGGAGCCAGGGTGAAGAGCGCCAGATTAAAGAGAGTGACTGCTGCTTGCAGTGGGCTTATAAAGGGCCTGTGAGGTCAAACACACAGCCAATCAGTGAGAGAGTCACCCATTACGAAGCTATCTCATCATGGCCAAGATCCCACCTACAAGGCAGTCCTAATATCTACAGAGAATACTTCCTGGGGCACTCAATCTCCCATCACGCTGTGTCCGCCCATTTAAAGGGCTCTTACAATTCCCTTCTCTTGTTTTGTGTGAACCGCACATCTAACCAAGCTAAACTTTTAGCACCAGCTATAGTTCACTTGATCTATGAGATGACAAAGTGTTATGCCCAAGGAGGTACAAAGCAGCAGATCAGTAAACAGAAGTATGACAATGAGAACCAGGCTCAACAGTGGCCCAAGTGTTCAACCCATTCATCAAAGTCATACTCGAGATAATAAGCCAAAGAGGTTGGATGCCAATGAGGTAGGATGTCAACACTGAGGTGGGAAGTCAACAAGGTAAAACATTACAATTCTAGTTAACAATTAAATATCAGTGAGGTAGGTTATCACAATTCTTGTTACATTTATCACAATCCTAGAGCAATTCTAGTTTCACAGGTGCACATAAGCAAAGTCATGTCCAGAAACATTGTCTCAATAACAACGGCAGGTGTTGGTTTTTCACCCACTAATTTAAAAGCATAGTCCTTCAATAGAAAGCACAGGGCAAAGCCTCTCCCCAGGCCACCATATGGCAGGTAGCCACGGGAGAAGCAAGCAGGCCCATTGTCCATTTACTGTCTTTATATTGCATATCACCCAAAACAGTCCATTTCAGCTGCAACACTGGAACTGTGTCTGATGTCTCTGGTGTCACGGTCAGGAGGGACATTGCTGCCATCAGCGTCTGGAGGGCTGCGGACATCTGTCTCGTTCTTTTCTTGGATCCCCAGGTTACAAATGTCTCTGGTGGGGATGAACTCTGCTGCTGGATCTGCACCTAGGAAGGAATGTACCCAGGGCCCAACTTGGGCCTTTCCAAATGCCATCCAGGCCTTTCTACATCACAGTAGAAACAAAGTTGTTGTCAAAAAGATGAACAAAAGTCAGGCAAAAGTTAGTCAGTCTGTCACTTAGCTGCACTTTCTGTGTATGCCCCAAGTGCATTGCTAAGGTAAAAGGCAAAGAATTTAAAAATGTAAAACCAAAATAATTTTAAAATGTATATATGCACCTTAATTGGTTCTGGAAGGTCTCAGGACTCATTTGATATTCTTTTTTTTAAAGCATGTAACAAGGAAATGAACCTTATTTTACATTGAAATATATTCACCTCAAACTCTTTTTCTATTATCACAGTTAAGGTTGCTATCCTTTCTGAACCTCTGTAGCTATTTTATCCATTCATCCTTTCCTGAGGAGAGCTGCATAACAAAACAACCCCTCAATCCATCAGTAAGCATTTATTAAGTGCCTACTACGTATCAGGCATTATGTTAGGTACACAAAGAGAAAAGTGAAATGGTTCCTGCCATTACAGACAGCAAAATTTAACTGTGGAAGCTGACTCATTTTATTCAAGTGCCCAACTAGTCATTTCAAGTCATGGATTAAATTCAGAGCACACACTAAGTCATTTTTTAAAAGTATCAAGGAGTAATTAGTGCTGAACAGAAAATAGACCAGTATCATGGTGGCTCAAAATAACTTTTTTTTCCCCCTTCCAATTTCCCCAATTGCATCTCAATAAAGTTGGCTGAAAATCAATTGATGATTGTTTAATTAAATCAATCTCCAGTTGAATACATTTCATTGGGGAGATATAATATGTACACAGATAAGTATATTCAAAATACCTGCAAAGAAGCATAAACACAAACATATACAAAGCATGACAGAACATGCAAATTCTCATTAGCCTTTACTCTTAGAGTCATTGTGAATGCTCATTAGCCCAAGTATGCTAGCAAACCCAGCCCAGCTATCACTGCCTTTGCAAAGAAATCTCTTTACCATGGCTTTCTGCTTGTCTCTTCTAATATCCCATCCATTCACTAATACTATACTTTACCTCTTTGTAACATACTAAGGTAAGGATCAGAATGTCCAAAAACAGTTCTTGGTTCTAGCAGTCTCTGGAAAGTCACCCACCTATCTGCTGTTTTCTTGGAGGGTAATAGCTTCTTCATCCATTATCAGTGGGAGAAATTTCCTCTCTTTTAGGCTAGATCACCATAGTTCATCAGCTGACTCAAAGAAAGGCCCTACACAGCCTTTGTGTTCCTTTAAGGTTGCTAAAGTATTTTACATACCATTAGCTTCTGATTGCATTGTCCTCAGTTGATGGACCATTTAATTCAGCTGATCTCCAGGAAACTTTAGGAGGACACAAACCAGGAATTTGGAAGGGGGAAAAGTAGCATTTTTGAGCCACCCAGATGATGGTCTATTTTCTATTCAGTGCTAACTGCTATTTTGATACCTCAAAAGAGCCATGATTTAATCCCTGTTGACACTTGCTTTGCAGATTTCAACCCCTCTCCTCTTTATTAGGTTCCATGAGTTGCTGTGGCCAAGAAAACTCATTGCATAATGTCCAACTTTCTGACAAGAATTGTCTTCAACCTTAGCTAGACTGGTATTTGAACCACAAAAATCTGTCAC